>NC_080074.1:37113958-37422037 GCF_949987535.1 Balaenoptera acutorostrata
CTCCACACCGCCCCTCCCGGTAGCCTGTGCAGCCCGCCACTGCCAGGCTCCCGTGATCCACGGACAACTTTCCCAGGAGAACGCACGGCGTGCCTCAGGCTGGTGAACGTCACGCCGGCCTCTGCCGCCGCAGGCTCGCCCCGCCTCCTCCATACCCCTCCCTCCCCCGGCCTGAGTGAGCCAGAGCCCCTGAAACAGCTGCTCTTTAACCCCGCCCTGTGTGAGCGAAGAACAGACACCCTCCGGTGACCTACACGGCCTACACGCAAAGGCGGGTCCAAATCCAAAGCTGAACCCCGGGAGCTGTACAAAGAAAGAAGAGAAAGGGAACTCTCTCCCAGCAGCCTCAGAAGCAGTGGATTAAAGCTCCACAAACAACCTGATGTACCTGTATCTGTGGAATACCTGAATAGACAACGAATCATCCCAAATTCAGGAGGTGGACTTTGGGAGCAGGATATATTAATTTTTCCCCTTTTCCTTTTTTTGTGAGTGTATATGTGTATGCTTCTGGGTGAGATTTTGTCTGTATAGCTTTCCTTTCACCATTTGTCCTAGGGTTCAGACCGTCCGTATTTTTTTGTTTTTTTTATACTTAAAAAAATTTTTTTTTTCTTAATAATTGTTTTCCTTACTTTTTATTTTAAAAAATTTAAAAATTTTTCTCAATAAATTTTTCTTAATTTTTATTTTTAAAAAATTAAATTTTTTTTCTTAATACATTTTTTCTTAATAATTTTTTTCTATTTTTTATTATAAAAAATTAATAAATATATTTCATTAAATTAAATTTTTTTCCTCAATAATTTTTTTTCTTATATTTTATTATAATAGCTATATTTTATTTTATCGCCTTTCTTTCTCTCTTTCTATTTTTTCTCCCTTTTATTCTGAGCCGTGTGGATGAAAGGCTCTTGGTGCTCCAGCCAGGCATCAGGGCTGTGCCTCTGAGGTGGGAGAGCCAACTTCAGGACACTGGTCCACAAGAGAACTCCCAGCTCCACATAATACCAAACGGCAAAAATCTCTCAGAGATATCCATCTCAACATCAAAACCCAGCTTCACTCAACGACCAGCAAGCTATAGTGCTGGACACCCTATGCCAAACAACTAGCAAGACAGAAACACAGCCCCATCCATTAGTAGAGAGGCTGCCTAAAATCATAATAAGGCCATAGACACCCGAAAACACACCACCAGACGTGGACGTGCCCACCAGAAAGACAAGATACAGCCTCATCCACCAGAACACAGGCACTAGTCCCCTCCACCAGGAAGCCTACACAACCCACTGAACCAACCTTAGCCACTGGGGACAGATAACAAAACAACGGGAACTATGAACCTGCAGCCTGTGAAAAGGAGACCCCAAACACAGTAAGATAAGCAAAATGAGAACACAGAAAAACACACAGCAGATGAAGGAGCAGGGTCAAAACACACCAGACCTAACAAATGAAGAGGAAATAGGCAGTCTACCTGAAAAAGAAGTCAGAATAATGATAGTAAAGATGATCCAAAATCTTGGAAATAGAATAGACAAAATGCAAGAAACATTTAACAAGGACGTAGAAGAACTAAAGAGGAACCAAGCAATGATGAAAAACACAATAAATGAAATTAAAAATACTCTAGAAGGGATCAATAGCAGAATAACTGAGGCAGAAGAACGAATAAGTGACCTGGAAGATAAAATGGTGGAAATAACTACTGCAGAGCAGAATAAAGAAAAAAGAATGAAAAGAACTGAGGACAGTCTCAGAGACCTCTGGGACAACATTAAACGCACCAACATTCGAATTATAGGGGTCCCAGAAGAAGAAGAGAAAAAGAAAGGGACTGAGAAAATTTTTGAAGAGATTATAGTTGAAAACTTCCCTAATATGGGAAAGGAAATAGTTAATCAAGTCCTGGAAGCACAGAGAGTCCCATACAGGATAAATCCAAGGAGAAACACACCAAGACACATATCAATCAAACTATCAAAAATTAAATATAAAGAAAATATATTAAAAGCAGCAAGGGAAGAACAACAAATAACACACAAGGGAATCCCCATACGGTTAACAGCTGATCTTTCAGCAGAAACTCGGCAAGCCAGAAGGCAGTGGCAGGATATACTTAAAGTGATGAAGGAGAAAAACCTACAACCAAGATTACTCTACCCAGCAAGGATCTCATTCAGATTTGATGGAGAAATTAAAACCTTTACAGACAAGCAAAGCTGAGAGAGTTCAGCACCACCAAACCAGCTTTACAACAAATGCTAAAGGAACTTCTCTAGGCAAGAAACACAAGAGAAGGAAAAGACCTACAAAAACAAACCCAAAATAATTAAGAAAATGGTAATAGGAACATACATGTCAATAATTACCTTAAATGTAAATGGATTAAATGCTCCCACCAAAAGACAGAGACTGGCTGAATGGATACAAAAACAAGATCCGTATATATACTGTCTACAAGACACCTACTTCAGACCTAGGGACACATACAGACTGAAAGTGAGGGGATGGAAAAAGATATTCCATGCAAATGGAAATCAAAAGAAAGCTGGAGTAGCAATTCTCATATCAGACAAAATAGACTTTAAAATAAAGAGTATTACAAGAGACAAAGAAGGACACTACATAATGATCAAGCGATCAATCCAAGAAGAAGGTATAACAATTGTAAATATTTATGCACCCAACATAGGAGCACCTCAAAACATCAGGCAAATACTAACAGCCATAAAAGGGGAAATCGACAGTAACACAATCATAGTAGGGGACTTTAACACCCCACCTTCACCAATGGACAGATCATCCAAAATGAAAATAAATAAGGAAACACATGCTTTAAATGATACATTAAACAAGATTGACTTAATTGATATTTATAGGACATTCCACCCAAAAACAACAGAATACACATTTTTCTCAAGTGCTCATGGAACATTCTCCAGGATAGATCATATCTTGGGTCACAAATCAAGCTTTGGTAAATTTAAGAAAATTGAAATCGTATCAAGTATCTTTTCTGACCACAACACTATGAGACTAGATATCAATTACAGGAAAAGATCTGTAAAAAATACAAACACATGGAGGCTACACAATACACTACTTAATAACGAAGTGATCACTGAAGAAATCAAAGGGGAAATCAAAAACTACCTAGAAACAAATGACAATGGAGACACGACGACCCAAAACCTATGGGATGCAGCAAAAGCAGTTCTAAGAGGGAAGTTTATAGCAATAGAAGCCTACATGAAGAAACAGGAAACATCTCGAAAAAACAACCTAACCTTGCACCTAAAGCAATTAGAGAGGGAAGAACAAAAAAACCCCAAAGCTAGCAGAAGGAAAGAAATCATAAAGATCAGAGCAGAAATAAATGAAAAAGAAATGAAGGAGACAATAGCAAAGATCAATAAAACTAAAAGCTGGTTCTTTGAGAGGATAAACAAAATTGATAAACCATTAGCCAGACTCATCACGAGAAAAAGGGAGAAGATTCAAATCAATAGAACTAGAAATGAAAAAGGAGAAGTAACAACTGAAACTGCAGAAATACAAAAGATCATGAGAGATTACTACAAGCAACTCTATGCCAATAAAATGGACAACCTGGAAGAAATGGACAAATTCTTAGAAATGCACAACCTGCCGAGACTGAACCAGGAAGAAATAGAAAATATGAACAGACCAATCACAAGCACTGAAATTGAAACTGTGATTAAAAATCTTCCAACAAACAAAAGCCCAGGACCAGATGGCTTCACAGGTGAATTCTATCAAACATTTAGAGAAAAGCTAACACCTATCCTTCTCAAAGTCTTCCAAAATATTGCAGAAGAAGGAACACTCCCCAACTCATTCTACGAGGCCACCATCACCCTGATACCAAAACCAGACAAAGATGTCACAAAGAAAGAAAACTACAGGCCAATATCACTGATGAACATAGATGCAAAAATCCTCAACAAAATACTACCAAACAGAGTCCAACAGCACATTAAAAGGATCATACACCATGATCAAGTGGGGTTTATTCCAGGAATGCAAGGATTCTTCAATATACGCAAATCAATCAACGTGATACATCATATTAACAAATTGAAGGATAAAAATCATATGATCATCTCAATAGATGCAGAGAAAGCTTTCGACAAAATTCAACACCCATTTATGATAAAAGCCCTGCAGAAAGTAGGCATAGAGGGAACTTTCCTCAACATAATAAAGGCCATATACAACAAACCCACAGCCAACATTGTTCTCAATGGTGAAAAACTGAAACCATTTCCACTAAGATCAGGAACAAGACAAGGTTGCCCACCCTCACCACTATTATTCAACATAGTTTTGGAAGTGTTAGCCACAGCAATCAGAGAAGAAAAAGAAATAAAAGGAATCCAAATCAGAAAAGAAGACGTAAAGCTGTCACTGTTTGCAGATGACATGATACTATACATAGAGAATCCTAAAGATGCTACCAGAAAACTCCTAGAGCTAATCAATGAATTTGGTAAAGTAGCAGGATACAAAATTAATGCACAGAAATCTCTTGCATTCCTATACACTAATGATGAAAAATCTGAAAGTGAAATTAAGGAAACACTCCCATTTACCACTGCAACAAAAAGAATAAAATATCTAGGAATAAACCTACCTAAGGAGACAAACGACCTGTATGCAGAAAATTATAAGACACTGATGAAAGAAATTAAAGATGATACAAATAGATGGAGAGATATACCATGTTCTTGGATTGGAAGAATCAACATTGTGAAAATGACACTACTACCCAAAGCAATCTACAGATTCAATGCAATCCCTATCAAACTACCACTGGCATTTTTCACAGAACTAGAACAAAAAATTTCACAATTTGTATGGAAACACAAAAGACCCCGAATAGCCAAAGCAATCTTGAGAACGAAAAATGGAGCTGGGGGAATCAGGCTCCCTGACTTCAGACTATATTACAAAGCTACAGTAATTAAGACAGTTTGGTACTGGCACAAAAACAGAAACATAGGTCAATGGAACAGGATAGAAAGCCCAGAGATAAACCCACGCACATATGGTCACCTTATCTTTGATAAAGGAGGCAAGCATATACAGTGGAGAAAAGACAGCCTCTTCAATAAGTGGTGCTGGGAAAACTGGACAGCTACATGTAAAAGTATGGAATTAGAACACTCCCTAACACCATACACAAAAATAAACTCAAAATGGATTAAAGACCTAAATGTAAGGCCAGACACTATCAAACTCTTAGAGGAAAACATAGGCAGAACACTCTATGACATAAATCACAGCAAGATCCTTTTTGACTCAACTCCTAGAGAAATGGAAATAAAAACACAAATAAACAAATGGGACCTAATGAAACTTAAAAGCTTTTGCACAACAAAGGAAACCATAAACAAGACCAAAAGGCAACCCTCAGAATGGGAGAAAATGAAGCAACTGACAAAGGATTAATCTCCAAGATTTACAAGCAGCTCATGCAGCTCAATAACAAAAAAACAAACAACCCAATCCAAAACTGGGCAGAAGACCTAAATAGACATTTCTCCAAAGAAGATATACAGATTGCCAACAGAGACATGAAAGAATGCTCAACATCATTAATCATTAGAGAAATGCAAATCAAAACTACAATGAGATATCATCTCACACCGGTCAGAATGGCCATCATCAAAAAATCTAGAAACAATAAATGCTGGAGAGGGTGTGGAAAAAAGGGAACCCTCTTGCACTGTTGTTGGGAATGGAAACTGATACAGCCACTATGGAGAACAGTATGGAGGTTCCTTAAAAACTACAAATAGAACTACCATACGACCCAGCAATCCCACTACTGGGCATATACCCTGAGAAAACCATAATTCAAAAAGAGTCATGCACCAAAATGTTCATTGCAGCTCTATTTACAATAGCCAGGACATGGAAGCAACCTAAGTGTCCATCATTGGATGAATGGATAAAGAAGATGTGGCACATATATACAATGGAATATTACTCAGCCTTAAAAAGAAACGAAATGAAGGTATTTGTAGTGAGGTGATGGAGTTAGATTCTGTCATACAGAGTGAAGTAAGTCAGAAAGAGAAAAGCAAATACAGTATGCTAACACATATATATGGAATCTAAGGGGAAAAAAAAAAAAAGGTCATGAAGAACCTAGGGGTAAGATGGGAATAAAGACACAGACCTACTAGAGAATGGACTTGAGGATATGGGAAGGGGGAAGGGTAAGCTGTGACAAAGTGAGAGAATGGCATGGACATATATACACTACCAAACGTAAGATAGATAGCTAGGGGGAAGCAGCTGCATAGCACAGGGAGATCAGCTGGGTGGTTTGTGACCACCTAGAAGGGTGGGATAGGGAGGGTGGGAGGGAGGGAGATGCAAGAGGGAAGAGATATGGGAACATATGTATATGTATAACTGATTCACTTTGTTATAAAGCAGAAATTCACACACCGTTGTAAAGCAATTATACTCCAATAAAGATGCTAAAAAAAAAAAAAATTTCAGAGTTAGAGCTGAAAGATGGGTCTGCATTATAGGTTCTGTTTGGAATTGACCTGAAATTCTACTTTGGGTCTTCAAGTGCTCATAGATCACTTTTTAGAAGTTCTACAATCATTATATTTAATATGGCTTCTACTTTTTATTTATTAAAAATTCAACTAACTTGTAGAATAGTAACAGGTAAGTTACCTGTACAGAAAGAGAGTGCAATTCCAGGGTGCTTTTGAGATTCAAATCTTTATATTTAAGTGTCTGATTTTTAAAAAATCATTTCAGAAAGTGCACTATTTTTTTTCCAAGTCAGAAATCTATCATTATTAAAACCCATTTTGAAATGAAATATTATTAATTTGCTAACTACTTAGGTTGAACTATTTTGTTCAGGAAGAACTCATAAGCAACTTATTAAGTTATAAAGCTTGTGAGGTGGGGAAATACCAAAGGACCACAAATAAGAAATATAATGCCATAATGCATCTTGGCAAGTATATGAAAAATGTAAATAACCAGCTTACTTAGGTACTATTCATTACAACTTAGAAAAACTTCATGTAACCATTCATTGCATCTCAGTAACAACGACTATAACATTCACTGAATGTTTATTACAAAATAGGGTAGCGAGCTATAGGGAGCAAATGTCTGACTTACATGCAGCCACTCCTCCCATTCTATACCTTTGGGCACACAGAATGTTTTCTCACTTAGCCCCACAAGGGGCCTTAATGCACCATCCTCATTCAGCCAGTACCAACTAACTTTTCAAATTAGGTTTGTGAGATGAAACATATTTTCAATCTCTACATTAGTTGCTTATGTATCTCATTTTTTAAATTAAGGAACATCCTTAATTACCTGGATTTCACAGATAAGAAAATTGAAAAGCACAGTGGCTAAATCAAACACACAAAACCATAAATGTAGAAAGTGGTAAAACTGCAATTCAAACCCAGGATGACCAGGCCTCAGTGCATTGCTAACCTGTTGGTAGTGAACAATCACAAACTTTCCAAGTCTCCAGCTCAGGTGAAAATTATACTCTGCCTCACTCACGGAAAATTGTTTTCTAGCTTATGATACACTGGCCATCAAGTTCATTTCACTTTGCCTTGGGCTTCTCTATTGAATTAAAGGAATAAGGAAGAGCAATAATAATCCACGGTTGACCTTTAAAAACGTTTCTGCCTCATACTTTATTCAATTATTAAGAGGGAAATATGTAGCATATAAGATGTACTTTAGGGCTTCCCTGGTGGCGCAGTGGTTGAGAATCTGCCTGCCAATGCAGGGGACACGGGTTCAAGCTCTGGTCTGGGAAGATCCCACATGCCGCGGAGCGACTAGGCCCGTGAGCCACAATTACTGAGCCTGCGCGTCTGGAGCCTGTGCTCCGCAACAAGAGAGGCTGCGACAGTGAGAGGCCCGTGCACCACGATGAAGAGTGGCCCCCGCTTGCCGCAACTAGAGAAAGCCCTCGCACAGAAACGAAGACCCAACACAGCCATTAAAAATAAATAAATTAATTAATTTAAAAAAAAAAAGTTCTAAGGTTAACCTTAACACAAAACAGCCCATAAAAGTGGTAATAAAATCAAGATGCAAAACCTAAAATGCAAGAAAATGATCATGGATGAATTTAAATGTGTTTAAAAGGCAACTCAATAAAGATTCAGGCAACAAACAATACAAGCCCAAGTACTTGCTATATCCCTGGCACTGCCAAGGTAGGAGCCTCATATTTCTCATTTCTAATTCATACAAGGGGTTAGAACACTCATTTGTGAATGTGGAGGAAGGTACAGGAATAGTAAGTGACTTAAACAGTTAATAATCCTATCTTAAAAGGTGTGAATGCCTCGAAAGCCCATACTTTTTGCCAATGCATCAAGTTACCTACTATATAAAGTTTATTACTTATTGAATACCTACTAAAGTATTATATATATATATTTTTTTGGAGTATAGTTGCTTTACAATGTTGTGTTAGTTTCTGCTGTACAATGAAGTGAATCAGCTCTATGTATGCATATATCCCCTCTCTCTTGGGCCTCCCTCCCACTCCCCCCCCCATTATCTTTATACTTTTTACATTATTCCCACACTCTAATTAGTATTGGTCTCATTTTACAAACAAAGTGACTATGGGTCATTGAGCTTAACCAACCTGCTCAGTGTTCAAAAACAAGCAAACGACAGATTCAGGATTCATATTAGATTCTCTCTTTTTTTTTTCTACTATTCCACTCTGTCCAAATACTATACAAAAATAATTAGAGAAGGGATAAAATAACTGCAAAAAGTGCCATCAGTGGATTCAGTATTAGGAGAGAATGGTATACATGTAATCCTTCAAGCTTGATTAAAATATTAAAATCATAAAAATTCCATAAAGGAAATGGCCACAGGAAAAGAAAGTTCAGTAAATTCAATAAGGAAGGGAATGAAGATACTTGATTGGGAATGGGGTGGAGGGAGGAGGGTTAAGTCATCTTCTCTGGCACTATAATTCTTCTTAACTTACAATAATAGAAAAAAAATGTTTATACTACCCAGGAGGAAAGAAGCAATGATGACTATTTTTTTTTCTCACCCTACATACACACACACAAAAATGACATAATAGAGGTACTTTCGTAAGAATTCCAAGATTTGTAGTGTGATGATGTAGTGATCAGGTTCATCACCCAGATTTATTTCCAATTCACTCACAGACAAAAGGGATTTCGATGTCTCCAGGCTGGCTTCAGGCAGATATAAACCAGTTTCAGATGTAGAACAAATAATGTCACTCTTCCTCCCTAAAAAGCCCTGAATCTAAATAATCCAGGCAAAGACTAACTCCTTAAAGGAAAGAATGCTGGATTATTGATGATGTAAGAGTCCAGATCTCACTAATTTTCATGTTTCAAGTTACTGGACAGCTCCAGCTACCAGATAAAGAATAGAGCATGTAGGGGTACATATTACCCCTATCTGCTAGTGTTACCTTTTGTTTCTCCTGCCCTTGCTCAAGAGAATATATTTCTATGTTAAGATTCAGTTTAGATTCCCTATTTTTTTTTCAGCTTTATTTAGATATAAGTGGCATACAGCACTGTAAAAGTTTAAGGTGTACAGCATTATGACTTGACATATATATTGTGAAATGATTACCACAGTAAGGTTAGTTAATACCCATCATGTCATATGGATACAAAATAATGCTTTTTTCCCTGTTATGAGAACTTTGAGGATCTACTCCCTAAGCAAATACACCATATAGCAGTGTAAACTACAGTCATCATGTTGTACATTACAGCCCTAGTACGTCTTTGTCTTATAAGTGGAAGTTTGTATCTTTTGACCAACTTATGCAATTCTTCCACCCTCCAAATTCCCTTTTTAAAAATTTTTTATTTTATATTGGAGTATAGTTGATTAACAATGTTGTGTTAGTTTCAGGTGTACAGCAAAGTGATTCAGCTATACATATACATATATCTATTCTTTTTCAAATTCTTTTCCCATTTAGATTATTACAGAAAACTGAGCAGAGTTCCCTGTGCTATACAGTAGGTCCTTGTTGGTTATCTATTTTAAATAAAGCAATGTGTACATGTCAATCCCAAACTCCCAATCTATCCCTCCTTCCCAACTTAAAAAATTTTTTTTGACCACAGGTACCAAAAGTAATCACCCCTTTCTCAATTCTTTTTTTTTTTAAACATCTTTATTGGAGTATAATTGCTTTACAATGGTGTGTTCGTTTCTGCTTTATAACAAAGTGAATCAGTTATACATATACCTATGTTCCCATATCTCTTCCCTCTTGCATCTCCCTCCCTCCCACCCTCCCTATCCCACCCCTCTAGGTGGTCACAAAGCACCGAGCTGATCTCCCTGTGCTATGCAGCTGCTTCCCTCTAGCTATCTATCTTACGTTTGGTAGTGTATATATGTCCATGCCATTCTCTCACTTTGTCACAGCTTACCCTTCCCCTCCCCATATCCTCAAGTCCATTCTCTAGTAGGTCTGTGTCTTTATTCCCGTCTTGCCACTAGGTTCTTCATGACCTTTTTTTTTTTTTTCCCTTAGATTCCATATATATGTGTTAGCATACGGTATTTGTTTTTCTCTTTCTGACTTACTTCACTCTGTATGACAGACTCTAGGTCCATCCACCTCACTACAAATAACTCAATTTTGTTTCTTTTTATGGCTGAATAATATTCCATTGTAAATATGTGCCACATCTTCTTTATCCATTCATCTGTTGATGGACACTTAGGTTGCTTCCATGTCCTGGCTATTGTAAACAGAGCTGCAATGAACATTTTGGTGCATGACTCTTTTTTTTTTTTTTTTTTTAATTTTTTTTTTAAAGGGAATGCTATTTATTTATTTATTTATTTTATTATTTATAGCTGTGTTGGGTCTTCGTTTCTGTGCGAGGGCTTTCTCTAGTTGCGGCAAGCGGGGGCCACTCTTCATCGCGGTGTGCGGGCCTCTAAGTATCGCAGCCTCTCTTGTTGCGGAGCACAGGCTCCAGACGCGCATGCTCAGTAACTGTGGCTCACGGGCCCAGTTGCTCCGCGGCATGTGGGATCCTCCCAGACCAGGGCTCGAACCCGTGTCCCCTGCACTGGCAGGCAGACTCTCAACCACTGCGCCACCAGGGAAGCCCTCTTTTTGAATTATGGTTTTCTCAGGGTATATGCCCAGTAGTGGGATTGCTGGGTCGTACAGTAGTTCTATTTTTAGTTTTTTAAGGAACCTCCATAGTGTTCTCCATAGTGGCTGTATCAATTTACATTCCCACCACTTTCTCAATTATTACGGTAATTGTTAAATCTCTTTAAAAAAAGTTCTTAAATAGGGACTTCTCTGGTGGTCCAGTGGTTAAGACTCCACGCTCCCAATGCAGGGGGCACAAGTTCGATCCCTGGTCAGGGAACTAAGATCCCGCATGCCACACAGCTCAGCCAAAAAAAAAAAAAAATCTTAAATACATATCTTGCATATCAATTTAGGTTAGCCAACATGGATAGTGCATATGATGGTAAACCTAAAGGCTAATGAGGTATCAGTCATTCCCACCTTCATGGTACTTACAATCTTGCGAGAGAAATATATTTACCAGTATTTTCCAAAGTTTGATTTTTAGATGCACATGAAACAACACAAAAACTTTTTTAAATTTAGTACTTATAAATTTCATTTAATCTGTGTTTAAAAATGTAATTTCATAGATATGTTTTAGAATGAAGAAAAATATCAAGTAAATAATAAAACAGATGGTAAGTGGTTATGAGCAAAATCACAGTGAACAATGGAACATGAGTGCAAAAGGTGTGAACAACACTGAATTGCATGTGCCTAGCTATAAGTTGAGAAGTTCTAAAAGTTTCAGAAGAATGTTTGTAAAATACAGCGACACCAGCACACTGGGGAGAAATGCTACCTTTGTAAAAGGGCTCACGTAGGTTATAGCGTTTTTCTGGTTTGTAAAGAATAGGAGCATTCAGAAAATAGCCCTACATGATTTCTAGCAGGCTTTCTGTTGCTGATATGGTGAACGCATCTGATTGTCAATATTGCAAGTGTTTTAGGATACTTTGCCTGAAGGTCAGGCGTTCTATGGTAATCTGTCTAATTTCTAAGCTCTCCCAGCTTAAGGACTTGGCTGGTCACTAACGTAATCATTTCATTTTTAAGAAATGCTTCTATTACATTTAAGATAGCAGGTTTATTCTGTTTTCTTTCTTTTTTTTGGCTGCAATGGGTCTTCGTTGCTGTGCGCCGGCTTTCTCTAGTTGCGGTGAATGGGGTCTACCCTTCGCTGTGGTGCGCGGTCTTCTCATTGCGGTGGCTTCTCTTATTGCAGAGCACGGGCTCTAGGTGCGCGGGCTTCAGTAGTTGTGGCGCACAGGCTTAGCTGCTCCGCGGCATATGGGATCTTCCTGGACCAGGGCTTGAAGCCGTGTCCCCTGCATTGGCAGGCGGATTCTTAACCAATGTGCCACCAGGGAAGTCCTATATTGATGGTTTTTATAAGAAGTGTTTTTCTGTGCTGGTCATTTTTCTTTTAATGAGCACTTTACCCATCTTCAAGTTTACGATTTTTTTTTTATATGTTACTTTTAATTCTTTCCTTAGGAACTAATTTTGCCACATAATTTTAAAATGAAATAAACACATTTTAATTAATTGACTGATTAACTTCGTTTGTCCATCTACCTGTCGAAATTATTTATAATTATGATGCAGCACAGAATTATGAATTATATACCAAAAGAGTAATTAGATGGCTGGGTTTCTAATTCTTACTTTTCCATTAAAACTTTGTATGGTTATAGACAAACAGGTTATTTGACAAGACCTTAGTTTATCATCCACAAAATGAGGGGCTAAGACTAAATAACTCCTTAATCCCCTAAATTATATAATCATTTGTAGATTCATCACTGTCCAGTAATTTACATAGTCATTTCATAAACCATTGACAATATCCTAGTTAGTTTAAAAAGGAACTGTCATATTCGTGGATTTTCTAGATGATCTACTCAAGATTGACTAGCCCAAGTCCTGATTAATCTTTTAAAAAATTTTTTAATATTTATATTTATTATCTAATTACAAACATTATATCTACTCATTGTAGAAAATCTGGAAGATGATAATTTTATTAAATCAGATTCAAGATTGACTAGCCCAAGTCCTGATTAATCCTTTAAAAAATTTTTTTAATATTTATATTTATTATCTAATTACAAACATTATATCTACTCATTGTAGAAAATCTGAAAGATGATAATTTTATTAAATCAGATGAATCCCATCACTCATAGATACTGACTGGTAAAATTTTGGTGTTTTTCCAGAATTTATTTTATATTTTGAAAAAAATCAATTATAAGTAAAATATTTTGCTAGTTTTAAATATTTGGGTTCCTTCTAGCATTTTAAAACTATATTAAAAAATACGATAAATTTTCCAAAATTATATTTTCTCATTCAAGATCAATTTTTTGTGTATTCAAATTTCCCTCCCAATTTTTTTGCAGGTACTACACCTACTTCAGCAATTATCATCCTTCTTTGTAATTACCTTTTTTAAAAAAATTTTATCTTATTATCTAAGAATACATATATAGCAGTAGAATTCTTGAACTAATGAAAATGCATATATTTTCACAAATTTTTTAAATAAAATTTTAACCATCAGTTTTTTAAAATTGTGGGTCACTGTTTAATGGTTTTAAACCATTTTTTAATTAAGACATTTATCTTTTCCTTATAATAGGCAAAAGATGGTAATAGCTTTTCATTTCAGACTATTTTAATTTTTACATATGCAAATCAAGTTGACTTTTCCTTTGTAGTTTAATCACTATCTATTTTGCACAAAATTATTCTCCATCAGAGGGACATATATTCTCTTCTACTTATATAGTTTCATTATTAAAATTAGCTACTTATTCCACATGAAATACATTTTACCATATGGTGTGAGGCAGATATCTAATTTTATTGTTTCCAAACAGTTAATCAATTCTCCCAGATCAGTTTTTATAAAAACTCCCTTCTCTCAATCATATTTAATTCCACATCTATTATCTATAAAGATTTAGTAAATTTTGATCTGTTTCTGGGGTCTCCATTCTGTCCTACTAGTCAGATTTTCTGTTTTTATGCCAGGGCAACACTGCTCTAATTACTGTAGCTTCTATTGATACTAATATTTTAATATCAAGTAGAGCAAGTCTCACCCATTATTCTTCTCTAAACCTTCTTGGTTCTATTTTCCTGTTAAGTCTACCAGATAACCTTTAGAATCATTTTGTCAAATTTTTGATAAATTTTTGAGATGTTTATTGCTATTGAATTATAATCCAGGGATCAATTAAAGATGGCAATATTTACAAAGTTGACTTTTCCTATTTAAGATTATACTCAATTCTTCATTTATTCCAACTCCTATCTGTCCCCCATCTTTTTAATGTATCTATAGGACTTACCTCACCAATTATAATCTTCCTGATCTTAAATTAGACTATGAGATGTGTAGAGCCAGACAGAAAACATTTCATCTTTATCTGTCCTCCAACCTAAGTTCAGAAGTGGCTCCACAGAGTCTTGATAAATATCTGAGAAATAATTGATCACATTATGTATCAACGTGGATTTAGATGTTACATTTTTGCCCAGTATGTCACTGAAGAAAAATTTCCAAGTAACTTCTTTTTCTAGAATCTATAGGTCAGACAGAACCACATGGTATCAGGAGCCTATTATGTCAAGAGTTTAACTTGCTGTGATTTTAATTCTCACTTTTTACTTCACAGTATTAGCATTAACATAGAAACATTAGGGAGTCTGGCCTTTATTTATTTATGTCATAAACTTGCTGTAACTATTGGCTGTCAAATTTTGTGAATCTTTTGTATTTCCATCCTAATATTTTCCTCAGCCTCATGGTATCATAAAGATGACAGAGTCCAGTTACCTTGGATATATTAGTCCTGATTGGAAATCCTTAAGAGGTAGTGAACAGAGCAGGCAAAGACAAAGACAAAAATTAAAATGATTACAGAAATTAGGAGGGCTACTTAGTATCTGACAACAGACTTTAACAGCTATAACTTCTTCCTTTGGGGCGGAGTGATTGGAAGTAAATGAAATATAATCCAAGTCTTAAACTGAAGGTTATGAAAAGGTTCAGTACGTAATCCTTTAGCAAGTCCTTACAGCACCAAACTTAAGGGGAAACCCTTGAAGCCAGAAAGGGTAGTTGTAAAGCAAAGCGAGGAAATGCAGGGGAAAAAAATGAAAACGTGTTTCATTAAGTAAAAACACAAATCATGAAGAAAGAGGTTAAACTTCAGTGAAAGTTAAAAAGGTTCCTACTACCTAGTGTTATATACCGGAAACATCTGACATGCCATCAAAATTTAACTTGGAAAATAGCCAGGAGCCTATGTTATTATGTCTCTTTTTGCAATTGGGGATCCTGAAGTTCTCTAGGCTAATCAATTTCCTTTATGTTTTCAAGGAAATAAATCACTAAGAGCAATCAATCAACGAATGTTGGAGACGTCCCATAAAATGGTCAGATTTTCCAAAAAAAGAGAAAGTGAGACTGTGTGTGTGTGTGTCCCTGTATATGTTGGAGGTGATGATCCACTCCCAAAAAATATAATACTGTCGTCAAGAGAATTACAGTGGAATAAAATAAAACGGCTTAATACAACTGAAATATTTAGGGAATACTAAAAATATATGCAAGGAATTTCTAAATTGTGTTTAGAAAAACCCAAAGTTTACACCAGAAAAAAGAAAAAAGAATGAGTAAATGTTGTACTAGCTTGGAAAGAATTGATGAAAATAATAGTATTCAGAGAAATAGGATATATATATTTGCAGGAAGACCTCAGAAGAGAATAATAAAAGCATTTTCAGTTTTATACACATCTTCTTAGGATTACATTTCATATGTATTCCTGGATCAAGCAATATGTCTCTATAATTTGTAATGAATAATTTATTTTATACTATAAATTTTTATATTAATGTTAATTACTAAGATATATCAAAAGTTTTTAAATTCATTCTATTTTTAATGAATACTTAAAAATAAGATTCTACAACAGCTCACAGAACCCCATACTCATAAGTTACGTGTTGGCAAAAAAAAAGACTTGTCATCTGGAACAAAACTTTGCATGTTCTATTTTAATGCTTTATTCAGTTTGAATATGACAATAGCTTCACTCAGTGTAAATAAAATCACAACTAAGTAACAGTTCATAGGGGTGTTAAATAAGATTTTCATGTAGGAAACAACTTTTCCCTACCTATTAGGAAAAGCCAATATAAATACACACAAGCAAAGTATGTACAATGAGTAATGTATTTAATTTTTAACTTCATTTGTATTACTGGCCTATTCTAAATATGTGCAACAATTTATCATTTTCTTGACATTGATTTTCAAGATTGTACCCTTCATACAAGATTTTCTTCTTCCCATGATTATGTTCATTTCATCTCAATGTCATCAAAATTGGCATCTTTTAAGAATGTCAGAATTCGAAATTTAGTTAATTTTCCAAGTATAACATAGCATCACTTTAATTTTCTGAGAACAATCCAACCCATATTTATTACTGAGTAAAAGATTCACTCCGTGGATAGTGCCCAATAAGAGAGTAAAATATACACTTTTTTTTCTCATTTATTTCTATTGAAGCCTCAGAAAACATATTTTTCAAGCAGAACATATTGAAATTCTTTGGGAATCAGAGAATAAGGATATAATTAGGTATTAATTTGAATATATTCATTTCCTTATAACTCAATTTAAAAATAAAGTTTTTAAGCCTCAGTCTTCTCCTTTACCACTAAACTGGCAAAAGTATGAATTAATGTAACAGGTGGGCTCGTGTGGTTTTAATAGCAGTGAAATATAATCAACTGTCTCATATCATATTTCCAGGAAAGCAAGCAACATCTAGACCTAAGCATGATCCTTAGGCAATCCCAGCACTGGCATGAAAATGTTCAAACTCCCCATAGGGACCATATATCTTCTGGTCCTGAGTTTAATTGAAACTTTAAACAAAATATATTACCTATTTAATGCAGCTGAACTGGAGGCTGGCCTTTGTAGTGTATAGACTAATGCCGAGCAAATTAATGTCTGTAACCATAGTACATAATGTAGAATTTATATCAAGCGTGAATGGTAAAAAGAAAAAAAAATAAACCACTACAGTTTTATAATGAGAAATGAACTTTTAGGAGCAAATTGTGTACATACATTTCATATATTTATTCTTTTTGATACACAGCCCAAAGCTCA
Source organism: Balaenoptera acutorostrata (assembly GCF_949987535.1). Taxonomy (NCBI): domain Eukaryota; kingdom Metazoa; phylum Chordata; class Mammalia; order Artiodactyla; family Balaenopteridae; genus Balaenoptera; species Balaenoptera acutorostrata. The sequence goes on from NC_080074.1 coordinate 37,131,337, forward strand.
TATTTCCTTATCTTATTGGCTCCATATCTTACAGAGTGAATTTCTAAAATCTCCTGGCCCTGGTCTTATCCTTTCTCCTGGTCTTGTCCTTTCTGACGAATGAAAAATGAAAATGCGATGAAAAGATTTATCTTAAAAGTTAGAAGTTAATATTCTTGTAGAGGTACACAGATCAATGGCTAATCCAGTTATACAGTTGTATCATATTTGAAGGGTTGACTCACAGATTTTCAAGAGTGCCAATGGAAGCAATCATAGGAAAATCACCAGAACTCAAAATAGGGGAAGCAGGTGGTATAAAAAGCTTAACACTACTGGAGTGTTAATGCTTCCACACTTGAAAGATGTGAAGTTCAAATCTCACACAGTTAAAAACCATTTCTTTCACAGTCAGCATGCTAAATGCCTTCAGCAATCCACTTAAGAACCACCAGTCACAGAAGAAAACATTACGCATGTGAACCGTCCTGTCAAAAATTTACTCTGAATATTTCTATTCTAAATATATTCTGGAACAAAGTGAGGTCAACACATACACACACACGCAAATGTGCACACTAGACAAATCCAACAAAAAGAAATTATGCATCTAAAAAACCAACCATACAGAGGCTGAGAGAAAAACAGACTTCTCTGACATCCAACCTACTAACTGAATTCAGCATAGAGTATACACCCTTCGAGTAGAGTTAGGATAAATTTACAAGTGAGAATTTTTGTGTTTTGTTGTCAGGAGGTACATTTGACATCTTCTTTGTCAGTTCTTACCTAAATGAGAGTAAGGAATCTAAAGGTTCCTGGTAACAATTTATGACAAAACTTTTTCATTTCACAAGTTTCTTTCTCAAAAATACAAATTCTAAAATTTGGACAAGCTCTTTACTCCAAAAATTGTTATAATAAATTCACTGTGTCTCCTATTTACTGGTTCTTTCACCGTTCTCTCTAACTAGCTCAATGAAATTGGGGAAATCTCTCATAATTGAAGAGCCGTTTTCACAAAACTGAAAATTAAGTCAAAAGATTCCTTCTTTTTTATGAGAGAATGTGAGGAAAAAGCATCTTGTCAATTTGAAACCTATGTAAGTAAAAGACTTGTTAGTTGCAGGCTGATGGAGGAAAAATATATTTTCTAATACTGAGCTAGGATTTCATAAGTAACAGGGATGTGTATAAAAAAAGATCTAGGAATTATCAGAAATAAGAGAATCAAAATGGTAAGATCAAAATAAAGGCAAATGAGGTAATAAATATCAATGATCATTATCATGGAATTCCCCTGGAAGAATGTAATCTCTCCCTAAGATAAAAGCATGTTACCCATAGACATATTTTTTAAAGAACAAGGATATATAAATATATATGCAAATTGTGACACTAGTGTCACATCAAAAAAAAAAAAAAACCTTGAGATTTTTGTTTGTTTTGTTTGTTTTGGTTTGTTTGGTCCAGTCAACATAGTAGGCCTACCTAGTTATAAACAAAATATTCTCGAGGCTAGAGTAATACAATTATCCATTTTATTTATAGGCATTTACTTATTAAGGAAAGATACTAAAGAGCACTAGACCAACTGTGAAATTCCTTAGAAAGTTCTATGAGAGCAGAAACCATATGGACTACTTCCATTTCATCCTACCACCACTATACACCCCCCCAACTCAGGACCTGTGACTTAAAGATTTTTTTTTTTTTTGCACACAGAGGTTATTCGAAACATAGCGATTGCAGACTGCAACAAGGCTTAACTCTAGACTCTTACTCCATGAATACATTGTGGCTTTTTGTTCTCAAGATATATTACCAAGATGAAATGGCCTAAATTGCTTATATATTGTAATTAAACCAATCACTTTGCATTGAGAAAGCCAAGTAATTTTATATTAAATAGTAAATAGGCTTAAAATGACCTTTGGGATTGGAAGGGCTCAAACTGATAAAACTGAAAGTTACCGCCTATCTTAGTTTCCCATAATCTCTTAGGATTATTCAAAAGCAATGCTTAAGTAGACATAGTAAGGGAAATAAACAATTATAGAGAAAGAAGAGAAAAAATGAGGGTGGTTAAAAATTATCCTACATTAAAAGAATTTTAATATCCTGCATTTCATGCATTCTGTAATGAAACCACAATTTTGTAGGTGTTTCATTCTTTTAAAATGAAAAGGTTTTTAATATATATTTGTACAAGGAATGATATCTATATCCATATATCTATATATCTATATCTACATATAGATATATATGCTGGTTTTTAAATGGGTAAAGATAAGCTATATTGACATAGTGAAGAATGTGCCAGTTTTGGCAATACAGAAGGACTGAATAGAAAAAGCATTTAAATTTAAATCAGTAAACTACACTTCTGGTTCTAACACAAACTGTGTAATCCTAAACAGATCAACCTAACTCTTTGTAGGTCCTTTTCTTCTCTTGAGTTTCCCACTTAGAGAAGTTCCTTTAGCATTTGTTGTAGAGCTGGTTTGGTGGTGCTGAATTCTCTTAGCTTTTGCTTGTCTGTAAAGCTTTTGATTCCTCCATCGAATCTGAATGAGATCCTTGCTAGGTAGAGTAATCTTGGTTGAAGTTTCTTCCCTTTCATCACTTTAAGTATATCATGCCACTCCCTTCTGGCTTGTAGAGTTTCTGCTGAGAAATCAGCTGTTAACCTTTTGGGAGTTCCCTTGTATGTTATTTGTTGTTTTTCCCTTGCTGCTTTCAATAATTTTTCTTTGTCTTTAATTTTTGCCAATTTGATTACTATGTGTCTCGGTGTGTTTCTCCTTGGGTTTATCCTGCCTGGGACTCCCTGCACTTCCTGGACTTGGGTGGCTATTTCCTTTCCCATGTTAGGGCAGTTTTCGACTATAATCTCTTCAAATATTTTCTCAGGTCCTTTCTCTCTCTCTTCTGCTTCTGGGACCCCTATGATGTGAATGTTGTGTTTAATGTTGTCCCAGAGGTCTCTTAGGCTGTCTTCATTTCTTTTCATTCTTTTTTCTTTAGTCTGTTCAGCAGCAGTGAATTCCATCATTCTGTCTTCCAGGTCACATATCTGTTCTTCTGCTTCAGTTATTCTGCTACTGATTCCTTCTAGTGTAGTTTTCATTTCAGTTATTGTATTGTTCATCTCTGTTTGTTTGTTCTTTAATTCTTCTAGGTCTTTGTTAAACATTTCTTGCATCTTCTCCATCTTTGCCTCCATTGTTTTTCCGAGGTCCTGGATCATCTTCACCATCATTATTCTGAATTCTTGTTCTGGAAGGTTGCCTATCTCCACTTTATTTAGTTGTTTTTCTGGGGTTTTATCTTGTTCCTTCATCTGGTACATAGCCCTCTGCCTTTTCATCTTGTCTATCTTTCTGTGAATGTGGTTCATACAGGATTGTAGTTCTTCTTCTTGCTTCTGCTGTCTGCCTTCTGGTGGATGAGGCTATCTAAGAGGCTTGTGCAAGTTTCCTGATGGGAGGCTCTGGTGGTGGGTAGAGCTGACTGTTGCTCTGGTGAGCAGAGCTCAGTAAAACTTTAATCCGCTTGTCTGCTGATGGGTGGGGCTGGGTTCCCTCCCTGTTGGTTTTTTGGCCTGAGGTGACCCAACACTGGAGCCTACCTGGGCTCTTTGGTGGGGCTAATGACAGACTCTGGGAGGGCTCACGCCAAGCAGTACTTCCCAGAACTTCTGCTGCCAGTGTCCTTGTCCCCGTGGTGAGCCACAGCCACCCCCCGCCTCCGCAAGAGGCCCTCCAACACTAGCAGGTAGGTCTGGTTCAGTCTCCCCTGGGGTCACTGCTCCTTCCCCTGGGTCCCGATGTGCACACTACTTTGTGTGTGCCCTCTAAGAGTGGAGTCTCTGTTTCCCCCAGTCCTGTCAAAGTCCTGCAATCAAATCCCACTAGCCTTCAAAGTCTGATTCTCTAGGAATTCCTCCTCCCATTGCCAGACCCCCAGGTTGGGAAGCCTGACGTGGGGCTCAGAACCTTCACTCCAGTGGGTGGACTTCTGTGGTATAAGTGTTCTCCGGTCTGTGAGTCACCCACCCAGCAGTTATGGGATTTGATTTTGCTGTGATTGCGCCCCTCCTACCATCTCATTGTGGCTTCTCCTTTGTCTTTGGATGTGGGGTATCTTTTTTGGTGAGTTCCAGTGTCTTCCTGTCGATGACTGTCCACCAGCTAGTTGTGATTCTGGTGTTCTCACAAGAGGGAGTGAAAGCACGCCCTTCTACTCCGCCATCTTGGTTCAGGCTCAGATCAACCTAACTATTTGAGTGTTAATTTCTAGCTTGTAAAATAAAAGATTATGTTAGGAGGATTTTAAAGATATGAATCTTCCATCTCTAACATTCTATGATTCTAAAAATCACCTACAATTTGAGAAGAAAAGAGGAGAAATTGAGATTCAATAAAGGCCTATAATAGGTGTCAGAATAAAGAATAATTTTGACTAAGTCTAGCAGAAAAGTATGTCATGACAGGAAAAGGAGAAGAAACTCTAAACTAAATATGATGATTTCAATTTAAAGGGAACACTCTATTAATGGAATTATTAATTGGGCATTAACTAAGTATGCTGTTTCACTTTTGGTTAATGCAGTTAATGATAAAAGATGGATTTTGACTGTGGTTGTTGAGAGATAAGGGGAAATGGACTTCGAGAGAAAATGCAGCAATTCTAGACAGGACAGAACTAAACAGAATCCTCGTTGGTGACTCCAAGGCCATCCAAGTACGTCAAAACTGTATCTATAGAGAAATCAGATTTACAATGGTAAATACAAAAAGAACTGCCAGAGAGAATACAATCAGTGACTTCTGGAGTTTAAAGCCCACAGAAAGGATAATGATTACAACGGAAGGTAATGTTATGAAACACTTACTAGGTTGGGCATTTGGTCCAATATGCTTTACCTTCATTATCTCAGTCAGTCCTCAAACTGACACTACCATTACAAGCATCTTATGAATGGGGAAACTGAGGCTTCAGTTAAGTAATTTGCCCAACGTCACTCAGATGTTAAGTGTCAGAGCCATAATTTGAACCTGGGCTATCTGACTTCACACTATACTGAATCTCCACTGAATCCAACCCATTATCTCAAGAGGAAACTGAGGTCCACAACTGGCTAGGAGTAATTTTAACAGTTATTGTATGATTTGGCCTCTTAACATTTCATGTATTTTCATACCTTACTAATTATAACTGCCACCTAGGTGAAACTTTAATTTTTGTTTATAAAAATGATATATAGTGTCTTTTAAAATATGATTTGTACATGCTCGTAAATTCACTTAATTTTGGATGGGATGATACTCCTCAATTATTGTTACTCAATCACCTTGATCCTATGAAATCAAAGAGAATAATGAGAATGTATTTTTAAATAGATTTTTAAGTTTACTTATAAATTGTCACAATAAAAACTAAGTCTTATGATAAAATATAGAAAAAATTAAGTTGGGAAGCACGTAATAATCGATAGTCAAACTTGTTATTTTCTGTTAATACACAAATGCGAAAAATAGGCTCATTCGATGTTCAGGATAAGTCAACTACTGGCATGCAGCATACAGTGATATGTTTTTCATAAAATGTTCAAGGGAAGGGAAAATGCAAAGGGCTGGAGTATTGGGTTTTTTTTTTGTTTTTTTTTTAAGCAGCTGCAATGAATTGAGTTATTAAAATAATAATAACATTCAAATATAATTGTATTTTTTCATACATATTCCTTTATGTCTCCTAACCTCCAAATAAAAGAAAATAAATAATGTTTGCATTATTTATACTATTACATGCAAGTGCTTGGGGGTAGTGGTCTTGAAGGGGTAAATGAATGAGCCGTGAGAAAAATGAATACTTGCAGGCTAAATCTAGCCAGACGTTATAATCCATCACTCATCCCTAAAGGGCACCAATAATATGCAAATGTGAGAATTAGAAAACACATTCAAGGCTGTTGATAAACTTGATAGGATAATCAGCACATGCTGACAGACTAATGAAAATGATGAACTGATAGGGCAGCTTATCTCCTGGGCCATTTTTTTTTCTTGTCAAATGGAGGCTAATCAAAATGTATTAGGAGTTAAAGCCAACACTCAGAGGATTTCACCCATTTGATTAGGAGGTGAACTCATTCTCAGAGAAAATTATAGTTTCGTGAACAACTGAAACTACAAAACCTAGTCAGCTGACAGACCGTCACATAAAATTAAACAGAAGGCAGCCACTATAATTAGGGCAGAAATCTGGAATGATAAATTATATTGGGATTCTCCCCTTGCAAATTGTTAGAGGGCTTTGCAGAGTCTGGGCAAAGCGGCTCCCTCCTTCTGTAATGGAAAATAAGACAAAGGACTAAGCAATCACCCCAGGGATACACTTATCTTTTGCTGCCTGTGTGTGCTCAGCATCTGTGTCACCACATGAGACACAGATCTCAAGGTACCAGCTGAATTTTCAATCAAATGTATTTACTTAAAATAATTGAATGAATTTTCTCGAATCATTAACTATAGTGAATACCACACTTCCTATTAACAATAAAGATGCCATATGCAGTCTGTTGCCATGGATCTGAGTCCTTTCCTAATTTAAAGAAAGATATCTTCTCTGATCATTGAGGAAAATTGGGAAAAAGCCCTTCCCAAGCATTAGCGTTAAAAATAAAATTATAAACTAAAACTACTGTGCCTCCTCAGAGAAAATTAGAGAACACAGTTCTTTCAGTATTCATTTTGAAATGAAGAACCATCCAGCACTAACACAGAAAGTTAATTCAACTGATAAATCTACATACTCTAGGTACACACTTTACGGACACGTACATTTCACCTGAGTGGATAGATTGATGGTAAAATGTTAAATAGTAAAAGGCGTGGTTTTAATTCATAAGAGGATAAAGACAAAAGTACATTTAAGGAAGTGAGATTTTACCTTTCAGTAATTATACCAAAGAGAAAAAGAAACAGTAACTAAAACTACTCCAGTGTCCTCTTTAACATGAGCATTAAATCACCCTACTGCTGTCCAGGCCAACTGTCAGGATTCCCAGAGACAGGGAATGAATATATAAACCTCTCCCAAATCTTTTTTTTTTTTTTTTTCTATTTACTGACCTGTGCCTTGTTCTAGCTCTAAACTGTTTCTGAATTTTCTGTTATTTAAAAAAAAGTAGGGCTTCCCTGGTGGCGCAGTGGTTGAGAATCTGCCTGCCAATGCAGGGGACACGGGTTCGAGCCCTGGTCTGGGAAGATCCCACATGCCACGGAGCAACTAGGCCTGTGAGCCACAACTACTGAGCCTGCGCGTCTGGAGCCTGTGCTCCACAACAAGAGAGGCCGCGACAGTGAGAGGCCCGCGCACCGCGATGCAGAGTGGCCCCCGGCTTGCCGCAACTAGAGAAAGCCCTCGCACAGAAATGAAGACCCAACACAGCCAAAACTAAATAAATAAATTAAAATAAAATTTATAAAAAAAATAAAAAAAAGTAGAAGTGAGTGTCCTTGCCAGGCATATATTTTCTAGTTTGGGAGGGCTTGGGATTTTACATGTGTACTCAGAGCCGTACAGCTACTATCAAATGTCTCAAATCACAGAATATAAAAGCATAAAATAATCCTAGAGATCATGTAGTCACATTTAGTTTATATGCATGAGGAAGGCCTAGAAATACTAAGCAAGTTAACTAAGTTTAATGAAAAAGGAAAATCTGAGTTTGCGATTTGTTGTTCGGAGAAAAAGAAATATTTGATTTGACGACAAAAGTAACCCCTTATCAGGAAACAGCAAAGTTAACCAATCAGCAGAACATCTTAAACTTTAGGGATTCTTTTCAAGAATCACATACCAAATAGGCAATTTTCAGGTGTGTCCACCATCAAATAGCTGTGGTAACAATTTCCTATAAGGCTGCCACGGATCAATTGCAGGTAATAGGCAGATTATTTTATTAGGAATTCTAGTTCTTGACCTCTTGTACCTAGAAAAATCAATGCCCTAGCTTACATACTTTCTGATTAATAAGAAAATTAAGCTAATTATTCAATGTAGAAAAAGGAATAACTGTAGTAGGATATTTACACTCTTCACAGTATTGTTTTTACCCTAAAATAATACCCTGAAAGAAACCTCTTGAGATCCAAGCCTTTATCAGTGAAAACCATACAAGTTGGCTCAGCTGCTCACATTTTTTTATAAGCATCAAAACCATGAATCTCTACATCATAGCATGTTTATTTTTGAGAAGGACATTATGATTAAGAAAATAACATGATCAAAAATTATCACAAATTTGATAAATTCATTAAAATCTACATGTACTTTATTCATCATTTTCAATCTCTAGGGTCTAGCTAACACTCAATACCCACTTCAGTTTTTGAGCCCCTTTTGAAAAACTCTGGGATCCAGCCAATTGTTGAAAATCACTATGTTAACACATTTATTTCTCTTAGAATAAGTATGCTTTGTAAAAATTTGAATGTGACACTCAATTGTGAACAGGGTTTTTAAAGTGAGGATTAACAATATGATTTATTAGAATTCCATTTAACAGAACTACAGGTTTCAATTTTTCCACAGGTCCCTGAAATATCAATTAAAATATTACTATTTTACTTACCCATCATGTTGTACAAGCTCTGTGGGGCAAACTGCCTTGGCATTTTCTGAATTGCTTCCTTGTATACACTAAGTGCATCCTAATTTAAGAAACAGAAAAAGAGCTAAAGTACAGGACTATGCACTGAAAATAAAATAACAACATCCTTCCAAAATTAAAATCTTCCATTGCTCTTTCTAAATGGTATTTAGAGGAAAATAATTAAGCCGTCCTTTGATATCATACTGCCTCCATTTCATGAATAAAAATATTCAACCCAGTCCATGAAGAAGGTCATATAAAAATTAGTTTAACAAGCAGTCAAATGTTACCATTGTTCTCTCAATATAAATTTTTCAGTTCCCATAGATTATGCAATAAAATAACCAGAAGTCACCCACAGTCATCTAAAATCTGTAGGTACTTCAAGTCAGGTGATCAAGTAGGATCTAAATAAAATATCAACTAATGAATCTTCTAGCTACTCAGACCTACTGAGATCATTAAATGCAATTATTTTTAAAATTCTATTTTCACCCTCACGTTGCAGTCTTAATACATCGTGTAAGAGTGTGTGTGGGTGTCATTTGAGAGAGGGAGGAGCCATACTGAATGGAAGAGAAGAAACCCATGCAGGCAGGCTTCGTGTGAGAGACAGGGAACACAGGACTGGGCCAACCTCCCAACTTCCCATACAAGACCCTGTCTCCATCACCTTTCCCCTCTCCCCAGTTCAAAAACACAATAAAATCAGTTTTCATTGGGTTATTGTTTTAAAAAGAATGAAAAGAAACGAGTAGGATTTATATCAAATCATTTACTCAATACGCAGAGTACAAAAATGTATTTTTTAACATCAAAAAATGGATATAGATAAATAATGTGTCTTGAATTTTAAAATCAAAGAGATGGTGAGCAAATAAGCTTGAGCTGCAATGCATGTTATTTCCTTTTCCTGAGGAGTCATAATTACGCTGAGAAATTCACAGTGAAGAAATCCATTAAGTTTTGCTTAAGCAGAGTTTTTTTCCTAAAGAATTTCACCATAAAACTCTTTTAATAAAAACACTTATTAGCTTCTTAAATGATCAGTGTCCCTACAATGAGATCGTAGGTAGAAAACATTGAGACTAGATCAGAACAAGGGGGAGGAATAAGACAGAGGTTTTGGCCTGACCTCATAGTGTCCCTGCTCATGATAGAGTTTCCCCAGGTTGTACAGACAGCTGGTGACCGAGCTCTTATGGGCATGAGGGTCCTTTAGGTTTTCGTCAGGGATCTCAGAACACTTCAGGAACGTGCGTCGAGCTTCTTCTGTCTTTCCTTGGTTCATTAGAATAATCCCGGTGTTTAAATATGCAGCTGAGGGGAGACAAGTGGAAATACAAATGTGAGAAGATGATGTACACTATGGAAACAATAAAGTTATCTTTATTTCAGTTTTGTTTGTATGTATTATTTATGATTTTAAAAGAAAACCAAGAAATAAATACCCAGGGAACAAATATACAGAAGAACAACAGTGTAGTAAGAAGTACAGGTATCACTGAAAAAAATATATATATTAGTCTCTGCCTTCAAGGAGTCAGAATATTTTGAACTTGATATCTAGATGAATAAAAGTTATATTTATCTTAATATATTAACATGATAAACAGGCACCAAAATATTAAAATTGAGAGAGATGTAATTGTTAAAAGTCTCATAATTTGATTGGCAAGTATTCAGAAATAGAGTTACCATGTTTTTTAATCTGTGAGGCTTTAAGTCACCATTTTCATGAAGGGAGGGAGGGAGGGAGGGAGGGAGGGAGGGAGAGATACTTTAAAAGGACTTGAATATTACTTACAAGCCAGCGTAGGCCTGCTCCCGATTGCCAATTTATAATAATGTAGTGCTTCTGCAAACCTGCTGTTCTCTTGTAGAAGTAACCCTCTGCATGAGCAAAATAGAAATTTGGAGACAAGACTGTATTACTATACATAAAATCAAATTTTCATTTTATATTTCAAAAATAAAAATGGTTAATGGGGCCATAAAAAGGATGAGGTACTATAAAAATAAATTCTAAATAGACGGAAATGATTACTCAGGAGAGAAAATACTAGAGAGGGATCAACTGCATTTACGTTGCATTAGAAAGTATTAAGAAGTATTTTCAAAAAGCTCTTTACCCCTGACTGAAATTTCCCCTTTCCAGCAATCTTTTCTCTCCCACTAGAATTACAAACCACCTGGATTTCTCCTTGTAGCATGCACAGTTTTTCATCACTTCAGAAAGGAAACCTGTATAAGGCCCTGATACACATATGTACATTTAGACCTGAGACGCCTCTCCCACTGGCCATATTGCTTGGGAAATATTGGCCCATGACTGCTTGAAAGGCAAAAGGTAATCTGGATCAATAGTATAGAGTCAGAATCTTATCAGATTCCATCAAAGACTGAAGACCAACCACATTGTTATTTCCTTATTATTTGGATTTGGTCAAATAAGCTTACATTTCAGAACACTGGGCAAATTTCAGTTCACTGTTGTGAGACATGCATTTGTCTACAGACCCTCAGGCTCTGGGCCTCCCTAGGAGGCTCCTTTGGCAGTGCGTGGTCACATGGATTATCCCAGCATTTCCAGGCCCTGCCCTCATGACAAGTGAGAATCAATTATAATCATGTCTGTGAAAACACAGTGTCAAGGAACTGGACTAAGTTCTGAAAGTTCTCACAGAGGGCTTTCTGGCCTATCCCTGTTCTCTTATAATCAGCAAGTGTCTTACAGACATTTGGCACCTCTCTTGGACCTGGGTACTACTGTCATCAACCTCAAATTGCAGATTCCATTTGCCAGTTCCTGAGGCCTCCAAAAGGCGGTAAAATGGAGGTTTGCAAAATGAGAAGGCCACTGACAAAAACTTATCATTTTGTAGAGTATTTTAAAATACTCAGCTTTTTTACTTAATGGGCATGCTTGAAAAATAATGAAGTAAATCATTTTGAAATTAAAGTTTGCTCACTTGTATCATTAGCATATATTAACCTCGTTATTTCTATTATTTGTGAAAAGAGCTATTTGAATAAATGAAACTGTTCCAAACCACATTAACAGTTACATATTCACAGAAATGTACATATCTGTAGAAAATTTAGAGCAACAATTTGATAATGAAATTGATATGCTTTGCTATTAAGTGTACTTTTCAGTTGCTAGGAACAAGGAAAAACAAAGCTTCCTGCGGTATTCAAGGGTCTGTGAAAAAGTTCAGTTGTCTTTAAAAGCAAGCAAAACTGATAAAGAGAAAGAACACTCACATACTTTCCAAAAAGGAATAATATTCTTTATAAAAACAATTTTGACAAAATGCTTTCCAGTTAACTAAGCTCATACACATTATCTCATTTCAGAAACATATCTACAACCTTAATTGTCTTTGTCACTTTCCTTTGAGGTTCAGATAAAGAGGTGTTTCTTCTTTGATACAAGGCCAATGTCATCAGAGGAGAAATCCATCTTAATCCGAGTCTTTCTACTTTCCTTAGGAACTAAAGTCCTTCCATGAGCCCCTTTTTATCCAATATCTTCCATCTTTTTCCCCATTGCAATTTCCTTTCCCTTAAGACTACAAAAATGTTTGTGTGCCTCTTAGCAGAGAGCGGAAGATAAAACCCTACCACCTTATCATTCCTGCATCCACCTCTTAACTACCTCTTACTGTCGTTCTTCCCCTCAAAGTCAGATTTCCTTTAAGGACAGTCTGTGGTGCACATGTCCAGTGACTCAAATCCCATTTACCCCTAAATCCAGATTAGGCTCTTTCCCAGAATTCTGCTGAAATGTCATAATCGAATTTCCACTAATTATCAAAGTCCCCAAATAGTTTGCTAATATGAATCACCTACTCAACTGTAGCATCTGTGATTATTAAACCCATTTTCCTTCCTGAAACTCTTGTGTTTCCTTGGCTTCTGGAAAACCAGTCTTCCTTATTCTCTATCCCTGAGACTATCCTTCCAAGAATGAAGAAAAGTGTATCTTTATTCATATATTCCTTTAAAAGAAGTTGGTATTTCCCAGGTCTTTGTCTTTTTCTCCTTTTCTTGGTAAGTACTGTCTCTGCATGACAACATGCATACATGCAGCTCATATGCTGACTGTTCTCAATTCTAAAATAGCAATCCCTCTCCTGACATCCAGATCTGTTGAAAATTCAACAGCTTACCCAACCACATCAATCTAGGTGCTTATTAGCTGGAATTTCAAAACCAACACATCCAAACATTGAAAGCAATATTTCCCACTCAAAAATAAAGAGATAAATGAAAGAGATAAAAGAAGAAAAAAATCTTTCCTCAACAATTAGAACCATCCTTTACATCAGTTGCTAAAATCAGAAACCTGGTTATCACTCGTGACTTTTCACTTACCCTCAAAATCCCAGGTTTAAAAAGTCTCCAAAGCCTACCAATTCTTATTTTATTTTCTAAGGCTCTTTAGTCTGGTCCCTCAAGGTTCACTTTTACAGATCTGGCAGAGCCCTTTTTACCTTTCCTGTCACCTAAATAACCGCAATCGCCCACTAATTAGTCTGCACATAATTACATTTCTAAAGGACAAATATGCTGTTAGGCTAGACAAAAAGAACATGAGGAGATGAATGCATATCTTTGAAACTGTACCTAAAGCCCATAAACCTTGAAAATGATGTATTCAGCCTCAAGGGCTCCCCAATACTGATGTATTACAGTCCTGTCATTTTCCACCTCATAAAATACAGCATGATAACCACACCTAGACAATCCTGTCCAGCCTGCCTCATTCTTTGGAAGAAACTAGTCACACAGAGAGGTGGAGCAGCCAAGTCTCCAGGATTATATATAAAGTGGCTCTTTGAATTAGACAGCATCATCCCCTGTATCATCTGAATAAAGTTAGCAATGGAGTGAGTCCAAGTTAGACGGCTATTGTGACCAATTTCTCATGGCTAAGAACTTAACTGAGCATCAACTATGCTCTAGTACGCACACTGCAAATGTGAACAAGACAGATGCACTCTCCTGTGGATGCACGATCTACTGAGGGAGACAAATAAGAAAATAAATGGTGTGGAAAATTACGATGATAGGGCACAGAGGAGCAACACCACTCTAGCTCAGGAATGGACACAGGAAGGTTCACGGAGTCCAAGTGCCACTGGGCAGAGGCTTGAAAGTAAGCAGCAGTTAGCCAGCAGTAAAGAGTGTCATCATCAGCCCCGCGTTACAGAGGAAGAAAGCGAGGTCCACGGAGAATTTACCAACTAACCCTAGGTTTTATGGTTAATAAGAGGCAAAGCCAGGACTGCAACACAGTTTCTCTGACACTAAATCCCATGCTCTTTCTAAAAGAAAAAAAAGAAGAGGAGAGAGAAGATAATTCAAGTCTAGATGCATATGCACTAGGTTATGTTTCCTTTTGCTCTAAAATTCTTCAGATTTTGGATAATACGAATTTGAATTCATGCTCTGAAAAGGAATCCAAATGCCATTTTGACAGTTCAGGATGAATTTGGGTCAATTCTAGCACTGTAACAACGAAGCTTCTACGACTGCTGTTTTCCACATTTATAGAACCCAATCTTTATTTTACTGAAGACTGGATAGAAGGATAGAAACCCTTCACATTGTAATAGTTGTGGTTGTAATAATAAGAACAACAACAACAGCTAAACCTGTTTGGCACTTACAGTGTTTACATATATTAACTTAATTTACATATATTAACTTATGACTCATCAATAATCTTATGAGGTAGGTTATTATTACAAGTCTCATTTTACAGATGATGAATCTGGGGCAAGAAAAAGTTCTGCAACATACCAGAGGGTACACAGCTAGCAAGAAGTGTGCCACAGTTCAAGCCCAGCAACCCGTTTGTAAAGGAGGATCTGTATTTTAATAGAGCATTCATACCAAAGGCTTTTCCACAGCTGTTTAAAATTGATGACACAGTTTGTTTACATGCTGATCATGTCAATAAAATCTTCTGGTTTCTATGTATATTAAAAACAACAACACATTTTAATACACCATCAAGCTAGAATCTAATAAGAAATAGTTTTATTCCTATTATGTGAAGTTGCTTTACAATTAAGGAAACTGGCCCATGCTATACATTAATGTGAATTCAAAGTGTCTTTTGGGGGAGAAATTGAAAAAATGTTATTGACCTCTAAATAATAAATGGTTGGGTCACGTTTATGTATCTGTGTGTAAGTGGATATATTATAGTGTATTTTAATGGATTCAAATCTTTTACTTCTCATATTTCTCCCCCAGTGATTTATCTTTCAGAACCACAGTCACTGAAATTAAAGCAGCCAGTGAAGACTACAAATTGGAGAACCAGAAAGAATAAATACTTGTTATAGTCAAAGGAAGAAAACACATCTGGATACAAAAAGTACTATTCACTGTAACACTTAAATTCCAGAAGACCACTTTATTTCAAGAAAAAAACAACAAAATGCCCTCCCTTAAATCCTTTCAGCTTTTTTTTTTTAACCTGATTTTGACCATTTTCTAGGAATTACCATTAAGTGTGTAGAATTTTTTCTTGTAAAAGTTTTGCCCATCTTTACTCCAGTCTCCTCTAACAACCCTTTCTCTAAAATACCATTTAAAAAAAAAAAAATCACAATACTCCAAATACTTGATAAATGAAAACCAGTCAAACCCATGGTAACAGTGGATTGGACAGAGTTAAATGCAAACATTAAGTGTAAATAGGCATACAAATCCCTAGCTGATTCTAAATATTGACAGAGACAGAAGGGGAGCATTTTTTAGTACAATGTTTCTCAACCAGGGGTGACTTTGTCTCCCAGGGGACACTGGGCAATGTTTGGAGACATTTATGTTTGTCACAACTGGATGGATGCTATTGGCATCTAGTGGGTAGAGGCCAGGTATGCCATTAAATATGTAAACATGTTAGAAGACACAAGACAGCCCCCCAAAGCAAAGATTTATCTGGCCCCCAATGTCAATAGCGCTGAGGTTAAGAAACCACATTTAGCATTTCATACATACTAACTGCAACACATTTGTTCAGAACATAAGGTCCTCATGTCCTTGCCAACCACATACATGAACTATGTAAAGAATATAGAATGTAAAAAAGCAAACTACAGGGAATAAATTATTTTTTTCAATAAAAATCTAATCTATCATCATTTCTACTGACTTTTCATTTAAAAAGGCAAAAAAATAAATTTTCTAAATTATTTTAAAAAGCATGCCCTTCCCCACTGCTGTCAGTACATCCAAACAAAATGTCAGTGACTCTCTGTAGAAGGTTGCCCTCAATACAGAACTGTCAAAACATACAAATCTTCAAGTAAAGCTACCTTTTGCCTCAGGTTCAAACAAAGGTCTTTAAAAATCGTTGAAATCCGACATGTTCGAAAATTGGTATTAATAAAGCACATCAGCAGAAGTATACTTTTCAAGAATATGTATTGCAGTAAACAGAAGAAAAGTATAGTTTTCAAGAATATGAATTGCAGTAAACTAAGTGGACATTTACTCAGAACATGGATGAGACAGGATGTGGTTTACAGAGCCACGAGCTGTTAAGACTAGGGAAATTCTAAAGGATAGTAGCTTTCTTTCTTTTTTCAATTTCATTAAAGCATCATTTGTGGCACTCCTATACCATATTAAACATTGAGAATAAGATTAGCAAACAATAGGTAAATATTTTTTGAATGAACTATCTCATGGTGAAGACAGACGATCAAACACTCACAATACAGTGTAAATGAAGCATAAAGTGTTCTGGGAACCCACAAAAGGGATACTTTTCCACAATGACAGGTCAGGTGAGGTTTGTAGAGAAGGTAAGCATGCAGGGAACGGAGTTCCAGGCAGATCAGGCCGCCATGCTTATGAAAACTCAAAGTTACAGAGGATAGCATTTTAATCTACCAGTAGCAGTAACGACAAGCTTCATGGAAATTAAATGACGATCTATGTTAGAAGCCTTCTGGAAACTGAAAAGCTAAAACAACTTAAAATTAAGATTATATTATTGAGAATATTTCAGTAATAAGTTGTTTGGTTATTCCCTGGGCAAAAATTCTTAGTCATCAAAATAAATCAGATAGCTTAATGTTTACAGGCAGTGGTTCACAAAATAATTGATAATCCCTAAGGTCCAAATACTAACAAAAACATCATGTTCATGTTAAATTGAGACTTTTTTTCTAAATTTTATTTTGTTTGATTATCCTTTAACACATGTAGGTACTCTGAAACTAAGATTTCTTTCCTCAGAGATAAGACATTATATGTTTTAGATGTTCAATGTTTTCCTAAGGTATTCATGCCTCTGAAATTTCCTAACTGAAATTAATTGGCATTGGCTTGGCATCATATTCAAACTTTGCATTAATTCAAATTTAATAATTGATTTTGCTAATTTAGCTAATGACTCTAATAATGAGATTTTATGTAATTTAATTGTGAAATGGCATTACAGTTGCATTTCTTCTGTTTTTCCAAGATTAATGCCTAGTTTTAGTCTATGTTCATAATAGGATATTTGGAAACATAAATCGTTAATCTCTATTATTGGACAGAAGTGATAATTAATAGCATGTCAAACTCATAACACAAAAATGCCCCCAAATCTCGCTTGATAAAATAGGTATCAGGCAAAAATCTCAAGTGACTATCCCAGCAGTAAATGGAATGAAACTCAAAGTCCTTTTTAAAAACAGAAGCTGTAAGTAAAATGAATAAATTACTACTACTTGAATCAACTGCAGTAATGCCAAGGTTTAGGGTGACACAAGAGCTTAGAAATTAAGTATCTAATATGCACAAGCTACTGAATACGTACAAAGAACCAGAATCAATCAGTACAGGAGTCTCAGTCATGTGACTAAATTCTATCCAATGAAATGAAAGCACAGTAGCCAGAGCACCTCTAGGAAAAGTCCTCAAAGAGGACAGAGCATGTCCTCCCTTACCCTTCCTCTGTCCCGCTGACTACAGGTGGAGGCCCAGTTCTGAGGATGGTAGAGAAAAGCCCTGTTCTGAAGATGGTAGAGAGCAAACTGAAAGGAGGCCAGGAAACTGAGCCCTTTATAAAAATTTCCCATGACCCTGGGACTGCACACCTCTGACTTATCTGTACAGAGAATACAATTTTAACTAGTTTAAGCTAATGTTATTTGGGATTTCTTATCACTTACTTTCTTATCTCTTCTCTACTGATAAAAAAGCACATGTAAATGACCCAATTTCGTTCCTTTTTATGGCTGAGTAATATTCCATTGGGTCATTTGTAGAGATGTGCATGGATCTAGAGACTGTCATACAGAGTGAAGTAGGTCAGAAAGAGAAAAACAAATATCATATATTAATGCATATATGTGGAACCTAGAAAAATGGTACAGATGAACCGGTTTGCAGGGCAGAAATAGAGACACAGATGTAGAGAACAAACGTATGGATACCAAGGGGGTGGAAAGTGGTGGGGGGTGGTGGTGTGATGAATTGGGAGATTGGGATTGTCATGTATACACTGATGTGTATAAAATGGATAACTATGAAGAAGCTGCCGTATAAAAAAATAAATAAAATAAAATTTAAAAATTAAAAAAAAATATATATAAAAGCACATGCATTGTTTTTTTTAGTTTTTCTTTTGTTTTTTTAAAAACTAAAATATGGAATATCAAGTATGGCTCTTATAGAGAATTTTAAGGAAAACTTCTATTAATTATATTTGAATGAATACAAAGTATGCGTTGTCTACTTTTGAGTGATAACCAGATGAGGCAATTTGTCAAGTATGAAATTTGCAATTAAAATATTCAATTAAACTTATATAATTTTAGAGTGTAATAGGGGCATGAAATTGGAACTCTTAAATTAAATGTCTAGACATCAGAGTGGTCAGAATTATCACTCTTTGCCCAAAAGAGTGATGACATTAGTAGCATTTTTTAATATAAAAGCATTTTAGTTAATCTTCTCAATCCTCAAATAACTAGAAAGAAGCAGACTCATAGGAATTATCATGTGAAATAGAAATAGGTAGGATTTTCATCTCAGAAAAAAGATATAAGTGAGATATAAGTGATTGAATTTGAGTTCCATGGGAGATTCCAGAGACAAAGTTATATAAATTTTCTGGTCTCACACGGCACATGTATGGCTTTCAGGTCACCCTAGGATAATAGATTTTGTATTTGAGGACCATGCAAAAGAATTCTCTCTACTCATATTTTTTTTTCTCAAATCATAAACTCAACTTTCCTTCTCTCCTTTTCTTTTAATTAAACTAGAAAAGCACTAAGAGAGAAAGGGAATATAAACAGTTAACTTTTTACTTAAAACACACAATTTCAATTTATTAGAATAATAATGTGTGTGTTACAAAAAGCATAATTTAATTGGATACTAATTTTAAACTACTGCTAAGTTATTATACATGATAATTATATACTGTATGTACTCTGAGCAAAATAAGAAGATGTCACTTCTTGAAAAGGTTAAATCCCACTGAGCAGAGTAATGAGCAAGTTGTTTCCCTGCTCCATACTTTTATTGCCTGAAGAAGAATGGAAATGGAGATGGAGAAAAAGACAACAACCACGTGACGTGAACTAGACAGATGCGCACACATGATTCTATTACATAGCTCCCCAAAGCTGAAACCCGTTTCACTGGGTATCACTTCTAAGTGTCACAGAACTGCCAAGTAATACAGTTTCAGAAAATACAGTTAAGCCTCCTCTCTGGTATCTTTCTTTTGACACAGAACTGTTTATTTGTTCTAAATTGGATTTTGTTTAGACTTTGACAATTGAATAAAGTACAGTAATGACATCCTATTTCATAAAGATGATTATTTTTTATTCTAACCTATCAAATATGGGGCAGTAGACATCCAATCAAAAAACTGTTTTTATATTTCCAACACATTACTAAAAACCTCATCAATTCATATTAGGGGGAAAATGAACACGTTGTAGCTTTTATTAACTTTTTTATTTTAAAATTAGTTTTTGCTTAGGGTCTAAAGAAAGGGAAATGTATCCTCACTATAGTACCATGTCTGAAAAATAGATGAAGACTCAGTTAAATGGAGCATTCAATACGAAGATACTTCTTCTGAGTTAGAACCTGGACTATGACATCTAAATAAGCCTTTATCCCGTGTAAGTCCACTTCTACTCTGTCACAGGTCCTGAACAAAATGCTTCACAATTATTATCTTATGTAATTCTCTCAATAAACCTATAAAGGTATAATCCCCATTTTACAAATAAGGAGACCCAAAATTAGAATGGCTACTCAGATCCACGTAGCTAATTTTTGTTGGATCTGGGATACACAGACTACAATGTATATTAATATATGCATAATTCACTTTATACCTGTCTTCCGAATATATAATTAAGGCTATATTTTCCTCTACATGTCATACAATAATAATAGGTGTGAATATACTTTCCTAGTTAAAAAACAGTACTTAATAGGAAGTAAGAAAGAGAATTAACACTCGATGTCTGTTTTCCATATTATTTCTTTTCATAATTAAAATTAGCAATTTAAAATACTATTACTCTTTTTACTTTAGAGATATGAAAACATCAGAGATAGAAATTAAACAACTTGCCCATGATAACACAACTGGAAAGTCTTAAGATGAGACTCAAATTCAGAGCTGCCAGGCTTCAAGTCACATGTCTTTCCATGTCTTTTCCCATATTGGTCCACTGGGAATATGTACCTGTTCTTAGTTTAAGCATTTATAATTGGCCTCTCTTTCCTGCTCATATACCCAGTGCTTTTCCATTTCTGTATCAACAAATTTCTCTTCTCTCTTTCTGTATTTATACATGCCCATCCCAATATGTAAACATCCTGGATTTGCTTCAAAGGTGGGTAAACTACAGCCTCCAATGCCAAGTCAACTTCACCAAGAAATGCATCATAACCAATATACTTGGTGTGATAGTTAATTTTATGTGTCAATTTCATTGGATCATAGGATACCCAGAACACTAGTTAAACATTATTTCTGAGTATGTCTGTGGGGATGTTTCAGGAAGATTAGCATTGTATTCAGCAGATGGAGTAAAGCATATTGCCTTTCCTATTGTACGTGGGCATCATCCAATCTGTTGAGGGTCTGAGTAGAACAAAAAAGAGAATAGGAAGATTTCTCTCTGTCTCAGCTGGGACACTGATCTGCCCTCAGTAATCCTAGTTCTCAGGCTTACAGACTCAGACTGGAATTTACACCAGGCTCTTGGTCTTTGAGTCACACCACCATCCTTCCTGGGTCTCCAGCTTGCAGAGGGCAGATCATGAGACTTTTCAACCTTCGTAATTTCATAAATCAATGCCTTACAATAAATCTCTTTACTATATACATATATTATATATCTATATTATATATATAGATATATATATACACACACACACACACACACACACACATATACACACTATCGGTTCTGTTTCTCTGGAGACTCTGATTAATACAGCTTATAAAGGGGTTTCCTTGAGTTATTCTTGTGCTCAAGACCCACTTCTCTTAATGGAAATGTTTACCAGTGAGTGTAAGCAATATCCTCACAAAAGAGAGCTATGAGCAGTTAGACACGGAATGAAATTAACAGCTAACAAACTCTAGCTTTTATTATTATACAATTATATCAAGTTTCCAGGAACTTTATTTAATCCTTGCTACAACACTAGGTGATATCAGAGCCCAATTTTGCAGATGAAGAATAAGGATTAAGCAATTTGACCAAGCGCAGGACCAATAAGTGGGAGATCTGAATCCAAGTCTGTTTAATGCCAAAACCCATGCCCTTAATATTTCACAAAGCTGCCTCCACGGTGCAAAGGTGAGAGTTAAATTTTTTAAAAACCGAAACTTTTCCCTTTTCCCCACTCCTTTTCTCCCCACAAAAACAAATATTATTCAGGTAGGTCTATATATATTTTCTGGGACCATAGTCAAATCTCTTTCAAATATTTCCTCATTCTCTAAGAGAATTGTGATTTAAAACAAGCAAAATTAAGAACTAAGGCATACCTAACACAAATTAAAGGCATTGACCACCAGTGATGGAACTTTAAACCTATATACACACTTGCTTTTATTCTTTGCTATTTACAGGGGCTATCCAAAATTGATGACTAATTATTATGTCATTTTTTGAAGGAGAGACATTTATCAGTTGGATGGTGTACAATCACTGTGGAGGAACCCCAAGCTGGGATAGAGGAGTAGGCCAAAGCTTGACCTGCTCAGTAAAAATCAATGTAATTAGACTCTTGATTTGCTCATTCATTCATTCAAAATATATTTTGAAAGTGCCATTATAGAGATTTTAATGACTGGCAGAAAAGAGAGATAATTTAAAAAGAAGTAACAAAGTTGTGTACAGGGTACCATGATACAGTCTGATGCACTGTGGAAGTCCACAGCAAGGAAACCTAACTTAAAACTAGTTTGTTCAGGCACTGGGAAAAAAAAAATAATGAACATTTGTGAATTCCACAGGAATCAACACACTCAAAAAAATATTACCAAAAAAGAAAAAAAAATCAGGGCCTGATTCCATCACAGATATGGTTATAATTTGGGTTAGAGATGTTCCCATAGGCACACAGTGATTTAGTGCAATGAACTCACTTTAAACATAAATGTTCAACAAAGTGGGTGTTTTCTTTGTCCCTTAACAGCGGGGCTCTAACAAAAGTCTGCTGTTGAAGCAATAAATTATGAAAGAGGAAAAGGTATCATGTATCTCACAGACCAGCAGGAATAGGTGTTAGGTCAAACCAGCAGTTTCTAACTTAAGAACAGGCATGAGCAGTTCCAAAAATGAAAGTCTTAGCCTATCTCTTTTGGCCTGGAATAGATTTTACAACCTAGAAACAATTCACTCACGGGCTTATCCTGCAGTACTTGAAGAATTGAAAGAAAACACCATTTATAACAATGTTCCTAAAACTGCCCTTGCAGGTTTAATTTTGGTGCTGAGAAGAGATGCCCCTTCACCCAACTCAAGGGTCAAGAGAGCAAGGATCTATTCGTGACAGGAGTCATCATTTACAGGTCCTAGCAGTGGGAACCAGAGGCAAATTAGTGGCTGGAGACAAGGAAAAAGAGCTGGCGGAGCGCCAGAAGATTTGAACGGAATGACGGAAAGTTGGGGATTGAGGTGTGCAATGAAGAGAAAAATGGGTGAATACTTTCAGCACCACTTGCTTTTTATTTTCTTATCTTTTCTGTTGACTCCACCTTCATATTTTATAAAGGTACTGGCCCTTCCCAGAGAAACTTCTCACCTCTGAATGCTTCCCATTACTTTTTTTAGAACAGAGTCTAGAAATTGGCCAGCTTGCTCATCTTTCCTCGATGTCGGTTGTTGCTTTTGATTACAGTTCCACTCTCTTCTTCAACCCTAAGTTTTAGGAGACTGAGTACTCATTTGGCAGCCCAGGTCTGCACCCACCCCGAAATCTGGTCTTTGAGGAGTTAGAGAATTTTCTGAGAATTTTACACGAATTAGGCAAAGATACAGGGGATACACATGCACGCACACACACACACACACAGAGTCATTAAAATGAAAAACCAAAGGCTATTCACAGAATATAAATGGCGTTCAAAACTGGACTACCTTTATACTTCAGGACAGCTCAGATTAATCCCCTAACCTGAAATTTCTATTCTCTAAGAAAGTGTCTGCCTGTCATTTTCTGAGTCTGATGATGAGATGTGGTTACACTGACCAGGTTGGATCTGGCTGTTCTTCTCTAGATGATTGGCGAGCATTTCCTCACAGTGTTCTCCTTATTATCAGAACTGCAAGATGGGATCACTCCTCCCTCTTGCCATTCATCCAACCCCTATCTAGTCATTTCCAACTACAAGGGTGCCTGGGGCAAAGTCAACTTAGGGGCACTGTAATTGCAAGCAATGGAGGAGTAAAGAGAAAGGGCATCCTTCGGTCTCTGATTCTACAGAGGTAAACAGGGACAGAGGAAGAAAGAAAAAGCAGGGAGGGAAGTCTCTGAAATAACCCTTGATGCACTCTTCACACACAAAGAGCTTAAGGAAAATGGATGTACCTAAATCATGGAAAGCACATATAAATATACATACAACATATATTTATCGAGCTTGTTTCTGTGAGCTAAGCACTGTGCTAGGCACTTAGGAGACATATATATATATATAAACCCTGTCTTCAGGGAGCTTACATGTTAGCAATATACAAAATAAACTAGACATTGTATTTATTTTAATACCATTATATAGAGCTAAATAGGAAATTATAAAGTTCACTAGAAGGTGACAAATGTAATGTAAAAAAAAGGAATTAAGTAAAGGAGAACAGGAGTGTGAGAGAAGTGGAGGGGCTGCAGTTTAAATAGCGCATCTGGGGAACCCAATGCAATTGTTTGGAGTAAAGAATTGAAAGGAATGATATGAGATATAATTTAGCCACAGTAATAATTTAGTACATATTTATATGAATAACATATATGAGAAAAATAAGCAGCAGATGACAAGATATTAATTTTTAAAATTCATCATCATCTGAATACCCAGATGGCCTCCAACTTCAATTATACTTTAAGCAACTTCTCCAAAACACAGGCAAAATCAGTTAGGTTTTGTGTAAGAGAAAAAATAAATTAAATGGAAGACAATATTACTGTGTTTCCTGGTGTATCTAGGAAATAATTCTTAAGTCATAGTAATTGGAAATCTGCAGAGGACTGATTGGAACTACTCAAATAACAAATTTACATCTGTTCATTTTTTTCAGGAGTAGAGGAAAAAAGACACTTTTTTTTTTCTTCATAGTGCAAAACCTCCTTCTGAGAAAACTGAAATTAATTTATTTGAAATTCTGCTGCCTATCAGCCTGCACTTTCCATATGAACATAATTTTAGGAACAACAACAAAAATGCTTCTGGCCATTTGAGCAACTTTCAATCAGTTTTAAAGTTAAACCAAACAAAAGGCATTAAAACAGGATGCAATTATGAATTTCTTTATAAACCTCTTTATAGGCTTTCTAATACATGTCTTCAAATTTACCTGCAGTGCTCTGGATAAAAATGACTATAAAATTAAAGGCCATTTTAATGAGATTTCAGAAAAATGCTTTTCATCGCTTTTCCAACATGGAAAATAGTTTAACTCTCTCTATACAGTTAATTTTGAATGAGTATTTCTATATGGAAAAGCATGACCCATACAATGCCATTTTAAAACTACATTTGTAATAGAAAACCTGTAACACAAACAAGCATAGGAATGATTTAATCTCCTTCTTTCTCTTTGCCAGCCTCCAATTTCTAAAAGGATTCTGATTTCCCTCAATTTTACTTTGGGTTGCAATGGGGAGGGCAAAGTTTAACAGTTAGTTCCAGCAAGCAATCCTAGACACCAGTACCACAATGTGTAGTTTCCATTGCTATAAAAGAAATGAGTGTGAAATAATAAGTGGTTTAATTCAATTCTATCCAAAAGCACTTGTTAGTACCAAGAAGGTGTCAAGGACTTCACTATGTGCTAGAAATAAAGACATAAATAAATTACATCCCCAGTCCCTAAGGAGCTCCTAGTGTGAATTTCAATTCCTTGGTCATTGTGTCCATGGAATTTATAGGATAAAATTATTCTCTAGGATACCTTGTAGCTTTGTGATGGCAAAATGTTATTCTCTACTACATTCAGGAGAAGTGAATAATATTTCCAAGTTTCTAGACCCATGATTGATGCCACTATTTTTTTTCCCCCACAGGGACACAAAAACCTCCTAGAAATACTTAACTTCTCTATAGTACATGATCTTTGGCCATTTTCTCCCTTCTTACTGTCCTATCCATCAGCTTCAATGGCATCAAAGTACTCTGGGCTTCTTTCCTTCTCCTTGAGCACACTTTATGGTTCCACTTTCTCTAACAAGCTCCTTCAATACTGGTATTTCCCAGGATTCCATCCATGGTCCTTCTTTCCTTTATCCTTATACATATTACATACACACACACACACACACACACACACACACACACACACACATTATTGACAGTCAGTTTCAATTTACACACTTAGATAATTACTCTAAAATCCACATCCTCTACCTCAGAATGCTCTCATGAGTGGTAGAAACACGTTCTAGTTGCCTAGTGGATGCCCAATAGTCATCTGAAACTTATGTAGCCAAAACTGTGCAATTTTCCCCCTAAACAACCTTGTTCATTTGTCTTTCAAGTGCGATTCCTCTTGTCTTTCTCTTTATTATTCTTCCTTTTTCTCCAGCCTGAGTTAAGTCCCTGCCTTCTCATAATAATACAAGCATCTCTCTCTTAGAAGAGATATTACTTTATTACTTAACATATTTTTAAACCCAAACTTCAAGCTACTTGAGGGCAGAAACTATACTTTCTTTGTCAGCTTATTCCTACCATCTAATAGAATATCTGTCACTCAGAAGGCACTAATATTTGTTGAATGAATTAATGAATCCTTATTTCCAATACACGAACTTACAAATGTGTTCATATATACAAATGTACTCAGAAAATATAATCAGTATTAATCAAACTTTATAATTGGTCATTACATCTCATAAATGCGTGAAAATTAGTGATGTTTGACATAGGTGTTATAAGCATTGGGGATTCTAGAGTGGCAAGAAAACAGATTTCATCTTGAAAGCTAAACTGTAAAATCAACTCACAATGAATCAGAGAACCAGTGTTCAAAAAATGAACTGTGGAAAGAAGATGGCTATGAAGCTAGCAGGTATGAAGCACTTACTTGTTTAACTATATTAACACAACTACTGAGTACAAAATGTAAAAGTCTGCATGAAAGAGAGGTGGTGTGACTTGGAAGAAAGGTCTGTAAATGGGGATTTACGGAGGCAAATGCCAATAGCACTTATTCCAGCACTTTCAAAGGAAGGAAGAGCTTCAGCCAAGAAGTTTCATAGCATCAGGCTGTCTTAGACTAATGCCATTATAAATTAATCCATCCAATACTCTTTAGCCTGATGTTCTTATAAACAATGTTTTTAACACATGGATACATATACTTACTGAACAAACTTATGATTCTCATGCAGATTTGACTGGACTCTGATTCCTTCTAGTACCTGTGACAGTACAGTGGGGGAAATCCCATGAAAACACTACTACCACAGGGGAACTCTGTCACTCTTCCGTGTGTTTTTATTATATAAGTAGGTTGCTCTGGGACTGATCACCCCAGGCAACTAAGCACCCCACACACCTAAACTGATTGTTTCTTCCCTCAAACTACTTGCAAAAACTCACTAGATACTTGAATGCTGTAAAATGAGCCTTCATGTTACCTATAATTTGTAATTTGAACTAATAATTACATATGATGCTTTACACTATAAAACCTGCAATAAAAAATCTTTCATCTTGTGCTTTTTTCTTTTTTAATTGACCTGAATGTGTTATTAAATTAAATTATTTCTGACTTCCTCTTTACCATCCTACAGATGTCCAGGTCATCATATATTAATTCTCTTGCCTTAATCTATCTTGGCATCTTGACAAGACAGGCTTGGCCAAATTTCTTGAATAGAGTGTAGCATGGCCAAAACTCAAGGATGGATAATTTAATGCTAAAATATACTCAAGAATTTACATGTACAAATGCATATACATGGTTGATGAAATCATTAAGCATGGTTAATTTGCCCTAGTTTCAAATAATCACTAATTTTTACTTTTGAAAATATTCTCAATAAAGGCTACACTTATATACTTAGTTCATCCACTTTTCCTGTAGACATGGTTAATGTTACAGGAAGTCTACAAATTAGAATTGAAAATTAGTAAAAGACACATTTAAGTAATGTGTTTCTATAAAGAGAAATCAGTTGCATAGCCACTTATACATCTCAAGTAGGATTTTAAAGGGACTACTACTATTTTAAGAAACATGAAACATCACAGTTTTAATAAATCAGAATAGAAGTATAGGCTTCATTATTTACTATTTAATTTTTTTCTGATTAACAAATGAAAATATCAGAATTTGTTGTGCTGAAACATTCCTTGGCTGGTTATCTAATTATGTAACATCCATTATCTTCTCTTACCCATTCTGAAAAACAATTTTCAATATGTCTGTAACAAAGAAAATATTTTGGGTTTGGTGGGAAGAAGGGAAAGAGAACCCAAGTCTTTTTTTTTTTTTTTCTGGAGCATCAAGTTTATTAACTAGAATTGGAAGAACCCAGGAGTTCTTGGAACAAGAACTATCCCCCTCCCCCACCAACACGGAAGACAGAAGAGTGGGGGAGGGGAGACGTGCCCCAGGAATGACAGTCCAGTCTCTCAAGTTTCACCCAGGTGGGGGTTGAGGGGCAGACCTGCAGCCACGGTGGCCTCGCTTTCGGTTGCCCAGGGTGCTCCGGACCATCCTCTGAGCTGGCCAGGGTCTTGGATACGATGCTTCTGAAGGCCGTGCAGAGAACACACTCCTCTTCCCCTGCACCGGGCCCCAGGGAGCACGGCGGCCTGACCTTCCTGCCTCGGTCATCCATGGGGTTCACATGGGCTCACTTTATTATGACGCCTCATGCTGGGCAGCTTGCAACAAAGATGTTTCAAAACAAAGTTCCAGATTCTCCCAGCCACCCCTTGCTTTTTCTGGCTCTGGCCAGAGACAGAGGATGAGGACACACTCTCAGGCTGCCCAGCGTGGGAGGACCTTCCAGTGTTGGACACACCCAGGGGGCAGCTGCTTCCCTCTGGGGCTCCAATCCTGCTGCTGCTGCTGGAGGTGGATGTCCCAGTGCCACGCTGGGGGGCTGGGCTGGGGGTGGCAGTCCTCGCCTCCAGGCTGGGTGGGGGACAGGCAGACTCACCGGTCTTCTGCCCTGCCTGCTGGTCTTCCTGCAGCTGCACATTTTTTCTGTGGTAGAGCCACCTGGTTTGCAGGGAGGACACCACAGGGCTTGGAGAAGGCTCAAGCTCACTGCCACAGAGGTCCCCGCAAGAGAAGGGCTTCAGAGTTATGATGGAGACCTCCACCTTGGGTTTCTTGGAGCTCACACTGCCTGTCCCAGTGTCCTGGATCTGGTCGCAAGTCAAGCCCGGAGTCCTCACCATTGTCACCTCCAGGTCCTCTTCACAGGGTGGCTGGAGTGGCTCCTTCTGGCCCACGTTGACCCATGGATGCGTCATGAGGTCAGGTAAGGTGCCTCTGTCACTGGGGTTGAGGGCAATCATTTTTTGTAACAGATCCCTTATCTTCAAAGACAGATAAGGTGGGATGGGGTATTGCCCTTGTAGGATTTGCTTCCGCAGCTCCTGGAAGTCTTTTCCCACAAAGGGCTGGGACCCAGTTACCATGGTGTACAGCACTACTCCCAAGCTCCACACGTCCACCGCAGGGCCGCTGTAGCTCTGCCCCAGGAAGAGTTCCGGGGCAGCATAAGGGCGTGTGCCGCAGATCGTGTCCAGTTGGACAATGTCATCACACTTGTTGCTGAGGCCAAAGTCTGTAAGTTTGATATTCATGTTGGAATCAAAGAGGAGGCTCAGTGGCTTCAGGTCCCGGTGCACGATACCCCTCTGGTGGCAGTGCTGCAGGGCGGAGACCAGCTGCTGGAACGGGCCTCGGGCCTCCGCCTCTGTCATACGGCCATGGGTCTTCAAATAGTGGTACATGTCCCCCCCACTGAGGTACTCCATCACCACGAAAAATGTCTCCTCTGTGTCAATCACCCCCAGCAGTTTTACAATATTGGGGTGATTCAGAGCCTTCAGACTGCACACTTCCCCGAAAAGTGCCTGGACACTTGAGAAGCTCTGACGCCTTTTCTTTATGACCTTCACAGCCACCTGTGTCCCGGTCAGAATGTGCCGGGCCAATTTCACTTTACCGAAGGTGCCTTCACCAACGGTGTGGAGGATCTCGAAGTCATCAATATGAGCCTCCTTGCCAGCAGATTTGGCTGTGAGGCCCTACATCATGGTGATCTGCTAACTACACTGACTGACAGCACTACCTAGCAACGCTAACTACCCTAACTAACAATGCTAACTGTACTAACAGGGCTAAGTATGCTGTCTCTACTAACAACGCTAACTACACTAACTGTACCAACAGCGCTAACTAGTACTAACTACACTAACTATGCTAATCAGGTATTAACTATACCAACAATACTCACTATGCTAACTGTAGAAAGAACAATGACACAAATAAAAAAGAGTAGAGAAAAGACAAACGAAAATCAACAAAATGGCAGAAACAAGGAAAACACAAGCTAACTGTAGGTCCAAGGCCGTCAGGTCACCAAAAGCAGCTTCCTGGGCTCTAAGGACCAAAAACCTGGGCCCACCTTTCTCTTTCATAGGGCTTTGTGAAGTACATCACAATGGTGCACTCTGAGGTCAGAGCAAGAAATGGACCCATCACCGCTGGGGATACACCACAGTGGTTTTCTCACTTTTTGAGTTCAAGGCCCCTTTACACTTAGGAAAAAGGATCCCAAAGAAATTTTTCTTTACGTGTGTTATTAGATATTGGTATTCACTTTGTTATAAATAAACATCTGCAGGATACTTCAGTGGCCTTTTTATTTCTAGTTTGAAAATGTGTAATAATTTTAGAGACCTCATAATGTCTACACTTGAAATGTTCAATTCCTTTTCCTTAAATTCTGGTCTCAAAATAACGTTACAACTTAACTGACTTCACGATACTATACAAAATGTTCTGTTGCATAAGACATGATACGGTACATTATGAAAGTCTATGAAGCTGAGAGAAGGTTTGCCAGGAAGGTCATTGAGCAGATTTCTCATCAGGAGCCTCGGAGGCCAGATGGCATGACTCAATGTACTTGAAGTGTTGAAGGAAAGAAACCGTCAACCAAGAATCCTATATCTAGCAAAACTTTCCTTTGAAAATGAGGGAGAAATCAAGACATTCCCAGTTAATCAAGAGTTGAGAGAGTTCTTAACCACCAGACCCGCCTGCCACAGGGAGTTCTTCAGGTTGCAGTCAAGGACCCTGGACAGTAGCTCAAAGCCTTATGAAGAAATAAAGACCTCTGGTAAAAGTAGACAGACGGGCGACGAGAAAAGCTAGTACTGTTGTAACTTTGGTTTGTAGCTCCACTTTTTGTCTTCTATTTGATTTAAGAGACTAATATATAATAAAACACACACATACAAATCAAAAAAAAAAAAAAAGATCACCTCTTCACCTAGGAAAGTTACTTCACCCCCACTTTAGCCTAACTTTGGGAATTCCCATCAACAACATTCTTCTTTCCACTGTAGGAAGCAACGCTGCCAGAAGCTATGGCAAGCAGAGCCTCTTCTAAAATGCCTTTGATGACTGCAGCAACATGGATGCAACTAGAGATTATTAAGTGAAGTAAGTCAGAAAGAGAAAGACAAATACCATGTGATACCACTTACATGTGGAATCTAAAGTATGGCACAAATGAACCTATTTATGAAACAGCAACAGACTCACAGACATAGAGAACAGACTTGTGGTTGCCAAGGAGGAGGGGGGTGGGAGAGGGAAGGGCTGGGAGTGTGGCATTAGTAGATGTAAACTATTATATATAGGAGGGATAAACAACAAGGTCCTACTCTACAGCACAGGGAACTAGAGTCAATATCCTGTGATAAACTGTAATGGAAAAGAATATAAAAAAAGAATGTCTATATGTGTATAACTGAGTCACTTTGCCATACAGCAGATTGGCACAAGATTGTAAATCAACTATACGTCAATAAAAACAATAAAATAAAATAAAAAAATGCCTCTGATGACGTACACAGCCCCTGCTCCTGCTGACTACCTCTCTGCAGCACCCAACTCTGTGAAACCCCGCCCCCAGCTGAGGTCACTCCAGTCCTGTGTCTCCTTCCTTTGTCCTCTGTCTCCCACCAGTGTTTCTCTAACAGAAACACAAAGAACTGCTGTGTTTTCACTCAGTCTCACTGTTCACGTTCCCACGCTTGATTTGGGCATCAGACCTGCAAGAGTTCAAAACTTACTGGAGAACCCAAGTCTTGATACCAGATCATATATTCCAGAATCCTTATCCCACATCAGTATGTATACAATAACCATGTTCGATGTGAGGGAATTTTACTATTCTTACGTTTTTTGGACAGTGACTTTTTTCATAGATATGTATAATGGAAAAAGTTGTGGAATAAATCAATATGAAGAGTCAAACATGTGAACATGGCCAGTAACATGAGCTGAGAAAGAAGTGGATTGGCTACATATAATGGGCAGGAAATGCTGTCCAGCAAACTTGAACTTTGTTGATTTATTTTCATTCATTAGTGAATTCATTAATCAACTCATTTAATAGTTTATTAACTCATTCATTAATTTATTAATCATAGTTTAACTGACTTACTACTTTCTTAATCATCATATATATAATTTAAAGCTCATGTGCTTGGCACTAGGGATGGAATGGTACCTAAACATTCCCTGGCCTTAAAGAGATTACATTGTGATTAAGGGGATCACATATGTAAATATGATCCACACTAAAAAGAGCCAAGTATTAGTTTTATGGTGACATTAGTATTAGTATTACGGTGACATTTGGGAGCAACTATTTTTCTTCCAACTCTGAAAATAGGAAAGGTATCGAGAAATCCTCCCAGAGAAGTGTATAGGTATGTATAAGTATCAGGCTAGGCAAAAAGGACAGGGAGTAGGGTATAAAGAGGTCATAAGAGGAGAAAACAGTAGAGAATGTTGCAGGCAAAACAAATAGCATGTGCAGAGGCCTCCCAGCAAATAAGAATATAACATATTTAGGAAAATTCCAAGAAAGAACCTTAGACTAAACATCAGATATATGATAGAGCAACAACAAAATTTGGAATCAAGCATCTTTAGAAAAAATAAAATCTAAATAATCAGGTTCAACCAGTTTAAAGTGTAATGAGGGAAAAAAAGGATCTAATTCACATTAGCAAAAATACTTTTTTGAAAAAATTAAGAATAAATCAACCTTGGGGAGGAGTCAAGTTGGCATACAAGGAGGACACAGAATTCGCGTCTCCTCACAACTAGGGCACCTACCAGGCACCAGAGGGGGACCGCGGACGCCTAAAGGGATGGGAGAAACCCCCAGTGACCAGGTAGGACGTGGGGCATGGGGGGAGTGAAGGGGGAGGAGAAGTGGAGGTGGGATGAGACTGGCGCCCCTGAGGGATGGCTGGGGGAGGGGAAGGGATCCCACACCTGCAGTGGGAAATTGGGGAACCATTGGGAGGGCAGAGGATCAAAAGGGAGTGTGGCCAGGTTTCCCCCACCCACCAAGGCCCCCTCCAGCCACGTGGGTCCTGAGGGAGTGGGAGGGAGGGAAGGCGGAGCAAAAGTAAAGGCCAGACCTCAGGGACCTGCACACCTGAGGGGTGGCTGGGGTAAGGGAGGAGTTCCTACACCCAGCAGGACCCACCCATGGTTAGGGGTCCAGTGGCGCCAGGGGAGACCCTGGGGGAGATGGTGGGGGAGGGGAGCAAAGGGAACTGGGCCAGGGCTTTCCCTGTCCATTTAGGCACCAGGAAGCCTGTTGGGCTCCCAGGCCTAATCCTCTGCCCTCAGAGCCTCCTTCCTGCCATGCAGAACCCAAGCCCCGCCCTTATACCCCCACCCAGGGCCCCACCCGCACACACTCAGAGACCCCCTCCAACAAGCAGGGCCCAAACCCCACCCACACACACTCAAGGCCCTACCTCCAAACTCTGGAACTCTACACTCCAGAGGCCCTCCTTTCCAAGTGCTGCCTCTCCCCTTCCTCGAAGATCCTAAGCAGAGGGCCCACCCCAGGCTTGAATGTCACCCAGCCTAGGCCCTGCCCCCAGGGACTTTTCCTGTCTACTGGGTCCTGAGGCAAGGCCCTGCCCCATGCTCACCCCCACACCTGCCTAGGTCCCACCCCTCCCTAAACCCTGCCCCTGCCTAAATTCCACCCCGCCTAAACTCCGCCCCCATAGCCAAGGCTTATTTTTTATTTTTTCCTTCTTTTTTCCACTTTTAGATTGGGGTTCTGTTTTACCTTGTTGATTCCTTCTTGTGGATCCTTTTATATTTTTATTTTTCCTAATAAATCTTTTATTTTTCTAATTTTATTTTATTCTTTACACTTCAATATTGTTCTCTGCGTATGGCTTGTTCCCCCCCACCACCACTTTTTTTTTCTTTTTTCTGTTGTGGTTTTATTTTACCTTGTTGCAGTTGTTTCAATTATACTTTTGTTTTTCCTAATATAATTTTTATCTTTCTAATTCTATTTTGTTTTTTCCTCTTTCATATTGTACTGCTCCTTTATTTCTTTCTTCCTTTTTTTTTTTAACCGCACCACGAATCTTGCGGGATCTTGGCTCCAAGGCTGGAGGTCAGGCACAAGCTCCTGTGGTGGGGACTCTGAGTCCAAACTGCTGGATTAACAGAGAACCTCAGACCCCAGGGAATATTAATCAGAGTGAGGCCTCCTGGAGGGCCTCATCTCACCAACAAGACCCAGCTCTATCCAACTGCCTGTAAACTCCAGTGCTGGAAGTCTCAGGCCAAACAACCAGTAAGACAGGAATACAGCCCCAACAATTAAAAAAAAAAAAACAGAAACGACAAAAAAATATGTTACAGGGCTTCTTTGGTGGCGCAGTGGTTAAGAATCTGCCTGCCAATGCAGGGGACATGGGTTCAAGCCCTGGTCCAGGAAGATCCCACATACCGCGGAGCAACTAAGCCCGTGCACCACAACTACTGAGACTGCGCTCTAGAGCCCGCGAGCCACAACTACTGAGCTCACGTGTCATAACTACTGAAGCCCACGTGCCTAGAGCCCGTGCCCCGTAACAAGAGAAGCCACCGCAATGAGAAGCCCGCGCACCGCAACGAACAGTAGCCCCCGCCCACCGCAACTAGAGAAAACCCGTGCGCAGCAACAAAGACCCAGTGCAGCCAAAAATAAATAAATAAAATAAATTAAAAAAAAATATGTTACAGACGAAGGAGCAAGGTAAAAACATACAAGACCAAATAAATGAAGACGAAATAGGCAACGTACCTGAAAAAGAATTCAGATTAATGATAGTAAAGATGATCCAAAATCTCGGAAACAGAATGGAGAAATTACAAGAAACATTAAACAAGGATCTAGAAGAACTAAAGAGCAAACAAACAATGATGAACAGCACAATAAATGAAATTAAAAATACTCTAGAAGGAGTCAATAAAAGAATAACTGAGGCAGAAGAACAGAGAAGTGAGCTGGAAGATAAAATGGTGGAAATAACTGCCAGAGAGCAGAATAAAGAAAAAAGAATGAAAAGAATTGAGGACAGTCTCAGAGACCTCTGGGGCAACATTAAACACACCAACATTTGAATTATAGGGGTCCCAAAAGAAGAAGAGAAAAAGAAAGGGTCTGAGAAAATACTTGAGGAAATTATAGTTAAAAACTTCCCTAACATGGGAAAGGAAATAGTCAATCAAGTCCAGGAAGCACAGAGAGTACCATACAGGAAAAACCCAAACAGAAACACATCGAGACACATATTAATCAAACTATCAAAAAATAAAGACAATGAAAACATATTAAAAGCAGCAAGGGAAAAGCAACAAATAACATACAAGGGAATCCCCATAAGGGTCACAGCTGATTTTTCAGCAGAAAATCTGCAAGCCAGAAGGGAGTGGCAGGACATATTTAAAGTGATGAAAGGGAAAAACCTACAACCAAGATTACTCTACCCAGCAAGGATCTCATTCATATTCGATGGAGAAATTAAAACCTTTACAGATAAGCAAAAGTTAGAATTCAGCACCACCAAACCACCTTTACAACAAATTGCTAAAGGAACTTCTCTAGGCAGGAAACACAAGAGAAGGAGAAGACCAACAAAAACAAACCCAAAACAATTAAGAAAATTGTAATAGGAACATACATATTGATAATTTCCTTAAATGTAAATGGATTAAATGCTCCTACCAAAAGACATAGACAGGTCGAATGGATACAAAAAAAAGACCTGTATATATACTGTCCACAAGAGACCCACTTCAGAACTAGGGACACATACAGACTGAAAGTGAGGGGATGGAGAAAGATATTCCACGCTAATGGAAATCAAAAGAAAGATGGAGTAGCAATTCTCATAACAGACAAAATAGACTTTAAAATAAAGACTATTACAAGAGACAAAGAAGGACACTACATAATGATCAAGGGATCAATCCAAGAGGAAGATATAACAATTGTAAATATTTATGCACCCAACATAGGAGCACCTCAATACATAAGGTAAAGGCTAACAGCCATAAAAGGGGAAATCGTCAGTAACAGAATAATAATAGGGGACATTAACACCCCACTTTCACAAATGGACAAATCATCCAAAATGAAAATAATAAGGAAACACAAGCTTTAAATGACACATTAAACAAGATGGACTTAATTGATATTTATCGGACATTCCATCCAAAAACAACAGAATATACTTTCTTCTCAAGTGCTCATGGAACATTCTCCAGGATAGACCATACCTTGGGTCACAAATCAAGCCTTGGTAAATTTAAGAAAATTGAAATCGTATCACGTATCTTTTCCGACCACAACGCTATGAGACTAGATATCAATTACAGGAAAAAAACTGTAAAAAAAATACAAATATATGGAGGCTAAACAATATGCTACTAAATAACCAAAAGATCACTGAAGAAATCAAAGAGGAAATAAAAAACTACCTAGAAACAAATGCCAATGAAAACACAACAACCCAAAACCTACGGAATGCAGCAAAAGCAGTTATAGAAAGAAGTTTATAGCAATACAAGCCTACATGAAGAAACAGGAAACATCTCGAATAAACAACCTAACCTTGCACCTAAAGCAATTAGAGAAAGAAGAACAAAAAAGCCCCAAAGTTAGCAGAAGGAAAGAAATCATAAAGATCAGATCAGAAATAAATGAAATAAAAAAAGAAGGAAACAATAGCAAAGATCAATAAAACTAAAAGCTGGTTCTTTGAGAAGATAAACAAAATTGATAAACCATTAGCCAGACTCACCAAGAAAAAAATGGAGAAGACTCAAATCAACAGAATTAGAAATGAAAAAGGAGAAGTAACAACTGATACAGCAGAAATACAAAGGATCATGAGAGACTACTACAAGCAACTATAAGCGAATACAATGGATGAAATCCCTGGATGAAATGGACAAATTCTTAGAAATGCACAACCTTCAGAGACTGAACCAGGAATAAATAGAAAATATAAACAGACCAATCACAAGCACTGAAATTGAAACTGTGATTAAAAATTTTCCTACAAACAAAAGCCCAGGACCAGATGGCTTCACAGGTGAATTCTATCAAACATTTAGAGAAGAGCTAACACCTATGCTTCTCAAACTCTTCCAAAATATAGCAGAGGGAGGAACACTCCCAAACTCATTCTACGAGCCACCATCATCCTGATACCAAAACCAGACAGAGATACTAAAAAAAAAGAAAATTACAGCCCAATATCACTGATGAATATAGATGCAAAAATCCTCAACAAAATACTAGCAAGCAGAATCCAACAACACATTAAAAGGATCATACACCATGATCAAGTGGGGTTTATCCCAGGAATGCAAGGATTCTTCAAAATACACAAATCAATGTGATACACCATATTAACAAACTGAAGAATAAAAAGCATATGATCATCTCAAGAGATGCAGAAAAATTTTGAGAAATTCAACACCCATTTATGATAAAAACTCTCCAGAAAGTAGGCATAGAGGGAACCTACCTCAACATTAATAAAGGCCATGTATGACAAAGCCACAGCCAACATCATTCTCAATGGTGAAAAACTGAAATTATTTCCTCTAAGATCAGGAACAAGACAAGGTTGCCCACTCTCACCACTATTATTCAACACAGTTTTGGAATTTTTAGCCACAGCAACCAAAGAAGAAAAAGAAATAAACGGAATGCAAATTGGAAAAGAAGAAGTAAAATTGTCACTGTTGCAGATGACATGATACTATCTATAGAGAATCCTAAAGATGCTACGAGAAAACTACTAGAGCTAATCAATGAATTTGCTAAAGTAGCAGGATACAAAATTAATGCACAGAAATCTCTTGCATTCCTATACACTAATGATGAAAAATCTGAAAGAGAAATTAAGGAAACACTCCCATTTACCACTGCAACAAAAAGAATAAAATACCTAGGAATAAACCTACCTAAGGAGACAAAAGACCTGTATGCAGAAAACTATAAGACACTGCTGAAAGAAATTAAAGATGATACAAACAGATGGAGAGATATATCATGTTCTTGCGTTGGAAGAATAAATATTGTGAAAATGACTATACTACCCAAAGGAATCTACAGATTCAATGCAATCCCTATCAAACTACCAATGGCATTTTTCATAGAACTAGAAAACAAAATTGCACAATTTGTACAGAAACACAAAAGACCCCGAATAGCCAAAGCAGTCTTGAGAAAGAAAAATGGAGCTGGAAGAATCAGGCTCCTGGACTTCAAACTATACCACAAAGCTACAGTAATCAAGACAGTATGGTACTGGCACAAAAACAGAAATATAGATCAATGGAACAGGATAGAAAGCCCAGAGATAAACCCACACACAAATGGTCACCTTATCTTTGATAAAGGAGGCAAGAGAATACAGTGGAGAAAAGACAGCCTCTTTAATAAGTGGTGCTGAGAAAACCAGACAGCTACATGTAGAAGAATGAAATTAGAACACTTCCTAACACCATATACAAAAATAAACTCGAAATGGATTAAAGACCTAAATGTAAGGCCAGACACTGTAAAACTCTCAGAGGAAAACATAGGCAGAACACTCTAATACATAAATCACAGCAAGATCCTTTTTGACCCACCTCCTAGAGAAATGGAAAAAAACCCAAAAATAAACAAATGGGACCTAATGAAACTTAAAAGCTTTTGCACAGCAAAGGAAACCATAAACAAGACCAAAAGACAACCCTCAGAATGGGAGAAAATATTTGCAAATGAAGCAACTGACAAAGGATTAATCTCGAAAATTTACAAGCAGCTCATGCAGCACAATAATAAAAAAACAAACAACCCAATCCAAAAATGGGCAGAAGACCTAAATAGACATTTCTCCAAAGAAGATAAACAGATTGCCAACAAACACATGAAAGAATCCTCAACATCATTAATCATTAAAGAACTGCAAATCAAAACTACAATGAGATATCATCTCACACCGGTCAGAATGGCCATCATCAAAAAATCTACAAACAATAAATGCTGGAGAGGGTGTGGAGAAAAGGGAGCACTCTTGCACTGTTGGTGGGATTGTAAATTGATACAGCCACTATGGAGAACAGTATGGAGGTTCCTTAAAAAACTAAAAATAGAACTACCATACGACCCAGCAATCCCACTACTGGGCATATACCCTGAGAAAACCATAATTCAAAAAGAGTCACGTACCAAAATGTTCATTGCAGCTCTATCTACAATAGCCAGGACATGGAAGCAACCTAAGTGTCCATCAACGGATGAATGGATAAAGAAGATGTGGCACATATATACAATGGAATATTACTCAGCCATAAAAAGAAACAAAATTGAGTTATTTGTAGTGAGGTGGATGGACCTAGAGTCCATCATACAGAGTGAAGTAAGTCAGAAAGAGAAAAACAAATACCATATGCTAACACATATATATGGAATCTGAAAAAAAATTTTTTTAAATGGTTCTGCTAAACCTAAGGGCAGGACAGGAATAAAGACACAGACGTAGAGAATGGACTTGAGGACATGGGGTGGGGGAATGGTAAGCTGGGACGAAGTGAGAGAGTAGCATTGGCATATATACACTACCAAATGTAAAACAGATAGCTACTGGGAAGCAGCTGCATAGCACAGGGAGATCAGCTCGGTGCTTTGAGACCACCTAGAGGGGTGGGATAAGGAGGGTGGGAGGGAGACGCAAGAGGGAGGGGATATGGGGATATACATATGCACATAGCTGATTCACTTTGTTATACAGCAGAAACTAACAGAACACTGTAAAGCAATTATACTCCAATAAAGATGTTAAAAAAAAAAAAGAATAAATCAACCTCAAATATGTGAGGCCTTTTTGAACCAAAATACAGTATTTTCAATATGGGAAATTTAAAAATTGAAATAAATATAGAAATACACATATCTAGAAGGGAAACTTGTAGACTATAACAATGTCAGTTTACCTCCCTTGAACATATAGTCACTGGAAAACCAATTAAAAGCCCAAACAGACTTCTAATGCAATTTAACAAGGCTATGATCATGTTCATATTAAAGACAAAACACAGAGGAATAATCGAGAATTGCTTGAAAATAAATAAAAAGAATGGGAAACTTGCCTTAAAATATAAAATATACTAGAAGTTACAGTAAATAAAACAAATTGTTCTTGGTGTGGGTTACCAAAAGACCAAAATAAAGCCCGTAACAATGACTCCAGGGTTACATACCAACAGCCTAGGTGAGAAGCATTCAATAAATTATCATGGGGACATTAGTTTTCATTTTGGAAAAAAAAAAACAAACCTTAATACAAAAAATAATATATCCAGGGTGGGCTAAGTACCTAAAGAAAAAATCCAAAAATAATTCTAAAACTATTCAAAAAATGGACAATAACTTTTAAAAATATTAGCCTATGAATGGTTTTCATAGAGACACAAAATACAGAGGTTTTAAAGGAAAGGGTCTGTGGATTTTTTTTTTATATATAGAGAGAGAGATTCAAGTTATATACAATAACGATTATCATAAGAAAAGTAAAAATACAAGCAAAAACTAGGAGAAAATACCTGCAGAAAAGATGTTTGTGTTATACATGTAAGTGCGGCAGAGGGACCCATTTTCACCTTAAACACCACAAATCAACAAGAAAAACTTCTCAATAAAGAAGTAGGCAAGA
Source organism: Balaenoptera acutorostrata (assembly GCF_949987535.1). Lineage (NCBI taxonomy): Eukaryota > Metazoa > Chordata > Mammalia > Artiodactyla > Balaenopteridae > Balaenoptera > Balaenoptera acutorostrata. Next base: position 37,172,001 of record NC_080074.1, read on the forward strand.
AACCTGAACAATTAATTCCCAGGAAAATTACAAAGAGCTAATAAACAAAATAAACTCCACTGGTAATTACGGAAACATGGTTTTGAAGCAACAGAGTTTTGAAACCATTTCATTGGACATTTATTAATGCTGTCTATGTAACAGCCCCAACTGAAACAATGTAATGTTAATGAAAGCAGAGACAGTCATGAAAATTATGACACCTTTGTATATACATCCAGAAGTAAAAAAATCACTGGTGATGCACATACACAGCAGAAAAAGTTAAAAGTATGCTTGTATAACTACATGTTGTAACCACATATAGAAATGCTTATGAAAAAAGTGAAAAGATATATACTAGAGGAGGGAAAAAGATGTGTAAGGAATGCAATAATAACTTTTATGCTTTACTCCTTATTCTTCAGTACTGCTTCAATGTTTTCCACAAGATTCTATTTGAGTATAAATTAAGTGGTAAAAATGATCATTTAAAACAAAATGAAAGTGTGTAATACGTGTTAGGCTTTGCTCTTGCCATGTGAACAGGTAGGTAGGTACCTGCAAGCTGTCTCATCTCCTTCCAGGAATCACTAAAGGGCCAGATGAGTTGTGTATCCACATCTCTGGTGACCCCAGGCCAATGGAATTTCACCAAAATCTCTCAGTCCCATTCACTTGATATCAGACATGGCAAGCACCTCCTGGCCCTCCTGTTTGATAGCCTCTCCTGAATTGTCTACTTTGGGAGACCAGTCTGCTTACCTGGTATCCTTTGAACACCTCCCTCCATCCTTTATACACATACACACACATACACACATCCATGGAACTTGGCAGGAAACCCTGCCCTGGACTCTAGCCTTTTGGCCAAGGGTTACTTTCCCCCTCATTTCTACAGACCTCACTTCCACAGGCTTCTCATGCCTTGTTTTCAACAGGGATTCAAGGAATGGCTCAGCCCCATTATCAGATAGTCCCACCACTTCCATTCTGTAATCTCTGATCCCTCTAACCTCTCAAGGGTCCTCAAAAGCTGGTCCTGAACAAACAAAAAAATCTCTCATTAGAACTAGATCTATGGTGACAACTCTGCACCCCACATTCCCTCACTGCTCTATCCTCCTAAATTACTTCCTTTGAAGACAGAGTTCTCGGCATCATGAGATATATAAACTTGTTGAAATTCTATGCAAATTTTTAGCTTCCTCAACCCCTACCCCCCGTTAAAAACTCATGTGCTTGGCATTGTGCTTGGTACTGGGGATAGGTAGAATGGTACCACTATGTGTCACTCTGCCTCTTAAAATGAAGCTCCCAATAGGCAACTATTGGTTGAATTATGTCTCTCCCAAAAAAGGTACGTTGAAGTTGTAACCCCCAATACCTTAGAATATGTCCTTTCTTGGAAAAAGGATCACTGCAGATGTAATGTGATAACAAGGGTGGGCCCCTAATCTAATATGACTGGTATCCAGATAAGAGGATGTGAAGGCAAAGTTACACAGGGAGATCGTCATGTGATGACAAAGGCAGAGACTGGGGTCATGCAGCTGCAAGCCAAGGAACTCCAAAGAATGCCAGCAAACCACAGGAAAGAGGCAAGGAAGGATTCCCCTAAAGGTTTCAGAGGGAGCTTGCCCTGTGGACACCTTCATTGTGAACTGCTAGCCTCCAGAACTGTGCCATGATAAATTTCTATTATTTTAAACCACCTAATTTGCAGTACTTTGTTACAGAAACTAATACACAAACCAACGCTAACATACATGTCTTTGTTTCTGAACCTTCCAGATAACAACTCTAGACACCTAATTCAAGAAGGCTGTCATAACCCAGAATTGTTTAATGACAATGATCAACATATACTTACACAATTCAAAGAATGTGGCTAATACCCATTACTAATCTTACCACTTACAGTGACATATGGAATCTCCTCTGCTGATATGAATTTCATAATTCATTTATAAAAGCAACAAATATAGTCAGAACTCCTGTAGATATGGAGAGATATAATGACCAATAAGAAATCGCCACTACTTCATGAAGCTGAATATGAATGGTAATGACCTTTGTACTTCAATATTAAATATGGTATTTCTATAACTTTAGACAGACAATCTTTATGTTATAGAAGTATTTATTTATTCCTAGTTTATTTATGTCTTGTTCTCTGAGGCAGATGTTGATCGAAAGCCTTCCTGGCACTTCTAGAAATGATCATAAATTTTTTCCTCTTCTGACTTTTTAAATTGAAAGAGTATAGCAATTGAATTGTGGTATTGAATACTCCACTATAAAACTTAGAATAAATCCCATCTGATAGTGGTGTTTTAATCTTTAATATGCTGCTGCATCCAGTATATTAATTTTAAGCTATGTCTACATTTATATTCATAAGTCTATTGGCCTGTTTTGGTTCTGTTATTTGTTCTTGCTTGTTTGCTTTTTGTTTTGTTTTTCGAGTTTTGTTTTTGTTATTCTCTTTTGTGTTTTGGTTTTAAGTATTCATCAGACCTTTTGCCATCAGTTTTATCTAGCTTCACAAAAATAAGTGAGAAGTGTAACTAATGCAAGAAATACCATTTGATTAATGATTTGATAGAACTTACTTGTGAAATGCCTTAACTTGGTTCCTTGGAGAGAAACTTCTTTAATATGGTTTTCAAATTTTTCCAAGGTTTTTGACTCAGATTGCCTGCTTCTTCTTGGGCTAATGTTAATCATTTATATTTTCCCAGAAAAGCATTCATATTACTAAGATTTTCATATACATAACTAACATTTTGTTATTTTAAGCTTCCATACATCTGGATGCAGGCCCTTTCTCATTCTCAGTATTGTATTGTATATTTGAGATTTTCTATTTTGTCCATTACCTTTGCCATATATTGTTGATCTTTTACAGAACAAGCTCTTACATTTATTCATTACTTCCCATTGTTTCTCCATATTCTACTTCATTAACATTTTCTTTTTACTTGCCTTAAATTTATTAGTTTACTGTATTGCTCCTTTCCTAGTTTCTCAGATTAGATGATTACTTAGATGCTTACAGAAGAAAAATGACAACTAACTTATGGTGGCAAAATCTCTATTATCCACAGAAATAATCCCCTCTATTATATAAGATAATCAAGAATTGATTAAACCACATTACATTTATCATCTGCATTCTGAAATCTAATGCCTAATGAAATATTCAATGCTCTATTGAACTCCCTGTTTCGGTGGCAATTGGAACAGACTGACTGGGGCAAATCTATAACAGTGAAAGAACAGAGCATTTTTCAGAGGAGAAATCAATTGTATTTCAAATGGCAGTGAGTGGTGCAGTTAAAAGGTTGAAAGTCGACTACGTATTTATAAGATTTGACAGTGTAAATCATTGACTGGTGGTCCGTCTGCTTTGTCCCTGAAAATTTATTATACCTGAAAAGAGAAACCAACATCATAAGGCAGATCTGTTAAACCTGGTCTTAAAATTACTTGTGGGAACTACTGAATTTTAATAAATTTGATAATATGAATAAAAGGCTAAATATAAGGCTATGCAATAAATGTACTACATCTATTGCTATTAAGAGTAGAATTGGGGGGAGGTAGGCAAAATGGGTGAAGGGGGTCAAAAGGTAGAAACTTCAGTTATAAAATAAATAAGTCCTGAAGATGTAACGTACATACAGCATAGTGACTAGTTAATAACACCATACCGCATATTTAAAAGTTCCTAAAAGAGAGTTGCTAAATAAAAGTTCTCATCACAAGAAAAAAAATTTGTAACAATGTATGGTGACAGATGTTAACTAGATTTCCTGTAGTAATCATTTTGCAATATATACAAATATCAAATCATTATGTTGTATATCTGAAACTAATAAAATCTTGTATGTCAATTATACCTCAACACAGAAAAGTAGAACCTAAGCACTGTTTTAAATTTCACATTATATGTCTATAACCTGTAACTATGGATTGAAGTGATATCAAAACAATGTGATAATTAAAAACAATTTCTGCAGTATCTTCTTCTTGAAAGCAACTATTAGCTCAGTTGTGCAAACCCATGATCTTTTTAACAAAATTCTACAGCATGAGTTCAGTAAACTATCATAAAAAAAAAAAATTAACTTACATTTTCTGTTAGATGTAATTCCAAGTATTTTATTTCTATATGAAAAGTGATTTGAATTAATTTTTTTTCTGAATTTGACAGCTGTATACTGTGATTTTTTGTCCCCATACCCTTGGTTTACTTCTGCCAGCTTGAGCAAAAATACAATTGTTGCAGGGTTATAGAGTCAGAACATCTTAAGCTCAAATATTGGCTCCTCTACTGTTTGGGTGATCTTACACAAATTACCTCTGCATTTTCCTCATTTTGTAGGCTTCATGTGAAGATAAACTGTCATAACATATGTAAGGAACTAAGAAAAGTGGTTGGCACATAAAAGTAATTCAAGTAATTGCTCCCAAAGAAAAAAAGTTAAAATTATTCCATCATTTTATAAATAAGAAATATAACCATTTATATGTACCTCTTGGATATAACTTGGTATTAATGCTGCAAAAAAAATGTCCTCAGTTTTAAAATCTTTTAATGCAATGTTTCCTAAACTTCAGATATAACCATATATTATTTGTACTATTACTTATTTAATATTTTTCCAAATCATTCCTTTTTTCTCTATTCTCTCCTAGAACAATATTTAGACGTGCTAGTTATATTTTTAAAATATAAACATAAATATAAAATTACAAGGATTAATTTAAAGATTATCTCTGGCCTCTTAGAATCATCCTGTGTCTGGCCAGTGGTAGTGTACCTCTCTTTAGTAATTATTGTTTTGAAGTTACATAATGATGCATGTCTCCAAGTTATATTGCTAATAAAATTTTCTAGCAATAGGAATTTTTTTCAATAATTTACAAAGCACGTAGATCTATGAACACTGAATGTGTTCAAAAAAATCTAGGTTACTGATTTAAAGTTAAGTAGAGGAACTAACAGGAGTTTATGATTCTCAACAGCTTCTAAAACTCATGAATAAATATGGGTATTTCATGCTAACTAACACAATAGCTTCATTAGTTTCAGGTTTTGGTTATAAAACATCTTTAACTTTAACTGATAATATGAAATGTGATTAACACCTGCTGCTACCACAAAGGAATGTTGTTTGGTTAAGTTTACTGGTAAAACTGAGCAAAGCAAACTCCTTTTCTTTCAGGATTTGAAATAGAACAAGGAGCAATTTCTGTATGTCAGAAAAAATTATGTGATGAGGACTTCCCTGGCACAGTGGTTAAGAATCCGCCCAGCAATGCAGGGGACACGGGTTCGATCCCTGGTCCTGGAAGATCCCACATGCCGCGGAGCAACTAAGCCTGTGTGCCACAACTACTGAGCATGCACTCTAGAGCCCACGAGCCACAACTACTGAAGCCCATGCACCGCAACGAAGAGTAGCCCCCACTCGCCACAACTAGAGAAAGCCCGTGCCCAGCAATGAAGACCCAATGCAGCCAAAAATAAAAATAAATAAATTTTTAAAAATTGTGATGAAAATAGCATATATATATCTCAAAAAAACTTTGTCACATAGTCTCTAACTGTTCATGAGAAAACCTGGCTTTTTTCCTAACTATGTAAATAAACAGAAAAAAAAAATAAGATTGCTCCTAGGGACATATGATGCCAGACATATTTATGATATTACAGGTTGTAAAGTATCTATCTTGGTGTGTCTTATTAATATTTGATTAAAAATCATTGAATAATACCTATTTTGAAACATAATTAGTTATGTATCAGAATTCTGTCAACCACATGGGTTATGTAATCCTTCAAAATTATTGCCGACATTTCTTGTGGAATTTAGGCCTCTCCATTTGAGCTAACAGTTAAGTATAGTTAAAAAAACCTGTCACAGTAGTAAAATTATTTTGAAACTATAAATGGCATTATGCCATATCCCTTTTCCTACAAATAGGGGGGAAGAAACCAAATCTTGTTAATAACCACTTCTTCAGCAAGAATTTTTCATTGGGGTTTAGGGAGATGTATCTATATGCTTTCACAGTTTACATATGCATCCACAGAGTAAGTTATAAGATGCAGCTTTTAAATTACATGTAAAGTATATTCATCTAATTGAATACATTTCTCTTCTCAGCAAAGAATAAGCCTGGTTGGACACATTTCCTTTTTCTTTCAACCCTTGCCCAACAAGTAACACCAGAAGGTAGTAACTTTTCAACCAGTGGCTATAGATGAGAGAGAGAAAAACAAGTTCAAAGAAGGGATGCTGGTTGTTCAGCTACTTTCTCCCCTGACAATGTATGAAGAATGGGCACCAGAAGCAAACTGGATTCCCACATTGCAAGACAAGAGGTCCCTTTGACAACATTATTTTCAGAGGCAAAAAAAAAGAAAAAAAAAAAAAAAAGAATGTTTGTGTAAATTTATCAAACTGATAAGGTTCTTTTTCATGAAATAAAAATACTATTCAATAATCAATACTAATCAATAATATAGGAACATCACATTATTTAGATGAAGAAGACATGGGGGGAAAGCCTTTGTAGTTGTATCTAGATATATCCATTCAAATAAAGAAAAAGATGCAATCTCAAATTACTTCGGGGAAAATGACGAAGTATGAAACACAACAGAGAGTGACTATCAGGGGTGTGTAAACTGGAGAGGGAGTGCTCCCCCTGAAGGCATCCCAGGTAAAAAAGAGAAAATTGAACACTGTGCAGGTCAACACAAAACACATGCTGACCTAATTTAGACTATAGGCCAGGAGACTGAGACCCCAGGGTTAAAGTCTAGGAAGTTAAAGAAAGGTAAATGTACAAACAGGAAGTTAAACTGAGCTCATCTTGTCTGCTTTCCCTTAAAAATCTAGATATTTTGGTGTTTTTTTACAAAAATTTTTTACATCTGTTCTTTTAGATTTAGCCAGTACAAAAGATTAGACATAACCAGAACACAAATGCACATTAAAAATGAAGCTGACAAATTAATGTTGTCAATATTACATAGCAGTCGTTAAACACAAGCAGTAGACATCTTATATGCCTGGTCCCCTCCTACAGGGAACTGGTCCTCCTCCTTTCCATTCCAACCCCAGAGGCACTGTCAATGGAGGGCTCTTATAGCCCCGGACACACGGCCCGAAGTTTCATTTAAGAAACGATCCATGATCCCAGAAAGGTCAGTCAGAGATCTTTTTCCAGGATTAATAGAGACACCAAGACAACTCCTTCAGAGACTGAGAAGAGTCTATATGCATAAAAGTGCAGGAGTCATTTCATTAACTTAGAGTCCCACAGAGAAAGGAGTGAACCCAAAAGAAACCAAAGACACAAAATGGAGACAAACACCCGAAACATAATAAAACACCTGGATCTAACTGTGCCTTCATCTAGTCAACCCCAGGAATTTTCAGTTATGGGGGCTAATAAATTCTCTTTTGTGTTTAAGCAAGTTTAGACTAAGTTTCTATTACTTATAAATAAAAGAGTGTCATAAATACAAGAGACAGAAAAAGGATTTCAGTTTAATTTGCATTTATCCACTCACATCTAACTGCACCCCCTGGGCCTTTCCATTCAAATAACAGAACAGATTTTTCCCCTGGGATTTTTCTAACCCAACATACACAGACATTCTAAATTATCCCATTATCCCAACCTAATTGTCACTACCATTGGAGGAGGGGGTGGAAAAAGAAAAGAAAAACATTATCTTATTTGATAACTCCCCAGGTTTAGTACATGTTCTATATATACTTTGACACCAGCAATTCTTTAACAAAGGATAAAATCTATTATTAAAAATCAAGATATCAATTACGTAGAGTATCATACATAGCAGCCTTATTTTACGAGCCCAACCAAGTACTAATGATGTGAACTTTAAAAAAAAAAAAAAGCTGGTAGGAGATTAACCAAGATGGCGGAGTAGAAGGACGTGCTCTCACTCCCTCTTGCGAGAGCACCAGAATCACAACTGGCTGCTGGACAATCATTGACAGGAAGACCCTGGACTTCACCAAGGAGGATACCCCACGTCCAAGGACAGAGGAGAAGCCACAGTGAGACGGTAGGAGGGGCGCAATCAGAGTAAAATCAAATCCCATAACTGCTGGGTGGGTGACTCACAGACTGGCGAACACTTATACCACAGAAGTCCACCCACTGGAGTGAAGGTTCTGAGCCCCACGTCAGGCTTCCCAACCTGGGGGTCCAGCAACGGGAGGAGGAATTCCTAGAGAATCAGACTTTGAAGTCTAGTGGGAATTGATTGCAGGACTGTGACAGGACTGGGGGAAACAGAGACCCCACTCTTGGAGGGCACACACAAAGTAATGTGTGCATCGGGACCCAGGGGAAGGAGCAGTGACCCTGGGGGAGACTGAACCAGACGTACCTGCTGGTGTTGGGGGGTCTCCTGCAGAGGCGAGTGGTGGCTCTGTTTCACCGTGGGGATAAGGACACTGGCAGCAGAGGTCCTGGGAAGTTCTCCTTGGCGTGAGCCCTCCCAGAGTCTGCCATTAACCCCACCAAAGAGCACGGGTAGGCTCCAGTGTTGGGTTGCCTCAGGCAAAACAACCAACAGGGAGGGAACCCAGCCCCACCCATCAACAGTCAAGTGGATTAAGGTTTTACTGAGCTCTGATCGCCACAGCAACAGGGAGGGAACCAAGCCCCACCCATCAACAGTCAAGTGGATTAAGGTTTTACTGAGCTCTGACCGACACAGCAACAGTCAGCTCTACCCACCACCAGAGCCTCCCATCAAGCCTCTTAGATAGCCTCAACCACCAGAGGGCAGGCAACAGAAGCAAGAAAAACTACAATCCTGCAGCCTGTGGACCAAAAACCACAGTTACAGAAAGACAGAGAAGATGAAAAGGCAGAGGGCTATGTACCAGATGAAGGAACAAGAAAAAACCCCAGAAAAACAACTAAATGAAGTGGAGATAGGCAACCTTCCAGAAAAAGAATTCAGAATAATGATAGTGAAGATGATCCAGGACCTCGGAATAAGAATGGAGGCAAAGATTGAGAAGATGCAAGAAATGATTAACAAAGACCTAGAAGAATTAAAGAACAAACAAACAGAGATGACCAATACAATAACTGAAATGAAAACTACACTAGAAGGAATCAATAGCAGAATAACTGAGGCAGAAGAACGGATAAGTGACCTGGAAGACAGAATGGTGGAATTCACTGCTGCGGAACAGACTAAAGAAAAAAGAACAAAAAGAAATGAAGACAGCCTAAGAGACCTCTGGGACAACATTAAACGCAACAACATTCGCATTATAGGGGTCCCAGAAGGAGAAGAGAGAGAGAAAGGACCAGAGAAAATATTTGAAGAGATTATAGTCGAAAACTTCCCTAACATGGGAAAGGAAATAGCCACCCAAGTCCAGGAAGCGCAGAGAGTCCCATACAGAATAAACCCAAGGAGAAACACGCCGAGACACATAGTAATCAAAGTGGCAAAAATTAAAGACAAAGAAAAATTACTGAAAGCAGCAAGGGAAAAACGACAAATAACATACAAGGGAACTCCCATAAGGTTAACAGCTGATTTCTCAGCAGAAACTCTGCAAGCCAGAAGGGAGTGGCATGAAATACTTAAAGTGATGAAAGGGAAGAACCTACAACCAAGATTACTCTACCCAGCAAGGATCTCATTTAGATTTGATGGAGAAATCAAAAGCTTTACAGACAAGCAAAAGCTAAGAGAATTCAGCACCAGCACCACCAAACCAGCTCTACAACAAATGCTAAAGGAACTTCTCTAAGTGGGAAACACAAGAGAAGAAAAGGACCTACAAAAACAAACCCAAAACAATTAAGAAAATGGTCATAGGAACATACATATCGATAATTACCTTAAACGTGAATGGATTAAATGCCCCAACCAAAAGACATAGACTGGCTGAATGGATACAAAAACAAGACCCATATATATGCTGTCTACAAGAGACCCACTTCAGACCTAGGGACACATACAGACTGAAAGTGAGGGGATGGAAAAAGACATTCCATGCAAATGGAAATCAAAAGAAAGCTGGAGTAGCTATACTCATATCAGATAAAATAGACTTTAAAATAAAGAATGTTACAAGAGACAAGGAAGGACACTACATAATGATCCAGGGATCAATCCAAGAAGAAGATATAACAATTATAAATATATATGCACCCAACATAGGAGCACCTCAATACATAAGGCAACTGCTAACAGCTATAAAAGAGGAAATCGACAGTAACACAATAATAGTGGGGGACTTTAACACCTCACTTACACCAATGGACAGATCATCCAAAATGAAAATAAATAAGGAAACAGAAGCTTTAAATGACACAATAGACCAGATAGATTTAATTGATATATATAGGACATTCCATCCAAAAACGGCAGATTACACGTTCTTCTCAAGTGCACACGGAACATTCTCCAGGATAGATCACATCTTGGGTCACAAATCAAGCCTCAGTAAATTTAAGAAAATTGAAATCATATCAAGCATCTTTTCTGACCACAACACTATGAGATTAGAAATGAATTACAGGGAAAAAAACGTAAAAAAGACAAACACATGGAGGCTAAACAATACGTTACTAAATAACCAAGAGATCACTGAAGAAATCAAACAGGAAATAAAAAAATACCTAGAGACAAATGACAATGAAAACACGACGACCCAAAACCTATGGGATGCAGCAAAAGCGGTTCTAAGAGGGAAGTTTATAGCTATACAAGCCTACCTAAAGAAACAAGAAAAATCTCAAGTAAACAATCTAACATTACACCTAAAGAAACTAGAGAAAGAAGAACAAACAAAACCCAAAGTTAGCAGAAGGAAAGAAATCATAAAGATCAGAGCAGAAATAAATGAAATAGAAACAAAGAAAACAATAGCAAAGATCAATAAAACTAAAAGCTGGTTCTTTGAGAAGATAAACAAAATTGATAAGCCATTAGCCAGACTCATCAAGAAAAAGAGGGAGAGGACTCAAATCAATAAAATCAGAAATGAAAAAGGAGAAGTTACAACAGACACCGCAGAAATACAAAACATCCTAAGAGACTACTACAAGCAACTTTATGCCAATAAAATGGACAACCTGGAAGAAATGGACAAATTCTTAGAAAGGTATAACCTTCCAAGACTGAATCAGGAAGAAACAGAAAATATCAACAGACCAATCACAAGTAATGAAATTGAAACTGTGATTAAAAATCTTCCAACAAACAAAAGTCCAGGACCAGATGGCTTCACAGGTGAATTCTATCAAACATTTAGAGAAGAGCTAACACCCATCCTTCTCAAACTCTTCCAAAAAATTGCAGAGGAAGGAACTCTCCCAAACTCATTCTATGAGGCCACCATCACCCTGATACCAAAACCAGACAAAGACACTACAAAAAAAGAAAATTACAGACCAATATCACTGATGAATATAGATGCAAAAATCCTCAACAAAATACTAGCAAACAGAATCCAACAACACATTAAAAGGATCATACACCACGATCAAGTGGGATTTATCCCAGGGATGCAAGGATTCTTCAATATACGCAAATCAATCAATGTGATACACCATATTAACAAATTGAAGAAGAAAAACCATATGATCATCTCAATAGATGCAGAAAAAGCTTTTGACAAAATTCAACACCCAGTTATGATAAAAACTCTCCAGAAAGTGGGCATAGAGGGAACCTACCTCAACATAATAAAGGCCATATATGACAAACCCACAGCAAACATCATTCTCAATGGTGAAAAACTGAAAGCATTTCCTCTAAGATCAGGAACGAGACAAGGATGTCCACTCTCACCACTATTATTCAACATAGTTCTGGAAGTCCTAGCCACGGCAATCAAAGAAGAAAAAGAAATAAAAGGAATACAAATTGGAAAAGAAGAAGTAAAACTGTCGCTGTTTGCGGATGACATGATACTATACATAGAGAATCCTAAAACTGCCACCAGAAAACTGCTAGAGCTAATTAATGAATATGGTAAAGTTGCAGGTTACAAAATTAATGCACAGAAATCTCTTGCATTCCTATACACTAATGATGAAAAATCTGAAAGAGAAATTATGGAAACACTCCCATTTACCATTGCAACAAAAAGAATAAAATACCTAGGAATAAACCTACCTAGGGAGACAAAAGACCTGCATGCAGAAAACTATAAGACACTGCTGAAAGAAATTAAAGATGATACCAACAGATGGAGAGATATATCATGTTCTTGGATTGGAAGAATCAACATTGTGAAAATGAGTATACTACCCAAAGCAATCTACAGATTCAATGCAATCCCTATCAAATTACCAATGGCATTTTTTATGGAGCTAGAACAAATCATCTTAAAATTTGTACAGAAACACAAAAGACCCCGAATAGCCAAAGCAGTCTTGAGGCAAAAAAATGGAGCTGGAGGAATCAGACTCCCTGACTTCAGACTATACTACAAAGCTACAGTAATCAAGACAATATGGTACTGGCACAAAAACAGAAACATAGATCAATGGAACAAGAGAGAAAGCCCAGAGATTAACCCACGCACCTAGGGTCAACTAATCTATGACAAAGGAGGCAAAGATATACAATGGAGAAAAGACAGTCTCTTCAATAAGTGGTGCTGGGAAAACTGGACAGCCACATGTAAAAGAATGAAATTAGAATACTCCCTAACACCATACACAAAAATAAACTCAAAATGGATTAGAGACCTAAATATAAGACTGGCCACTATAAAACTCTTAGAGGAAAACATAGGAAGAACACTCTTTGACATAAATCACAGCAAGATCTTTTTCGATCCACCTCCTAGAGTAATGGAAATAAAAACAAAAATAAACAAGTGGGACCTAATGAAACTTCAAAGCTTTTGCACAGCAAAGGAAACCATAAACAAGACGAAAAGACAACCCTCAGAATGGGAGAAAATATTTGCAAATGAATCAACGGACAAAGGATTAATCTCCAAAATATATAAACAGCTCATTCAGCTCAATATCAAAGAAACAAACACCCCAATCCAAAAATGGGCAGAAGACCTAAATAGACATTTCTCCAAAGAAGACATACAGACGGCCACGAAGCACATGAAAAGATGCTCAACATCACTAATTATTAGAGAAATGCAAATCAAAACTACAATGAGGTATCACCTCACTCCTGTTAGAATGGGCATCATCAGAAAATCTACAAACAACAAATGCTGGAGAGGGTGTGGAGAAAAGGGAACCCTCTTGCACTGTTGGTGGGAATGTAAATTGATACAGCCACTATGGAGAACAATATGGAGGTTCCTTAAAAAACTAAAAATAGAATTACCATATGACCCAGCAATCCCACTACTGGGCATATACCCAGAGAAAACCGTAATTCAAAAAGACACATGAACCCGAATGTTCATTGCAGCACTATTTACAATAGCCAGGTCATGGAAGCAACCTAAATGCCCATCAACAGACGAATGGATAAAGAAGTGGCGGTACATATATACAATGGAATATTACTCAGCCATAAAAAGGAACGAAATTGAGTCATTTGTTGAGAAGTGGATGGATCTAGAGACTGTCATACAGAGTGAAGTAAGTCAGAAAGAGAAAAACAAATATCGTATATTAATGCATGTATGTGGAACCTAGAAAAATGGTACAGATGAGCCAGTTTGCAGGGCAGAAGTTGAGACACAGATGTAGAGAATGGACATATGGACACCAAGGGGGGAAAACTGCGATGAGGTGGGGATGGTGGTGTGCTGAATTGGGCGATTGTGATTGACATGTATACACTGATGTGTATAAAACTGACGCCTAATAAGAACCTGCAGTATAAAAAAACAAACAAAACAACTAATACTAAACTTTCATTGGGTTATTTGTATGGAAATATGTTAATATAAATGTTTCAGACATTACATGAAATTTCTAAAAATCTTATATTTGTATTTGTATGGAAATATGTTAATATAAATGTTTCAGACATTACATGAAATTTCTAAAAATCTTATATTTGTATTTGTATGGAAATATGTATGGAAATATGTTAATATAAATGTTTCAGACATTACATGAAATTTCTAAAAATCTTATATTTGTATTTGTATGGAAATATGTTAATATAAATGTTTCAGACATTACATGAAATTTCTAAAAATCTTATATTTGTATTTGTATGGAAATATGTATGGAAATATGTTAATATAAATGTTTCAGACATTACATGAAATTTCTAAAAATCTTATATTTGTATTTGTATGGAAATATGTTAATATAAATGTTTCAGACATTACAGGAAACGTCTAAAAATCTTATATGTTCTGGTATAATGTTATAAGTAATAATCCTAGTTATTACTTTAAAATGTATATCTCAGAAATAACTAATTTTCTTGTCAACTGCATTATTATGAACTTTCATCAAATCTTTAACCATGGTCATTTTTAAGTCTTTTGTCATTTACAGACAGTTCTGGGTGTACTCTGATGATTTTGCAAATATGTTCCTATAAAAGGGTTTCATCTTCAAGAAATTCATGGAAAAGACTCTGACAAGTACAGGTTTCTGGTAACTGACTGTACTGCTGAACTGAATGAATAAGCATTTTCAGAACTCTAATGAAAAACTGATGAACTCATAAAAGTGCTAACAAAAGATCAAGATGGAAAAAAAGAAATTAATTACATGGGACTGAGTGAACTGATGAGGATGAGTATAATTTTTGTGACTTTCTGTCTGAATTAAAAAAAAAAAATCCCACAAGGACTCAGAGGAAAAGAATATACAAATCAATTTTCACTGCAAAGTAAAGGAGCTGTTACAGTGAAAAAAAAAAAAAAAAGCTAAAAGCATTTAAACCAATTTTTATGTTATATGGCACAGTACTTCAAAAAAAAAACCTCAGCCATATTATATCAATACACATGAATATCAATGATGTGGCCCAAAAGAGAGATCACAAATGCCATCCATTTACTAATCTCAGAGGCATGATTCATGAAAAGACTATTTCAGAGTATCAGCTACCATCATCTCCATTTCCAGCAGTTAAATCAATAGCCCCTCTCGCCACATGTTTCAAAGATGAACCAAACCAGAGAAAGCAACGCATACTCACAAATTATAAAGCATGTCAGCCATGTTGCTTCGGTAATACAAAGCGTTTCTATAGGCGCTTTCAGCTTCAGAAATTTTGCTCTGACTCTTGAGAACATTTCCAAGGTTACCCCATGCTGCCAAAAGAGAAAGAAGTATTTAGGCTGAGTGTCATTCCAATTATATATGACATAATATCAGGCCGTCAGGAAGTACCACAATGAGAGAAAAAACTCTCATAAAACATTTTTAAGAAAGCAAATTTATTTCCTTTATACTCCAACATTTCATCAAACTAGGGGATTTAATACAATGAAAGCCTAAAACAAAAATATGTCTCAAAGCTGATATACACATACAGTCCATCATAAGGCCAAGAACTATGTTATCTTAAGATCACCTACAAAGACTTGAAGCTCTTTCAAATCTTGGTAGGGGTCTTCGTGGACTGAAATTATTGTATACTTACTAAACCAGAAACTGTAAGAAATCATCTTAAAATAAAGACTTCATTCAAATACAAAAACACTGATAAATGACACAGAAGAACTGGAAATAAAAAAGAAGATAAGTAGATCCAAGCTATAAAAAGGCTTAATAGTCATCAGAATGTATCAGTAAACACTCTGCTTCTTAAAACAGTTAAGTATATATGGTTTATTCACATATAATGTTCTTTTATACCCTTCCTGTTAATAAATTCATACATGGGAAAATCAGTAACAGTGTTTTCACAAATAGTCACACTTAAAAATCTACATTTTCTGTATACCATTTATGTTTCACTCCAAATAATCATGATTTCTCAATATTATAAGACACCCCATTAATAGCTGCCCACACAGCATGGCTCTCAAACAGACCTATCCCTCAAACTTGGATGCTTCTCTTGTCTTCTTTCTTTCCCATAAGGAGATGGGGTGTCAGGTCCTGAAATCAGAGTCCCTCCCAACTAGAAGATGAGGATGAGAAGGCTCATGGGTACCAACATCTATTTATTTGGGTAATTAATAGCTGTATATGAAGAATGAAAGGGGTTTTGAGATATCACTTTTTAATGCATAAAAATGTGTAGTCTCTTTCAATCCCAAATTTGCTTATGTGCCCTGTAATTTAAAACTCTGTGCCTTTGTTTACTCATCTGTAATATGGGGGAGAATAATATCTCCTGGATTTGTTGACAAGGATTAAATGAGTTTGTATACGTAGGGTGTTTAAGACAGTGCCCGCCATGTGGCAAATACTCAATAAATATTTTCACACCAAGTTTCACCTTTCACTGCAAACCAACATTCACACGCTACGAATTAGGCCTTGGCACTATGAGTCCATAGAAAATTGAATCCTTATCTTTTTGAAACATAAAAGTTAAAAAAATACAAAGTATGAAAAACATATAGTAAAATAAATTATGATTATCTTCAAATTTAATAGGCAAAACACCATATGTATTTTATATCCAACCCCCCATCCCACCACCAATATAACAAAGTATGGCTCAATGGAAACTTCTAATAGCCAGGCTGTTTTTCAACCCACCTCACCTCTCCCAAAGTTTTGCTTTGATTGTGGCATTAGTAAATGAAAATATATTTACACTGGAATCACTCCAGAGAAATGCATCCAACTAGTAATTTAAGCACCAGGAAAACATCATTATAATGTTATCCCATCTTACCCATAGTCTTTGAACACAGATGATGAAAAAAAATTATAGTAGGAAATTACTTTGAATATTAAGGCATATTTCCAGAGAAACTGATTGACATTTTTTCAAGTACTTATAGTCCAATTAATAGTTAATAGTCAACAAATACATAATTATGTCTAGAATATACATTTACTCATTTGGTTAGTGGTTCATTTGTTAATTCATAAATGTATTGGTTTATTAAGCACCTATTTTGTGCCAGAAACATTACTGGGGGCTGGCACAACTGTACATACATACAAGTTCTCACCCACTCGCAGCTTATGTTTGAAGTGGGGAGTGAAGTGGGGATGGG
Source organism: Balaenoptera acutorostrata (assembly GCF_949987535.1). Lineage (NCBI taxonomy): Eukaryota > Metazoa > Chordata > Mammalia > Artiodactyla > Balaenopteridae > Balaenoptera > Balaenoptera acutorostrata. The sequence goes on from NC_080074.1 coordinate 37,189,145, forward strand.
AGGACCACACAATAGAAGAAATGAATTAACTTCAGGTGATAAGTGCTACAAACAATATAAAACAAAGTAAGATGGAGGGAATGAGGCTAATTTAAACAGGGATATCTTAGAAATAGGGAAATGGGTGTGATCTCTAAAAACTGAGGATAAGGAAGCAGTCTTGCAAAGACCAGCGATTCCAGGTAGGGGGAAAAGTAAGAGCAAAGAATCTAAGATGCCTTCCGCAGGGAAAGGCAGTAGAGGAGATGGTTATTTCACAGTAAGACTACAGCTTATAAATTAAAAATCATCAGCAAAGTTATCTGTGGCAAAGCCACAGCGTGTTACTAAGTTTCTTTTGTCCAAACAGAAATCACTCACATATTTATGATTAAGTCATTGCCCTAGGTGACTACAAAAAGAAGAAAATCCCCAAATTAAGTATGTAGTTTTTAAACAATTTTAATTGCTTATGGATAAAAGAGGGAGTAGGGGAGAGAGGAAACAAAGGGTAGACTTTGATGTCCTGAACTCATCTGACACTCACCAACAGGCCATTCTGTTCTCCTGTTGTACATACACAACAGGAAACCAGCTGGAGACAAGGTTACTTTGAGACCATGGTAAATGATACCAAGCAAGATCACTTCATAATTTTACTAAACACAAAAAAGAAAAAGGCCATTGTACAACCCACAAAATACCAAACAAGCCCCTCTCTTGCTAAACGAATGACTTCTTTAACCAGGCATAGATAGAACTGTCCCAGCATCCGATCTAGAGGACTCCCCTGTTTCCTTAGACCCTTTCCCAAATCACCCAACCAAAATCCAAATCCAATGACAGGACATATAATGAGATTCCCCAGGACCCCAATGGTGCAGTGTTCCTTCAGTGCAAGGAGTAATTAAGCCAACTTCCTTACTACCCGTGTGTTCCTGCTGGTCTCTGCCTGAAAGGCACCGACATAGAGGATTTCATCACATTCAAATATGAAAACAATTCTTCTTCAAAATCCCTTCTTCCTTAGATAATTACTCTTTAGTACTGTGTTTACCAAAAGAGAGCTTAGGTTTTTAAGTAAGAGCTGACAAGACTAAGCCTAAAATTTTTGCCTGCTTTTTTTTTTATTGTTACTATTCCATACTTTCAAATTTAAATACTATTGATTTTTGCTTCAGTGCTACCAGAAACCAATGCTAACCTAAAGATTACTTCTAAAAATATAAAGCTACCCTATAGAATATAACCTAAAATTAAAAATCCTATTAGTAGTCAACTAAATAGTAATCTTTTCACAAAAGTTGTTCATGTTTCAGTGATAAAACAAAAAGTAGGAAAAAAAAAACATTGTTGACATATAAACCAGTTAAAATCTAGCTTTTACAGATATATTAATAGTTTAAAGGAAAATACATTAAAATAAACTATAAAAAGTACATCTTAAAAGGGCTAATGTGATTATTTCAAATCTATATAATTAACCTATAGAATTAATCAGTGTAGCTTTAGGGTTTTCTTTTCTATTACTTGACAAATTTGATCATATCAACCAAGTCAACTGTTTTAGATCAATTTTTACACCTAGCTGGTCTGATGACTTGAAAGTATCCAAACCAAAACTCAAAAAATACGGAGAAATATTCCAAGGCTCACGGATGGGACAATTTAACATTAAAAAGATGTCAATTCTCCCAAAATTAATCTATAAATTCTATATAATTCCAATCAATATTTTAGCATAATTTATTAACAAACTCCAAAAAAATGTATTCTAATAACCATAATAGAAGAGAAAAATGAAACTGGGTCTTTATAGCATATTCACCATATACGAAGGTAAACTCCAGATGGTTTTAAAAGATAAATGTGAAAAAGTAAAGCTAACAGAAGAATATATAGATTATCTCTGTGGAAGGGAAAGTGGCTTCTTAAAAAGACCTCCAGGCCTTCCCTGGTGGCGCAGTGGTTGAGAATCCGCCTGCCAATGCAGGGAACACGGGTTCGAGCCCTGGTCTGGGAAGATCCCACATGCTGCAGAGCCACAGTTGCTGAGCCTGCGCGTCTGGAGCCTGTGCTCCGCAACAAGAGAGGCCGCGATAGTGAGAGGCCCGCGCACTGCGATGAAGAGTGGCCCCCGCTTGCCGCAACTGGAGAAAGCCCTCGCACAGAAAACGAAGACCCAACACAGCCATAAATAAAATAAATAAATTAATTAAAAAAAAAAAAAAAGATGGCTAGCAGGACATCAGAGCCGTTTAAAAAAAAAAAAAAAAAAGACCTCCAAATAGAACTCAAAAAGTAAAAAAAATTGATGAATTTGAGTATCTCAAAATGAAGGACTTCTACTTATCGAAGGACACTATGGACATGCATTAATACACCAGAAGATATTTCAAACATCTAAACAAATAAGGAACTGTACTTAGAAATAAAAAGAACTCCAAACAAAGCAATAAGAAAATAAGAAATCCAACAGCAGGGGAAAAAAATGGGCGAAGGATATGAACAGGAACCTACAAAAAGGGAAACCAAAATAAATTCTAGAATACAATAAATAATTTGAACTAATACTCAAATTCCTTAGTAACCCAGAGAAATGCAAATTATAACAATGAGACTTGAGATTGGCAAAAATTAGAAAACTGGATAAGGCCAAATACTGGTGGGGATGTGGGAATGGACCCTGGGCACTGTGGGGGGCCTTGTAGCCTGGGGAAACCATGGCGTTCTGCCATCTGACAGTACTCTGTCAAATCAGCAAATGTTACTGACTACGTCATGAATAATCCCTGACGAGCAATCCCACTCTCAGAGAAATTCTAAGAGAACATTAAGAGGATGTTTAATGCAAGCCTCTTAGTGTTGGCTGATAGTAGGAAATAATCAACCTGCCCATCATGGGAGTATCATGTGAGACATAAACTTCATGGATTACTGTACAGCAGTGAGGACCAGCAAATTCTGTGTAAATACTGTAACATGAATGGACCTTGAAAAGCCTACAAAGATTCAAAATATCTAATGCATTCTTTTAAAAATATTAAAAATTCATTCCCACCCAAAATATCACTACATATTTTACAAGGGTACATTATAAATCTAAGGATGCAAATCAAGTACATTAGAGCAGTTACCTATGATGCAAAGGGAAATTCAAGTTAGGAATAGAGATAAAAGGGAATAAATACATAAATAAAAGAGAGGAAATTTGTAGGGATCACCCTGAAAACTGGCTTAAACTGAGGAATATAATTAACTTCTGCAGCTGGGTAGCAGGGGATGAAAAGGAGAATGGAGGGGAGGGGAGGATAGGAAAGAAGAGACAAAAGGAAAATGAGGGTCACACTTCACATTCTTTTAAAATAGAGATAGGGTTATTCTATATCCTACTTCAGGAATAAAGGGTTTTAACATTCACTAAACTTTTTCTTGTACTAAGACAATTCGAAACAGATGTTTGAGATTATCTTCAAATTTTCACTTGGTAATTATACTTTGGACCAACATGACTTAAAGATCTTGTATTTTCATTAATATTTAATGTCATTTACACTTTTTACATTTTTAATCTCATATATTTTATTGATGCATTTATTTCACTGCAGTGACCTTTAAAACTACAGTTTGATTGGAATAAAATCCCTGAAATTCTTCCAAGAAATTGTGGGTGAAGCCTAATAAAAACCTATCTAGTTTTTTAAAGTCTGTATTTTAATAGACAGTGTGCCCAGATGAATCCAATTCACAAATTAAAGCACTGGAGATAATAAAGCAATTATTTGAAGTTTTAAAAAAACGTAATCAGTTTATCCTAAAATCTCAATGTAATTTTTGAAAGTTTTTCCCAACAAACAGCATTTCAAAATATTCAGAGTACTCATTTTATTCCTATTTTTGACACAGTTTATACTATAAGAAGCTGCTCTTGTTGGGGGACTACTGTCCCATTTCATGGGCTTAACGTGTACCACTACAAGCCTAGGTAGAGAAAAAGAGAAGGAAAAGGTGAAGGGAGAAGGGGAGGTGGAGAAGGAATAAAAATATATGTATATTGGGATAATAAAAATAACAGTGCTTTCATTTATAAAGTTTACTATATGCTTGACAGTGTCCAGAATTTATTTAACACAAAAATAACCTTTGAGGTCCATTACTATACCCATTTCATTGATGTATAAACTGCAGTTAACTTTTTAAATTGCAAAGTTAATGACAATAGAGAACCAGATCTGTTTCCAGGCATCAAAATCTCACCCTCTCAATACTGAGTCGGAATACAAAGTAGATCACATATTAGAGTACTCAATATTTACACATATTTAATTGAGGGACTAGAGTATAATACAGAACCAAGATAAATTATCCAAATGAGTCATCCCCTCAGAACTGGTAGGGGCAAAATACTCCAGAAACAACAAACTAAAGCTATCTAGTACCCATAATTCATAATGTATTTTCTATACCACAGAAAAATTAATGCCAAACAATATATTAAGTGTTTTACATTTCTTTGGGAATGGAATTTTAAATGTCACATTTTCTAGTTAATGCAATGGAAAGAGAACAGAGTCTACCTATGTAAATAAATGGTTGTTGCTCAAAGATACTGGGGATTTAGGTACATTTATCAAGGACTCCTAAGTGCCCTGAAGATGCCTTACATGTGACAGAGATTTAAAAAGCATTAACAAGTACATGACTTAGTTCTTAGGACTAAGCATATATAATGATTATATTAAGGAAAAGCACAGATGCTTCTAGGTATCACTGGATAAGCTTTAGGAAATCTCATCTGTAAAGTTATTTTATTTTCAAAAAGAAAACGAAATTTTTCTTTTAAACAAAATCAGGAAGCAAAGAAGCAAGAATAACTCATATCTCAAGGGCCCTTCACACTGGTATTTAACTGCATCTAAAAGGTATCCACTTACTAAGAAACTTGACCTTAATTCACAAGGAAAGCTTCTCTTGTACTTCGTCCACAATCTGACACAGTTCATCTTATGTTCCTTGAAAGGCAGAAAAACAATTAAATATTCCCGTCTTGCAAAAGTTCTTCTAAAGAGAAAATCAAATGTGAGCCCCTTCTGGAAATGTTAAGTGATCTACAGCTATGAATCTCTCCAAATTTTTTTCAAAGCCCTCATTCAAATACAGCAGTTCTAAGTTCATAAAGTAATTCAAACATACTGTAAAGTAACTACTGCAATTTCATAGCACTTGATATAGTTCACAAAATCAATGCAGGGAGATTTGAGCAATTTTTTCAAGGATATATATTTTTTTAATTAATTTAATTTTACTTATTTTATTTTTGGCTGCATTGGGTCTTTGTTGCTGCACGCGGGCTTTTCTCTGGTTGGGGCGGGGGGTGCTACTCTTTGTTGCCATGCGCAGGCTTCTCACTGCGGTGGCCTCTCTTGTTGCGGAGCACGGGCTCTAGAGCGCAGGCTCAGTAGTTGTGGCGCACGGGCTTAGTTGCTCCGCGGCAGGTGGGATCTTCCCGGACCAGGGCTCAAACCCTTTTCCCCTGCATTGGCAGGCGGACTCTCAACCAATGCGTCACCAGGGAAGCCATCCAAGGATATTTTTACTTTACACTAAAAGTTTGGAGATATTTATATTCATTGATTATAAAAAAAAGTTTAAATAATTTTCTTATGATTACGGCATGCATTACTCTTTGAAAAATTAGCTAATAAGATGAATTGAGGGTTGGAGGCAGACGGAAGAGGGAGGAGATATGGGGATATATGTATATGTAGAGCTGATTCACTTTATTATAAAGCAGAAACTAACACACCATTGTAAAGCAATTATACTCCAATAAAGATGTTAAAAAAAAAGATGAATGAATCTCTTAATATTCAAATTTTAGCTACTTAACATTCAGGAATGCAATCATGCCTCAGGGTTATCATACCAGCATTTCCATTTCTTTGGTGCAGCGAACACAGCCACCAAAATCAGCAAGGACTCGATTTTTGACTTCTGCCTTCAGCTGTAATTTATTTTTATTTTAGAACTTTAATATATGTCTTTAGTCCCTCTATCAACACCAAGTTCTATGTAAAGATCTGGCAAAACTGAAACATTTAATACTGTTTTAAGTAAGGTGATAAATCCTAAATTTTGCTTCCTCTAATTCTAAGTTACTTGTTTGAAATCAGAATGCTACCCCCCAAAAAGGGTTAAACATTGAAATTTGCCAGTTATCTAAGCCAGGCCAGCAGCAAAAGAAAATAAATACAGGAGTGCCTAACGTACCTGTACTGGATGAGGAAACTGTGCCTCAGAGAAAGTGACACTCAAAAGCTAACAGAGCTAAAAGTTATGTCTGCTTGGTTCCAAAGCCCTTGTTTTAATCACTGTGGAACACTCGGACTTCAGATGTGTTCCAAAAATGGTGTTACTAAAGATATAAGTTAAATAAATGTCATTTTAAAATATAAAGGATAATTATGTTAAAATTTCTAATCTCAATGAAAAGGGAAAAAAGAGAAAGAAAGTAGAAGGAGGGGAAAAAAGAGCCACTCAACTGCATGAAACCTAAGATTAATGTGAATGTGGTTTTTTTTCTTGTTAACCAGAATGATTTCTCATTCTATCCATTAACAAACAGTGTAAGGGAGTCAACATTTGTAGCCTGGGCTTTTTACTAATTGTATGATAGTGACTGCAGGGAAATAAGAGCCCTTATAAGCCTACAAGAATTTATTTTTCCTAGTAATTATACCTTGGATTATTACAGAAACGAACATAATGTTAAGTGGGTAAAAAAAAAAAAACTGCCTGGCTAAAATGTTAAGTGGAAAAAGTACACATAATTTAAAGATTATGATTCATATGATACCGGAATACATATACTATACACTTTTACACTCTAATTAGAGCAATTTTATAATATGCAATTATTTCTCTTTTCCCTACCTTTGGTTACTTCACACAGACCTGAAAATAAGTTTATTCCTAATAAGGGAAAAAAGTATTAAAAATGAAAAGATAAAATTTAGTATTCCACAAAAAATAAAAATTTAGTATTCCACTGATATGTTAACATTGTCTTGACAGCATTGTTAGTCACTACGTTAGCTATGTGCATATTATAATATCCACATATACAGTTCAGTGGTCTTTTGGTTTTAACATATCTAGGGTTATTCCTTAGTGTTTCACCATCTGCAATCTCTACTGTATTCTGACTAACTATGAGCCACCCCCAGGTCCACAGTTCAGTGCCTGCTATCAGTACCACGCATGGTCTGTGAAGCTGGGTCTCACCTGTGGAAGCCTTCACTCTTTAATTTCCCATCTGTGCTCAAAATTTTTCCCATTGCCTCTCCATCAAAACAAAACAAATCTCTTTATGTTCCTTTCTGATAGCAATGTGCTCTCTGTGAAGTTTCTGATTAACTAACCCACAGCATTATACATGAAGACAGTAAATACAATTGCATTTGCAAATATAATGACTGGACAAAGAGGAAGAATTTAGAAGCATCTGAGCTTTGAGGCTCTCCTCAAATCTTAGCAACAGACCCTTTTTTTTTTTTGCCTATTACACTGTCAATCTAAAACACTTGGTGAATATAAAACTGGTATATAGTGACCCTATTTATACAAAAGACATACCAATTCAGCAAAGACTCATCAGAAATTCCTCACATCTGGCTGATCTCTTAGCCTATGAGGCTGTTCAACCAGTACCATAGGTTGACTGTAAATTCTACAAAGTACTTGAGTTGCTTCTGATTTCATATAAGGAACATAATAGACCCAAAGAATCTCTTAGAGTTTGTCTCCGACATATTTGGTATCATTTGAGTCTGGCTCAGCTCTAAAAGATGAACAACCTTTAGAAAAGGCAAGAGTTCAGGAATTCTAAACAACTCCAGGGGGAAAACAGAGCAGTGATTTTTTTTTTTTTTTTTTTTTTTAGTTCTCTCTTTTGTTCCTTTACCATCCAATCTCATAACCTACTTTATCTCACAGCGAATCCTGTCATCATTTGGATGGGTCCCTGCCATCAAATGGCCCCAGGTTAGTTTCCTATTATGTGTCACTAAAAGGAAATTTGATGTGGAAACATAAACCAAAATATCCCAAACCTAAGGTTTTAGTTCTAGTTCTGTTAACAATTCGATCTGGGTACACTGAAGTAAATTACTGGACTCTCCTATTTCTTATTAGCAGTAGTAAGTAAACATGTAACATGGGCCAAACCCTGGGCTAGGGTGCTACACACACTCTGTCCCACACAGTGGTATTGCTATACCCACTATACAGATCAACCACCTGACACTCTAAGGACGATGATAACAGCTATTCATGGTCTGGGTTAGGATTAGGACCCCTATCTACCTTACTGCAAAATCTGCCCTACTTACCATGCCTTTTCTCCCTAAGCATTCTACCTCTCTTTTAGTTTCTCATCTGTAAAACAGGGGTAACAATGCTTGCCCAAGTTAAACTCCAGCATCACTGAGATAATTAAATAAGAAAATAGAACTCTGCAAAGTACATTACTATGGAAAAGGAATAATATGTCATTAGTAGATCATCATCCATAAAAAGCATAACCAGTTAGATACACACTTTAACAGTATACCTCCCGTATTCAGAATCTATGGTCATGCTATTGAGGATTTCATTGCCAAGCAAATCCAGGCCAAGAAAAACAAATCTCAAAGCAACATTAAATACTCTCAAAGCCAGTTTTAAGAGAAAATAAAAATCAAAGATTACATTTTCTTTTAAAAAAATCAGTTCCTAAGATAAACATGCAGTGTATCTCAAATATCCATCAGGATACCATGTTATACTCTATTTTACATTAATATATTCAATATATTAATTTTTTTTAATTTATTTTTTGGCTGTGTTGGGTCTTCATTGCTGCTCGCGGGCTTTCTCTAGTTATGGCGAGCGGGGGCTACTCTTTGTTGCGGTGCATGGGCTTCTCATTGCAGTGGCTTCTCTTGTTACGGAGCACAGGCTCTAGGCATACGGGCTTCAGTAGTTGCAGCACGTGGGCTCAGTAGTTGTGGCACACGGACTTAGTTGCTCCTCGGCATGTGGGATCTTCCCAGACCACCAGGGATCGAACCTGTGTCCCCTGCATTGGCGGGCAGATTCTTTTTTTTTCTTTTTTTTTTTTTTATACCAGCAAAGCAAAAGCAAGTTTATTTGGGAGCAGAAAACAACTGCAATTCGAGACACGCAACTATAGCAAACCACATGCAAGTCCAGCAAAGAAAGGAGAGGAAACTTTTTGTTGAGGAGAAGGGAAAGTTGGGAGGGGCTGTTATAAACAAAAAGTCCACTATAGCAGGGGTCCCCAACCCCCGGGCCACTGACTGGTACTGGTCCGTGTGGCAGGCAAATTCTTAACCACTGCGCCACCAGGGAAGTCCAATATATTAATTTTTGACAGTCACTCTTAACTCAGCACCTAGTGCTGAACATGGAAAAAGTAGAGTCAATAACTAGAGAAAACAGCATTTTAAAAAGTGAAAAATGATCAGTAAAAACAAATATCAAGAATAAAATATTTATGTGAGTAGAAAAATATTTACTTATGAATGCTAATGAGAAGAAAATTAGTTATTAAATAAATACATATCTAAAAATATCTATTACCTTTCTATATGCACAAATCTTGGGCAACTATTATTTTAATGTATTTTCTTCTGCACTTTCAGCTAACCACGAACAACAGAAAAAAAGAGGGAGCTTAATTTTCTTTGCCTTTTTTGCTGCTACAGGACAAATTGATAAGGGTTCTTCAAAGGCTGTGCAGCCAGTACTTGTATGAGGCATTTTTGCAGCACTTGAGAAACAATATTGAAACGAAGGATGATGTTATTCATTTAACAGCCTTAAACGTACAACTCAGAAAGTCTACTTCCAAACAGCGAAAGGAAGCTAGTACACAGAGGGGTAAAATAAATAGGAAGAACCAGAAGGGTGAATGCACTAAAATGATATTCTCACATCAGTTGAGCACTATGAGAAAGAGGAAGGCTGGCCCATTTTCCTGAAGCTCTAATCTTAACTGGACTGGATCCCAACAGGGAATTTTCAGAGGCCATTAAAGGCTCTTTTACACCAAACACATCTACTGGATACATATTAGTGTTTAATAAATATTACCAACTAGAAATTATGACTAGATATGTGGTTTTAGAGGCATAAACCCCTATATTCCATCCAGGAGTCCTAAGTGGTGTTGACGTTCAGAGGATTTACATTTTAGGTTGATTAAAATCCACAGAGAAGCTGTATTTCCCTATGAAATCATCAGGATCGGGGTTAGGATATACTTCTTTAAACTTTTAACTTAAAAACCTCAAAAGTAAATATCTACTCCAGGCTCAATTTGGACATGAGCTGGGAACCAACAGCCATGATCAAAGCAAGGCAGGCCTCTGATCAAAGTACCACTTAAGACTCTTGGTTCTAGAATCACACCACAGAGCCCAAAGGTATGGCAGGCACAGAAAGAACTTTAGTGACTGTATCACCTGCCCGAAAAAACTTTCTCAAAATCATTGTCCTAAACTGTAAGAGCAAAAGAGATTTTTTAAATCTTGTGCCACTGCTTCCTAATAATAGAATTGCAAGAGCAAAAGTAATTTCAAATAGTGATTGGAGCTAAGAAAAACGCACAACACATGGATTTGTACAATATCATTAATTAATATGCTCATGTTTTCTTTATGTAAACCCAGAAACTTATCTCTACTTGAAAATTGTTTTCAACACTCACATGAATATGGACAACAGCATTCAGTTTTAACCACTAGAGTGAACACAACTTGAAGCTGTCCTTGGGAAATATTCAGATAATATGAAAACAGACTAAGTAGAGAAATGAGGTGTTTTATACCAGTTTTGCAAACCACCAAAGCTTACTTGTAAAACTCAAAAAGAATAAGCCAACTGATAAAGTAAAACCAGATATTATCTCAACATATCTCAGACCTCCTGGTCCTTCCTGGTAGTCTCGTGATATATAATTTGAGAAATTTACTCTCTTTTCCCAAGGAAAGAAAATAGAGGAAGAGAAGAAAGAAAGTTTATCGCATTTCTTTATTATACAAACTCCCAGTTGTAATATGCAGAGCCCCAAACATTATAAGACTGTAAGTTTCCTCTGCCATCCAGGGAAAGAGCTGAAAAAAAAGTTCGTTGACACCTCAGTTATCTGTTCTTGTCAAAATTTGACTCAGCTATTGTATTGCATATCTAATCCAGTTCCTTCTTTCTAAACTTCCAATTCCTAGAGAGAAAGTTCTCCTAATTAAAATGTATGTCTACACTACTCCCCAAAAAAGATGTTCATGTTGATATTTTTTTTTTTTTTAAGGATTTTCTTATTTATTTATTTATTTATTTATTTTTATTTTTGGCTGTGTTGGGTCTTCGGTTCGTGCGAGGGCTTTCTCCAGTTGCGGCAAGCGGGGACCGCTCTTCATCGCGGTGCGCGGGCCTTTCTCTATCGCGGCCCCTCCCGTCGCGGGGCACAGGCTCCAGACGCGCAGGCTCAGCAATTGTGGCTCACGGGCCCAGCCGCTCCGCGGCATGTGGGATCTTCCCAGACCAGGGCTCGAACCCGTGTCCCCTGCATTAGCAGGCAGATTCTCAACCACTGCGCCACCAGGGAAGCCCCATGTTGATATTTTAATATAATACCCCATGGTGTTTTACATAGAGAAACTGAATTATGCTGTTTAAGGTGACTGAATAAATGCTCAGAGTGGCAGCTAACATCATTGGGATTTAGACTCCTAAATACAAGGCACAACAAAGCCCCTAATAGAATCCAGCCCTCGAGCAAGGTTTTTTGTTTGTTTGTTTGTGCTTGTTTCTCTCTACTATTTAATCAAGTTGGATTGTAGTGTCTTACTTGGTAAATAATATTATCATTTTTAAACCATATCTTTTAGTGTTTGGTCCTTATTTTTTAGTAAGCACATACATGTTTCCACTAGATCCCCCTGGATGGTAATATTTCTATTATTAAATTAGAAATAAATTTAACACTAAACTAAAAACTAAAACTAAACAGAGGAGAGATTTCTAATTTAACACCCATATGCATAAAAATAGGGCTCACACTTTGTTTCTCCCATAGAGTTATATATAAACTGTCTTCTACATCCAAGTCTTTTTCAATAATTATACAACTTGGAACATCTCAGATTTTTCCATAATCCCTTGAGACTTAATTGGAATTTTCTTTTACTTCCACCATCACCAGTAATAGGTGTGCATGTGTAATAAGGGTAAAACTAAAAAACATGTGTTTGTCTTCTTGAAAATCTGCTATATCTGTGACATTATCTGCAAGTTTATATTACAGCAGAAAACAAATATACATTACCCTTCTGTGTTTTATAAGGGTCAAATACCTGTAATTTAATTTTGCTTAAGACAGTGCTCTAATACACTTTTTAGCTTACTTAGGCAATTTGGTTCTCTTTTGTTGAAGGAGAATTTAAAATTTCAAAAATATCTTCTATGTCATAAACAAACAACTCTATTCTCAAACTCTAACTTCTAACGTAGCTAACCCATTCCTTAATAGATGCTAGATTGAAGGATATTTCTTAGGTGTTTCTCTTTCCGACAGTACAGTGAAACTCGATGTTCAGAGATTGCCTCCTAGTACAGAACACATGCTAGACAGAAATTACAAATATTTGTTAATGAATGCATTAATTGATGGGAAAGTAAGGGGAATCCCTAAGCCTAGAAACTGCTTGAAAGCAGGAATCCAGAAGGTTAAACGGTTCTGAAGATGGTATTCACCTTGCGTATACCTGTGAAACTAAGAGGAACAGGGCTTGGGGTTTAGTTGGCTTCAAAAGGGAGGTCAGATTGGAGAAGCCAAACAAACTCAAACCCCCTGAAGGGAGGTGCCAATCTCACTCAGAGACATGGGTGAAAAACAAATTTAGAAGAATATAAATTTGATAAAACATTATAAGTAATTTTTGGGCTTATTCCAGGAATGCAAAGTAGGTTCAACATTAGAAAATCTATTAATATAAATCATTAACATAAATAGATTGAGTGGAGAAAATCACTATCATTATCAACATTAATTCCTAAAAAGAAATTTTAGACTAGAAATAAGAGGAAAACTCTAGTGATAAAAGCTGTCTACTGAAAAACCTATAAAATACACATAATTAATGGTGAAATATTTAAAACATTCTTTCTTAAACAAGAATAAGACAAAAATCCTGCTGTCATCACTCTTGTTTGAGACTGTAATGGGGGTTCTAGCATAAAATAAGAGAACACAAATCAAAGAAACAAAACTGTGAAATAAGAAGAGGTATGGGGAGGTCATCAACTGTTCTGGTAATAGCTTTCTCTTAATCTGTAAAATGCATGTTTTAGTAGTATCCTTTAAGTGGTTCAAATATGAGGTATGTGTATATATTTCTCAATGAATGAAATATTTCATATATGTTTAATAAAAGAAAAGCAAAGAAATGTTAGAGCATTTTAAGAATCAAATACAAAACTAATACGGAAATCAGAATAAAGTAACTTTATACTTATTTTAATTATATGTGAGTTTCAGTTCCTTTGAAATATAACCACTGGTAAATATATTCAATCTAAGGCAACACTAATTTTAGGTTTGAGGGTTTTCAAAAACCCAAAAAGATTCTAAAAGTTCTGTTACGGATAATCCCAAAGAAACAGCAGTATGTCACCTACTTCACTGGTAATACACCATAGGACCATTTTCACTGAGTCTGTTGTGGTCTGTTTTTTTTGTTTGTTTGTTTTCTTCTTCCCTACACAACTGTACTTGCAGCCATTAGAGCTGGAACCAAAGAAAAGATTTATGTGTTACTCCATTCTTAGAGGCAAGGAAACCACATGCTTTTGAACTACTGTGACTTACTCTATCTCAGCTGAGAAATGACCGTAGTTGATTTCCTCAAGAATCAAATGCTTAAAAGGGGCCTTAACAATTTAGCAGATTTACTTGTTTAAATCCTTTGGTTGAGCCAATGAGACATTTTCATTTTACTCTTGTCAGTCCCATTATTTTATATTTCTTTTTTCTACTCAGAAGAGACTAATTGAGAAGAAACACCGAATTTCTTTACCCTCTGGAAACCTGATTCCACTTTGCATTGTTTTTCTCTCAATCAGCCTTTTAGGGGGCTTTTTGCTAGCTATCTCCTACCATATCTGTTAAAAATTAAAATCTGCATTTTACAGCTTTTTAACTCAGGCCAGCCAATCTGATAAGATATTATACAGGTTTTCCTTCCTGACTTAACTGCTTCATGTTATTTTTCATAAAAATCTGTACCTCTTTTGAAAATTTTTCATCTTACTTCAGAAGTAACGTGACAAATTAGCTAAGAAATATAATAAGATTTATTACACAATCTCAAAGCTAGCTGGTTAATTGCAATTTACCACAGTTAAAGAAGACAGTCAATTAGAGGTAATCAAAAAGTTAGACCATAAAATCCACACGGAATTAGTCAAGTTTCACATGACTTAGAGGTTTAGATTTCACTTAAATTATGAATTTTTTCCTTCATAAAATGATATTCCTTCCACATACTTGTTTCTTGAAATCTGCAACCATGTGAAGTTGAAATTGAAGTGTCAATTTTACAGAAATCCAGGAAAAAAGAAAAATTGTCAAATGTTGCATGGCTGAAACAACTATTTAGTTTCTGTTTTTCTATATCTAAATGGGCAATATTTGTCATTTGCATAAGGAGGCGTCAAATATAGGATGTGTGAGTAATCACCCTTAGAGTTTCAAATACGTGCATCATGATATACACACCTTTTGTATCTATCATTTCACGTATTTACATTAGAAAAAGGCATTAAAATAAATGTTTTCTTGTTAAGTTTTCCTTGGATGAACGCTGCTTCCTAATTATTTTAAGAAATTGTTTCCAAACAATTAAAAAGCATAGTCGTATGTTCTCTAAAGCAAATTGATATAGAGTTAATAAACCAACCATTCTAAAGAGCTGATTTGATTTTTCATCTATAACTTGAAAAAATGTAAATGCCTTTTAGCACACCAGCTATGCTGCCTATATGTTATCATTCTTTTTTATCTATATGTGCCTACTGATCTGTTTATCTATAATAACTTTGTTAGTCTCTGCTTATGACCTTAATCACTAAGGAAGTCAGTGAGTAGATGGTTTTAGGAAAGCCTGGTGAAGAGTTAGAGATGTGGACAAATCACCCAGGTGGAGAAGTCCCACATAGATAGGAAGTCACGGGGAAGGTAACTTAGAAATTCAATGACACATATATTGACCCCGTACTATAACCCAAGTAGTGGTCTAGATTCTATACAGAAAGGAAAATGAAGGCAGTCTTTGGACAGAACCTTGCAGAATGAATCAGTTTGGGGAGGAGGCAAAACCATACAAGAGACAGCTGTGGAAAATGAGAGACAGTCAAAATTGTGTAGTGGCCTTGAAAGCCAGAGAGCAGAAATCAGTGGTGCCAAATTCTGTAACAGCCAAAGACACACAGGGATTTAGATAAGGCCAGAGGCCAAGAAGGAAAGTGATCATACATTTAACCTCCTTGTAATGAATTAAGAAATGCTTGTTTCAAGCAAATGCTAATCAATACAGTTTATAAAAAACGGTGCTTTAAACACACGCTCCAAAAAAAAAACCTTTTAAATATTATGTGGCTTGCTCATTAAAACAGTCATCAAAGAAAATTTCCTTTTTCCTAAGCACAAAAATGCAAAGAGTTATTGTGAAATCAGCAAACTGTGGTAATCAACTATGTCTAGTATTTTCCTGACATTATCAACCACATAATGAGATAGGACTTGTGGTTTACATAGTCCAAATCAGCTATCCTTTCTCCACTATCCAGATTTAAACCATAAATTAGCAACACAGCCACTATGACAGGCTCTACCCATCATCATTTGCATCCAATCAGTTAATGACTGGCAGCTGTCTGCAGGACCAATTACTGAAGGCAGCAGCTTTCATGTATAAATGCTTCATGAGGCTTAAAATCATATTCTGTTAAAGTACACGGAAGACTGAAGTACTCCAAAATTTGCAAAGGCTTTCAAAGGAGGGAAAGAAAAGAGTTTCTAATCTTTGGCTAGGCTCAAATAACATCACCGACTTAGAAAAATCTACCTTAAGGAAGATTACTACCAGTCTCATAATTGCTAAAGAAGTCACTGTAGTCAGAACTATATTTATTAGCATGTTATAAACAGAAAAAAATCAGGAACCTGGATTTTAAAAGTTTTGCCTTGTATCAAAATGGAAGCATATGTCACAGAAGGCACTCGTGGAGTCCAAAACTAACTCCACTCCCAATTCTATCCCTCTTATTATGGAGCATGCCTCAGCACCTGGTATATCAACAGCATATTTTACACTTTCACTTCCTTTAATGCATGCACATTTTATCTCTCAACAGGTTCTCTAAACTCTTTAAGGAGAAGGATTATGACTAACGTTTATTCGTCAGTGTATTCATTACTGAATGCCCTCTCTCTACCAGGCACTGTCCTAGTCGTTACATATATAGCATTAAAAAAAATGCGAAACTCCCTGCCTTCTTGGGTCGTGCATTTTAATGGACACTGACAATGCATTCAAACAATAAACACAGAAACGTGGAAAATATAGTATGTCAAATGGTCCTAAGTGTTATGGGAAAAACAAAGTATGGAAAGAGGATAGGGAGTGCTAGACAAGGCAGAAGCAGAGGGGTAGTTGCAATTTTTCAAAAGGTAGACAGTTTTACATAAAGCACCTTACTGATAATGCAACACTGGACTGGAGATCTAGAGGAGGTGAGGGAGATAGAGGTGAGACTCTCCTGGGAAACACATTCCAAGAAGAAGCAATGACAAGTGCCAAAGCCCTGAGGCACGGGCTTATCTGGAATAGAGAAGGCACATCAAAGGGGGCCAGTAGGGCTGGAGTGAAGCAAGTGAAGGCAAGGCTGGGAGATGTATAGTGTCAAGTCTCTGATTGTGTGCTTTGACTTTGGGAGAAATGGGTGCCAGTAGAGGACTGGGGGCAGTGAACACCATACTCTGGTTTACGTTTCAAAGGAATCATTAGGGCTGCTGATGACAGGCAGATGCTAAGGATGGAAAACTGGAAGCAGGAGTTCAGCTCAGACATGTAAAAAGCTTGGAACTCATCACTCCCATTCTTACAACAAGAATACACTAAAGGAACTGCAAAACCAATGGCTTTTCTTGGGGACTTCCCTGGTGGCGCAGTGGTTAAGAATCTGCCTGCCAATGCAGGGGACACGGGTTCGATCCCCGGTCCGGGAAGATTACACATGCCGCGGAGCAACTAAGCCTGTGTGCCACAACTACTGAGCCTGTGCTCTAGAGCCTGCAAGCCACAACTACTGAACCCATGTGCCACAACTACTGAAGCCTGCGCGCCTAGAGCCTGTGCTCCGCAACAAGAGAAGCCACCGCAATGAGAAGCCCATGCACCACAACGAAGAGTAGCCCCCGTTCGCTGCAACTAGAGAAACCCCGCGTGCAACAACAAAGACCCAACACGGCCAAAAAATAAATAAATAAAATAAAAATTAAAAAAAAAAAAAAGAATACGCTAAAGGAACTGCAAAACCAATGGCTTTTCTTGGAACCATCAGTGAATTGAGGTTACTGGGCAAACCATCACCAGGAAATCTAGAGAGACTGGAAAATCCAGTCATGCAGAGATGAGATTACCTGGAGCAGAAACTGATAGGAACAAGTAACTGGCGATTTTGAGAGGAGCTGCTGGAAGCTGAGTTGTGGAAGAGCTTCAATAAGAGGGAGAAACTCCTGGAAGCCACGGACTTAGGGGCCTCTACTCTTTTGTGGGTTTTACCTCCAGGGACCCCCCGTTCTCACATTGAAGAGCCAAGAAACAGGCCTTCCTGGCTCTACAAGAGGAGGAGAAATATAAATTTTATGAAATAAGCCCTGATGATCCTTCATAGCAAAGGTCTACTCTCCAGGGGGGTGGCCTTACCCAGAGCTGTGGGGGACAGTCCTCCCTATCACCCCCATCCCCTCTGGCCTTCCTGCCCCAACTAGGAGACACAGGGAAAGCCAAGAAACTCTCACAAAGCTTACAGCCCAGAGGCACTAGGATTTAATCACCAAATAGGAGGACACTTCCCTTCTCCTACATTTAACCAACACACTTACAGGGCTCCATTATAAAAATGGTGAATTTACAGCGGAAAGAGATGCAAAATACAGACTCCGACTTCTTGGGGAAGCCCAAAAACAACAGGGAAGACAAGAACAAGGACACCAGGGAAATACAATGCCTCTGGTACCTATAGCTACAGCAAACATTAAACCCACGCCCAACTCAGAGCCAGATTAACATTAAAACTCACATTAAGCCTATTTACCTAAGTTCCTACTACCAGATACATCACGTCTGACTTTCACAAAAGCATGCTAAAAGGCAAGAAGATAGAAGCAAGGAGATTACTTTAGAGGCTTTTAGTAACAATCTGATGAAAGATGATGGTGACTTTAGCCATGATGTTAGCAGTGGAGGTGGTAAAATGTGGTCAAGTTCTGGATGTACTTTTGAAGACAGAGCAGAGAGGATTTGCTGATGAAATGGAGGTAGGGTGCAAAAGAAAAAGAGGAGGTATGGATGACTCCTAAGTGTTGGTCAGAGCTTTTGAGAAAATGGAGTTGCCACCAACTGAGACGGTAAATGCTGTAAGTAAAGCAGCTGGCTGGAGCGCAGGTTGGGGAGGGGGCATTATTCAGGAATTCAATTTCTGATGTCTCAAAAGATTTATACTATTGGTCAGCTGTGTACTCATTTAACTAATAAAATTTGGAGTACCTAAATACTATAGCACTTCTTAAGTACTAAGAAGGAGACATGGAAATATATCAGAAACCAAAGACATGCTTAATAATTGTTTTACTGAGTGAATGGATGAATGAAGAAATGATCAGTCATCTTAACCATGTCACCAAAATAACTTCAGCAAAATCAGAATCATAAGTGTCAGCAGGACAGTAGCTAATGCTGGAAAATATCTAGGAGTTTACAAAATGCTTTCGCTTACTCTGGGACAGAGACTGCTACTTACACTAGCATCTCAGTATCTGCCCTCCCCTTCTTCAAGAGTAATAAAATTTGGCTGGGTGCTTAGCTTCCCAAAATAAAGATAACATTTCTCAGCCTTCCTTGTAGCTAGGTGTGGCCAACAGTCTGGGAGCAAGCATGGTGTGGCAATTTCTGTGATATGCTCTTAAAGAGAATGGGAACACCCACCATTTGCCCTTTCTCTCCCTCTTCCTGTTAGCTGAAGTGCTGATGTGATGCTGAGGCATCTTGGACCACTCGGACAGGGTGACACTACTGAGATGGCAAGGGAACAAAAGCAAAGGAGCACGGATCGGATCCAGAAAACCCACGGCGCCATCTTATCAGCGCTGGACCGCACAGGCTTAGATTGTTACATGAAAGAATAAAGCTTCTATCTTATTTAAGCCACTGTTATCTTGGCTCTTTGTTACAGTAGCTTAACCTGAAACTTAAGCAATACATTTAACAAATCCTTAGAACAACCCTGTGATGAAATTAATATGCTGGGGTTTTTCTTTTAATTCCTTACCATGTATCTCTTTCAAACAGCAGGAAAATAAACTAGCAACATAGCCTTGTTTTATATATTTACATGTACCAGTGAAGAAAAACTAGCTGAAAAGCATTCTGTGAGAACTGATTGCAACAATTTTTACAGCAAGATTGGGGTTCAGGCATTCAATAAACTGTGCAGCACTCACTACCTAAAACGCCACATGGTAAAGATTTTTCCAAGAGAACTGAGAAATTCTATGCTCTGTATTAGCTCAATTTTAATGTTTCTACTCCCATTAAAATCTCTGCAATCTATTAAGCATTATAAGTACCAACAATTAGTCCCTCGGCTGAAAGAAATGAATAGTGGTTCACTGAACTCTTGACTTAATTGGTAATCGATAGGGATGCCAGAGTTGTTTCTGGGGCATCTAGATCTTTGGGTATATATATATCCTGATACATATCAGCAGGCCATTCCATTCATTAGGAACAGTTTCACACATTCAGTATTTGAATAACTGGTACAGAAATGTGTTGGAAAAATTGGAAAAAGCCCAGTTCAAATGCTATGCAAGCAACCATAATTTAAAGGATAAAACACTAAAAAATGCCTTATGAAGAACAAGACTCTTTGGCACTATTTACTATGGTATATTTCTACACTTAAAATGTACACTTATTTTCATTCAACTGCTCTCTAGCTTCTCTCATCATTCATTGCCTAAACCAGAGAGATCACTGAATTAACAGCTTTTGACTATTCATTTGTGCTTTAAAGGCTACTTTCTACTCAAGCAATAGATTCTGAGATTTACTAAAATAATTTAAATCAAAAGCAGTAATGAGGGCTTCCCTGGTGGCGCAGTGGTTGAGAATCTGCCTGCCAATGCAGGGGACACGGGTTCAAGCCCTGGTCTGGGAAGATCCCACGTGCCGCGGAGCAACTAGGCCCGTGAGCCACAACCGCTGAGCCTGCGCGTCTGGAGCCCGTGCTCCGCAACAAGAGAGGCCGCGACAGTGAGAGGCCTGCGCACCGCGATGAAGAGTGGCCCCCGCTTGCCACAACTAGAGAAAGCCCTCGCACAGAAACGAAGACCCAACACAGCCAAAAATTAATATAAAAATAAATAAATTAATAAGAAATTGACATTTAAAAAAAAAAAACGCAGTAATGAAAAATATGCTCCATCTTCTCCTTGTATAGTGAAAAGTTTATTTCCTTAAGTGACTTAAGGACTTTCAAATAAGAATATGCGAACTGCTTGGCAATACCCAGATTATTTAGTCTCTGCAAAGCTAAGGGTGACTCACACTTGCACGCACACACACTGATGATACCTATAGACACCATGTCAAGGTTCAGAGGTGGCCTTACCTCCAAATCTTTTAAAGATATCAGTGTGGGTCTCATGGTATTTCCTCAGGCGGTGCTTGGAAAACAGAAGAGCTAAACTATACTTACGTGGGATAACGTGACTTTCATTGCATGATGAAAAGAGATGATGTCCGTATCAGTATTTTAGAATGTGGAAACCAAGCCTTTTTCTAAATTCTTAGGATAGTCAATATTTTTACACAATAGGAGCTCTAATTCCTCTGGACAAGTATAGTCAGAAACACAGGAAAACACTTCCCTGTTCCAAATATGGAATGCTGGATGTTTCTAAAATAATGGTACTGCTCCCTTGCTTAAAAAGAACAAAAATTATCAGTATTGAGTAAAAGAACCTCTTCTTCCTTAATACTGTGTGTTTTAAGGCAAGAAGCAAAGATATAAAAAGGCAGAAAATGTACACCATCCAGGCAAAAGCATAAAATAAAATATTACCTTTAGCTGGGTTTACTTTTATCCCTGACCTATACAGCATTTCCTCATTCTGCCAGTCTCCGTTCCTGATCGCCGTCTTCAGTCCATAGAAAACAATTAACGTAGCTGTAGCGTAAAAAATCAGGCTCTTGAGAAACCGCTTTTGGACTTTGACATACAGGGCTCTCGCACCCACTGTAATGAGGAGGCAGAAGCCCATACTAGGGATATACAATACTCGCTCTGCAATTACAAAGCCAACATAGAAAAACAGGTTCGTGGCAGGAACGAAGGGTATTATTAACAAAGATAAAGACAAAACAACAATGTTCTCTGTAGAAGGAAGCCGTGTTCTCTCTGACACATTATTTTTAATGCCATTTTCTACTTTGGATGGAAAGCTGGGCTTAATCTCTGAGTTCCGGTACTCCACCTCCGAATGGCAGCTATGTCCATTTGCATTCTGCTTGCCATTTGTTACAAATTTCCCGTTGCATTCTCCTTCTACGCTTGGGCTCTTCAAACCATAGTAGGCAAGAAGGAGGAGTCCAGTATAGAAGGCCACAGTGTGTAGGTTTCTCCAATCACAAATTGTTTTGAGCAGAGGCACGGCATCCATTGACCAATCAAAACTGAGGGTATCTGGGCAGAGCAACAGCCAAAGGTTCTTGGTTGGCAAGTAGAAGAAGGTGAGTGTCCGAGCCAGGAGGCTATCCGAATCAGCAGCTGGGTTGTCAGAGTTGGAAAAGCTTGGTGGTTTGTTTCCCATCCAGTATAAACGGGCACCCAAAAGGGAAGTTCCCCAGAAAGTTAACAAACTAATGCTGAGAAAAAGAGACAAGTTCTTCCTCTGAAACCAAAAGAGAGGGGGAAAAAAATTAAGAACATCATCAAGACAACATAGGAATACAACACTTAGAGATGAAAAATACTTTAAATGGGCAACTAAAAACGGAGCATTAAGTTTCAAATACGTGACTTCGTTTCCATCTCCTTTAAACATGCTTACAGATACTGTAAGCTTAAAAAAAATGGACTATGGAATTCTACTCTGCATATAACTTTTGATGAGTATCTTTTCTTCTTGTTCCTCTCTAAATACCAATAACCAAAGCTTCAATTTCTTGACCTCTATAAAACGGGTTGAATACATTTCCCTCCCGAAACTGGTGTCAGGTCAAAATCAGACTACAAAGTGGAAGTACTTAGCACTGTATACGGGATATAGTAGACATCTAATAAATGTCTTCTTTCATTTTATAGTTTAGATTCTGGCGAAAACAAAGAGCAGACATGCCAAAAAATATGGAGTATGACAGGATTCTGCATGGCTCAATCGCATTTAGCTACAGGTATCCCCGCTTTTCAAAAGTTCACTTTACGCCACCTTGCTTTTACAAAAGACCTAAATTAGCACCTATTTTCATTAACAACGACAAACATGCAAAGAGGATTTTCACTTTTACAAAAAAGGTGAAAAGTGAAAATAGGTTCAGCATTTGTTTTGGCAGGGAGCCATCTACAGAGGCAGTGCGTACCCCAGTGAGCGGCACCTCCAAGCTCCTTCCCCAGGAGCTATACTCAGCATCAAGCTGCCATAGCTTTAAACTGTTTCTGTGAGCATTTGCACTTTATCTTGATTTATCTGGTACATCCGTTAGCAAGATGTGCCCTCAGGTAATAGCTTATTTGCTTTAAGCCATTTCGGCTTGCAAAAGGTTTCACAGGAACAATCTACTTTCGGATAGTAAAAACCATGGTGTGTCTGTGCCAGTCCCCATTTAACAGTCTTGAATCTCCTTGCAGAATTTATAAACTGGGTTATCATCTGCTACCCTGTGCTCTCAGTGACATCAGTGACAGTAAACATCTAATAAGACTCCTCGTGAATTCTAAAATTTTCATGTCGATGATAACTTTTTTTTTTTTTAATTTATTTATTTAATTTATTTATTTTTGACAGTGTTGGGTCTTTGTTGCTGTGCGCGGGCTTTCTCTAGTTGCAGCGACTGGGGGCTACACTTCGTTGCGGTGCGCGGTGGCTTTTGTTGCAGAGCGCAGGCTCTAGGCACGCAGGCTTCAGTAGTTGTGGCACACGGGCTCCGTAGTTGTGGCTCGTGGGCTCTAGAGCGCAGGCTCAGTAGTTGTGGCGCACGGACTTAGTTGCTCCGTGGCATGTGGGATCTTCCCGGACCAGGGATCGAACCCGTGTTCCCTGCATTGGCAGGCGGATTCCCAACCACTGCACCATGAGGGAGGCCCTCGATGATAACTTTTTAAAAATAAGATGACTTTAATAATGGACTTATTTCAAGAGAAAGACAGAAAATTGTGAGAGGAAGGCCAAAGGGCATCCCTGTTAATGAGAAATTTCTGGCAAACTCTTTCAACCTGAATAAGAATTTAGTGACCTCAAATAATTTAAGTCCTGAAGAAGCAGTGGGGAAGGGGGAAGGATGGACACCATATCCCAACTTTAACGATCCACTGCTAATGTGATCTCTTACTGCACACATTCTGGCACTATATAAAACTATCTTCCTCAAAGACATTCAGAAATGTGCTTGGAACCATGCAAAGAATATGCCAAATATTTAGTTTAAAAAACAATCTATAAAAGGCAACAAAAGCAAAAATAAACAAGTGGGACTACATCAAACCAAAAAGCTTCTGCACAGCAAAGGAAACCATCAAACAAAATAAAAAGGCCACCTACGGAATGGAAGATAATACTTGCAGGTCATGTGTCTGGTAAGGGGTTAATATACAAAATATATAAAGAACTCATACAACTTAATAGAAAAAAACAACAATCTGTTTAAAACATGGACAGCGGATTTGAACAGACATTTTTCCAGGGAAGATATACAGATGACCAATAGGTAAAGGAAAAGGTACTCAACATCACAAATCCTCAGGGAAATGCAAATCAAAACCACAATGAGATATCACCTCACACCTGTTAGAATGGCTATCGTCAACAAGACAAGAAATAGCAAGTGCTGGCAAGGAAGTGATGAAAAAGGAACACTTTTGCACTGTTGGTGGGAATGTAAAGTGGTGCAGCCACTATGGAGAACATTTTTGAGGCTCTTCAAAGAATTAAAAATAGAACTACCATATGATTCAGTAATTCCATTTCTGGGTATTTATCCAAAGAAAACTAAATCACTATCTTGAAAAGATACCTGCACACCCATGATCACTGTTCACTGCAGCATTATTTACAATAGCCAAGACATAGAAACAACCCAAATGTCCATCAATGGATGAATGGATAAAGAAAATGTGGCACATATATACAATGGAATATTATTCAACCATAAAAAAGAAAAGCCTGCCAATTGCAACAACACAGATAGACCCTGAAGGCATTATGCTAAGTGAAATAAATCAGACAGAGAAGGGCAAATATTGTATGATCTCATTTATGGTGGAATATTTTTTAAAAAGCAAAAAACTGAGCTCATAGATTAAAAAAAACAGATTGGTGGTTGCCAGAGGCAGGGGTTGGGGGGATGGGCAAAATGGTTGAAGGGATAAAGGTGGTCAAAAGGTAAAAACATCCAGTTATAAGATAAATAAGTCGTGGGGATGTAATGTATAGCACGGTGACTATAGTTAACAACACTGTATTGCAAATTTGAAAGTTGCTAAGAGAATAGATCTTAAATGTTGTTGTCACAAGAAAAAAAACAGAAATTTGTGTGTCTGTGGAGATGGATGTTAAGTAAACTTACTGTGGTACTCATTTTGCAATATATACATGTATCAAATCATCATGTAGTATACCTAAATCTAATACAATGTTAAATGTCAATTATACCCCCCAAAAAGAAAAAAAACCTTAGTCCACAAAACAATATATTTTGAGCATGTACAAGTTCTATTAAAACAGTGTCTGTATTAAACTGTCACTGGCCTCTCCTCCTCTGACTCTCTCTTGTTCACCCCAACTCTAATTGCTGGAAGCCACAGAACTCATCACGGATCATCTGCTCCATCTCTACTCTGAACCGAATAATCTCAGCAAGGATCGTGATTTTAAAATTTATTAGTAAATACTAATGACACCACCTTAACTTTCCTTCATCTCCATGGTCATTTATCCAATTGCCTGTTGGGCACAGTCACAGACACCTTAGGTACCTCAGACTCAAGATGCCCGAAATAGAAATTGTTAATTAATATAGTATCACAGTATCACTAAATTCACAGAATTAACTGCCTCAGTGTTTTAAAAACATCTGTGGCAGACTGCTGATCAAAATTAATTCATGTAATGTTATATGGAATTTTTAATGGTTGGGGGAATAATATGTTCATTCATCACCAAGCTTTCAATTTCAGGTCTGCCCTATCAAAATGCAATGTTTGAAGACTCATTTTCATCTAAGAATATCTTTTGCAAACTATTCTTTTGCTCCCCTGAAATTCTACCTAGCAAAAGTCCTAAAATTTCTTGATTTTAGGGAAAAAACCCCGCATAAAACCATATGTTAAAAGTTGTCATAACTTGTTGGATCAGTCACGAAACTGAGTATTCTTAGATTATGCAAGAGAGAAACACATCATTTGACAAAGACAAATGAGGCCAGGTATCAAGGTATCATAAAGGAGACAGATCTTGGAAAACAATTCAACTTTGAATTTGTACCAAAAGTCCATTTTGTAACTAAGTATTAACCAAGTGTTCTAAGTGCAATTAGGGCCATTCTATTACAGAATCTTCTGGTGGGGGTAAGCAGAGAAGATGAGCAGAAAGAAGAAGGCATTACAAAAACAAGCTGTAATCAGGCAAGAAAAGCAAGGGAGTAAGAGAACCTTGGGGAGGGAAATTAATCAGGTTTCTTTGCTGGCGTGAAACTCCAGAAGAAGTTAGCCTTAATAATTACATAATTCTATCTGATTCCTAAAGATAGAAATGTCATAAGGCAAAACTACCTTATTCATTAATTTTTAATAAAAGCATCATTATATTAAATTTTAATATATTACTATCAAAATAAAACAAGATTTAAGATATGATAACATGATTCTAGTTTAATAATGCTGGAAGAATATTTAAATATACTAAACTACAGAATAAAAATGTGAGTAATGAAAACTATTCAACGATAAATACTATATAAGAAGGCTAAGTGCTGAGAAAATGAGAAAAATGAAAAAGCATAAAAATAAAATACTAGCATGAAGTACTTTACATTTTAAAACATTTTCACATACAGTCTCTGATTTAAACAACTGACATAATAACTAAGATCAAGAGACATAAAGGTTGTGAAGTGAGATGCTCCGTACACTCATTCTGCCACAATGGTGAAGTCTACAAGGGCTAAATAAATTACACTATTAAAGGAAAACTGAGCTAACAGGTAAAAGAAAATTGATGTTTAAATGTTTAAAGTAGAAGAGTTTCTAAAGCCTTGTGATAGGTTGATACTTTAAAAAAGTGGTAGCCAAAGCTTGAAATTGCAACTTTCAAGTCTCTTTAATGCCTTCTCGTAGAATTTTGTTTAAAATTATCACCTATAAAAATGGGATTCTGATAAAACCAAATCTCTCTTCTAACCTCACATTCACTATTCCTGTGGAGATGGCCTTAAAAGGTGGAAAAAAAAAAGCATGAAAAGATTTTATTTATTAATTTTAATCCCTACGTTCTGATTTATGGATTAAATCAAATTAACAATTTTTTATTGAGCTACAACTAGAAGCCAAGTGACCATACAATTAGCCTCAGCATTTCTGCATTGTTTTGTTCTTGGCTTGGTGTGTCAAATTGATTCAACACAGTTATTTCCAAGATAAGGCATGAGAGTTCTGATGACCTGCCACCACAGACTTGAAAGTCAAAACTAGTAAAAACCACATATAGAAGATGAATTCCAAAGTCTGGGAAATTTAAACATGATCTAAGTATAACCTTTGATTGGGAGCATTAGAAAATGATTGAAATTTAATAGCAAAAACATAATCAGTTCATTCAACACATCATTAAGGCTGCTTTATGTGGCAGACACTCTTCTTCTATGTGTTGGACATACACCTGTAAAAAGAAATGAGAGCCCATGTGCTCTTGGAGCTTTGCGTGTTCTACCCTGCCTAGAAAAATACTTTGGAAGGAGAAAAATCTTAGTGTTTTCAATGATAGTTTTCAAACCTAAAGGACCATCAATATCAATTGTGAGCTTTTAAAAATACTGATACCCTAGTCTGACTAAAATCTCCATAGGAGACTGTAACATAGGCAAGGCTGAGAATCATCACATATTTGCACAAGTCTAATTCTTATTACTACCACTAAAAATACTGTTGGACTCTGGCTTTCATTTCACAGTCTAAGGCATATTTTCCCCATTCTAAATGAAGAAACCATAATGAAACATAAATAATGCTTTCTTTCAGTCTCTGGGACAAATTGAACTCAGCATAATAAATGAAAGTCAGGCTATAAAGGAATTGAGGTCTTTGGAATAAGTAGAATTCAGAGTTGAAATACTCAAGTCTTGTTGCGACATTCAGAAGACAGAGGGTTTGTTCTCAGAAACAAAATAAGTGAGACTTCTAAGTATGAACCACAAAAAGCAAATAATCCAATAGTAAATACAGATGTGAAACTACAGACAGGAAATTCAGAGAAAAGACAACAATAAACATTTGAAAAGATGCTCAATCTCATTGATTAATAAAATGAAAGTTGAAGAGAAAAGAATATATTTCAAATGAACCTAAGTGAAAAAACAAAAAAAAAAAGAATTGGATATTAAAGTCCCTGAAATTGTGTTGAAATGACAACTATCACACATTGTGAAAAACATAAATTGTACAATTTGGGTGGGAAATTTGAAAGTGTTTAGGAAAATTAATAATTTGTATTCCTTATCATTTGGTAATCTGGATTTAGTTACATACTCTCTACCAAAACCTCTTAGATCTAAATACAATGTCATCTAATGCAGCACTATTTATAAAAGCAAAAATAAGGAAATACCTAAAAATTTCAATAGAGCAATATGAAAATAAATTATGGTATAACCATATAATCTAATCTATAAGGTAATTAAAAGGAAGACCATATATATAAACTATATATAATATATATAGATACAAATATTTATATATATGCATACATATATACCAACATGAAAAATGCTATATAGCAATTAAGACAAACAAACCAAATCATTTTAAGGTAACATGACTAGTGAATAATCATTGTGTAAAATATTCGTATCATAAAACCATATTGGCTATTCAGGAAAAAATACCATCTATTTTTCACAAATGCATACATATATATGTAAAGGTTTTTCATTAGCTTTTGTTTTTTTCCAAGTCTAGAAATAATTACACCAAACATGAGATGATGAAATCTCTGGGACAGGATAGGGCAGGGAGATGGACTGATGGATAACAGACAAAGGGGGCTTCAAATTTCTGAGTAGTTGGTATTTATTCACAGCCTCCCAAAATTTATTGTAAAAAACAAGGTTTGACAATTTGATGTGCTTAAACTTATATTTCTTGGGTTTAAAAAAAAATTTTTTTTTGAAATATGCAAATAATGTTAACAAATCTAAATTCTGGTCATAGGCACTTAAGTATCTGATGTGTTAGTTCCTATAATTTTCTATATTTAGTATTTACTGTACCTATAATTTTATAATTGTTTCTTAATTAAAAAATACTTTTCCATGTCCCTATTCAATCTATCTATAATTATTTTGTGACCCTTACCTTAATTTTGCTAGAAAATCTCTTAAGCTCACAATGCACCCTAGTTGGGGTACAAAATTATGATAATATTACCCCAAAGCACTCTTTTATATCTGTGGTATAATCACACATCTTTGAATCCCCAGAAGGTAATACACACTCTGACATTTGTAGGTATTCAAATAAATTATTCTTAAACTAACTCTGACCCTCAAACCAAAAGTCTGTTTATACCTATCATCTCACACATTTTGAATCCTGTTATGATAAATCCTCACTCCTAATCCCTTATGAAGCCTCATAAATTAAACAATATTGCACAACTCCAAGGCTATTTAAAAATAGCTTGTTGTCATCATATACAGAAACTTGGCCTTGTCACCTTTATATCATAACACTTTTTGCTTGTTTCAATCTTTCTCCATGAAAAGTACACACAAAAGCAATGACATATGTTCTGGAGGAACATTTTTCTGACTACAACTTCATTCCAAAAGTAGCATTAGAAATGGGAAATTGATTGCATCCCTAAAAAAATTCTTATCAGACACATTTTATGTCAATTTTTTTTTTTTAAAGGAACCATTTTGAGATATGTCAGAGCACACGGTTCTTTTTTTTTTTTTTAATTTTATTTATTTATGGCTGTGTTGGGTCTTCGTTTCTGTGCGAGGGCTTTCTCTAGTTGTGGCAAGCGGGGGCCACTCTTCACCGCGGTGCGCGGACCTCTCACTATCGCGGCCTCTCTTGTTGCGGAGCACAGGCTCCAGATGCGCAGGCTCAGTAATTGTGGCTCACGGGCCCAGTTGCTCCGTGGCATGTGGGATCTTCCCGGACCAGGGCTCGAACCCGTGTCCCCTGCATTGGCAGGCGGATTCTCAACCACTGTGCCACCAGGGAAGCCCCTATGTCAATTATTGAATGGACAGGGTTCCTTCATGGTTTAATTCACTATTTACTTACAAAATGATATAAATCTGCTTTATGAAAGTCTAATTTCTCTAAAAGTTCAAATACATTCATCTTTTTAAAAATTCTTCTTTAACATAAAAAGGGAAATCAGATCTAATCTCCATTTCATTTTAAAGAATTATACATTGCTAATCACAAAATCTTAGAGGGATTTTTATGGAACTGTCAAACATAGTAAATCATAGAATGGAAATCAGCTAAGAATATAAAGTTCATGGTTGACAATTTTATCTCTAGTCTTTGGACACAGTAGTCAAATACAAGAATGTAGCTACAGCTTAAGCAAATAATGAGAAATTTATCATAGAACATAAAAGTCTTTCCCACACATCACCTGAAATATGAAGGCAAAGCTGATGAGAAGACCCTGCCATATTAATTAGTGGTGATGTCTTTATAGAAGCCCTGTGGTGATTTTCTCCTATGGGGAGTCTTTGACTAAAGAAATAATACAAGAGAAAAGCAAAAATCAACTACAACAGCTCCCCTCTCTATTATTCAAGGAAAACTGCCACTCATGATGGCAACTTCAATACTGTCTTCTGCTCTCACAATTTGTGAGACATAAAGGAAACTGAAAAGGATTATTTTAGACTCAATGAAAGAAAAATGTAAACATTCTGCCTTAGAGTATTAAAACCATCATGAGACTCACTTTTTGGCAAACTAATGAAAATAAATTACTTAAGCATAAGTCCCATTTAATTCCAAATTAAGCCCTTGGCAATGATAGTAGAGTTGTAATAATAACGTAGATAAAAATCAGTATCTGAAAGTTATAAGAATAACTGAGAGAAAAGGCTATCCAGACATAACAAAAATCGAGCATTCCCTATTTTGTATCCACCATTCATCACTGAAGTCATAAGCTTTCACTTTATCAACAATATAGGATTTCTCCTCGCTGTCCTCCTTTCTGAAATAGTTCTCACTGGAGACTCACTCTAAAACATGAATACAAAAAGCAGATTTTTCTGAATATGTGACAAGAAGGAATGCATGGCTAAAAGTATAATTAGAAATATTTTTTCTAGAATATATTCATGTGATTAATCAAAGTTTTGCCATAACCAAGTTGTCAAGTAGTTCTGTTTCCCTTCAAAGGAAAAATGGGTTTCCTTGTTAATAATTACCCTCTATACAACATCAGAAACTTTTTTCCATACCAACTAACAGACAAGATAAAAGAATTTTAATGTTTGGTATTTCAAAAGCTATAAAGAGGTTCAATGGGTGGGCATATCCAGTCTTGGTGAGGAAAGAATTTAAAAACTAAGGGCATTTTAAAAAAAGTATGTTGGGGCTTCCGTGGTGGCACAGTGGTTGAGAATCTATCTGCCTGCCAATGCAGGGGACACGGGTTCGTGCCCCGGTCCGGGAAGATCCCACGTGCCGCGGAGTGGCTGGGCCCGTGAGCCACAACTGCTGAGCCTGTGCGTCTGGAGCTTGTGCTCCGCAACAAGAGAGGCCGCGACGGTGAGGGGCCCGCGCACCGCGATGAAGAGTGGCCCCCGCTCTCCGCAACTGGAGAAAGCCCTTGCACAGAGGCTAAGACCCAACACATCCAAAAATAAATAAATAAATAAATAAATTTATTAAAAAAAAAAAAAAAGTATGTTGGGGAGATACTTAACACTTTAGATTATAAGGAATTTTTTCATTTATTCAAGCTGACTCTACAATACACCATAATACTTTGTTAAGTTTGGCCATCTATCAGGAAGTATTTCACATATCCAGAAAAATATTTAGCATCTCAATAAAATCAGTTATAGATTGAAATTCACTGATGAAAACGTACAGATTTTTTTAGACCAGATTATAACTTACCCAACAAGGTTTTCATCAAGGGAGAGTATAGTTATATAAAAATCCAAAGAGTGTTGAAGCGTATTTCATGTATCTGATATAAGGAATGACACAGGATATTTATCTGAAGTTTAAAATCAAATACATTTGGATCCATTTGGTAGTAAAAAGCCACCAGAAACAACAGGATTTTTTTTCTTATTTCAATTATAACCACAACAATTAGCCTATTTGAAATCTTCTCATATTTCTTCATATATATGATACTAGCTAACATTGGTAAAAATGGACATTTAGAATAGTTTTTAAATGTGATGTAAAGAGACAAAACCTAAGACAACCATCTATTCTTCTTTCATTTAAGCATACTTGAAACACCTCCTTAATTTTACTTAAAATTTTGTTTTATTTATTCCTTAAAAGGTGTTACCTAGTGTTCACATCTTGATTTCAAATACCATTTTCCAATAAAAGGAACCAAGGTTCCTTGGAGAAATGTACTGATTTTAGGACTGGGGCAGGAAATATACAAGATGATCCTGGAGCATCTTGTAGTGCTAGAAAGTAAGAAAGTGCTCAAAACACACACACACGCGCACACACACACACACTCACGCACCCACCCACACACTCACGCACCCACCCATGGGATATGGCAAAGTGCCAAAGGGACACAGGCGCTTACTTAAAGAGCTCCCCTGGCCGAAGCCAGAACAATTTGAGCAATAAAATAAGTAGTATTGGGTTATAACCTGAAGTATAAAATATCCATGAGTCCATACTGATAAAAAAATGATATAATAAAACGATATGAAAAAAGGGGAGCAGGAGGGAATAACTTTACAGTAGAGAAACCTGAAAAATACTATCTCAGCCAAATGATCAAGGTCAGCCTGAACAGTGATAAGTCATGTTGATAGCATGTACCTTTCATCCTTGATATTACATGATGCAAATGTCACTTTATCTGTGTGCTTCCTCTCAAAACCCATAAACCCAGTCTAATGATGCAAAAAACATCAAGCCAATTCTAATAGAGAACATTTTACAAAACATCTGACTAGGAATCCTCGAAACTGTTAAGGTTATCAAAAATAAAGTTTGAGAAGCCATCACAACTAAGAGGAGCCTAAGGAGACATGACAAATAAATGTAATACGCTATCCTAGATGGCATCCTGGAAGAGAAAAAGTGCATGAGGTAAAAATGAAGGAAATCTGAAATAACTATGAACTTTATTTAATAACAACATATCAGCATTGGTTAATTAATTGTAATGCAGATACTATACTAGTGTGAGCTGTCAATAATAGGCAAAACTGTATGTGAAATATACGGGAACTCTGTTCTACTCAATTTTTCTGTAAGCCTAAAACTGTTCTAAAAAATAAAGTCTATTTTAAAGAACGGTTGTTACTAGAATAAAAGTTGCTAGAAACCAAACAAAATTAAATAGATGGCCTTTGATAGATCAATATCTGAAAGCTACAAGCCAAGAAATATTAATAACTGACAATTAACACCAACATAAGTGCCTATTAACATTTCACATGTCTTCAAAATTAAAAGCATAGAACAACAAAATGAAGTAAATGACCATTTAATTCAGGTTAAATGACCACAGTTGTTTATATGGATTGTATGAGAGATGATATGCCGATTTCAAATCCTGTTTGGGTTTTGTCTGACACTCTACAGCTTCTGTAGTTTACTAGAAACCCCCAAACAAGAAGCAAATATCAAGGAAAGCACGCTTCTAAACACATAGCTAGGGTGTTTTGGTTGGCATGGTGACCCAGTCTTCCTCATTAAGCTAACATGGGGAAATCAAGCAGTTAGCAATTCCTTGTGTACCCATGGCAAGCTGCTTCCAGAGCTAACTATTAGAAACTGAAGTACCCAAAGAGTTCAATTACTGAAACTGCAAGGGGTGTGCCACAGCCCCTACCCCATTGTACTAAAAGCTAGCCTCTGAATGCCAGCCTTCAGAGTAATCTTGTTTAGCTTAAAATAAGGGGTTTAACACTTCCCACCAGGCAGTGCGCTACGGTCAAATCAGGTTAGCCGTGAAACAATCCAGCCTTTATGAAGAAAATATGTGAAGAAAATAGCCTTCGTGACCTAAGAAACAAAAAAAGCTTTAAACCAAAGAAGACACCTCTTTATCAAAACACTTTTGGTTCTTATTAATAAGCTCCTTTGCCTATACTTTAAGATGACACCTAATAGGGGGAGAAATCAAAATAAAAGAGCTCAAAATTAATTGAATTTGGAAAAGGACCTCTTTTTCTATCCATTTCTCCTCAAATGGGCAACTGCATTGCAAATGCATTTCCTGCACCAATGGATTAAACGGCAACATTCTTTTAACTCTGTGTGGCTTTAGTGAGACAAACCAGCCATTATGAGATGCGTTCCAGTCTCATTAATGAGGTAAGCATGTGAGTCCAGCATTTTGGAAACATAAAGAGACAAATTATAATGAGACTTCACTCAGTGGGGAGGCCAAGAGACATCCATCTTCTCTCAAAGAGAATAGACAGCTATTTAATGAGTGTGAGAGTTTTCCTGTGAAGACACAAAAGACACCAATAAGAAAAGGAAGATTTTATATATATATATATGTATATATACACATATATATATATATAAAACAACATATGTACCTAATAGGTAGGTGTTCGTTAATAAGCATAAATTTAATGCTTAATGTCTTTACATAGAAATAAATGTGTTCCCATTCTATAATTACACTTGTCTTCTGCTAAATATGAAGAGTAAATTCAATGTCAAAATGGATGAATGATTATTCACTTTCTCTCAGGGTTAAAAATGTAGCCTTTTATCTATATAATTCTCATGTGGATTTTGTCTATATTTGCAAAATACCCACTGATGTATAAAATAACACTTCTTTTTGATTGGGAAACTGAGGTAGAGTAATTAGAGTCTTTGAAAGAAAATGTTCACTTGGGAAAACATCCATCAATTTTTAAACTTCGTCTCTCAATATCTGGTGATTACAACCATTCAGAAAGTCCCAGACAACACTCTGGCACATACTTAGGCATTACAATTATTAGTCATTCAGAGCAGAATTAAACAGAACTGGAATTCTCAATAAGAACACCTGAGTAGAACATTCTGGGTTTACTAAGCAAGGAGAACGGGGGTCATCACCTCTCCTCCCCTTTATCCTTGCCTAACTGAAAACAGAATAAACAAGTGCCCATGCCAGATTTTCAAGTGATCAGAGTAGGAAGGGAAGTTATGGTTACTAGAATCTACTACAGAAAAAAAAAAACCCAAAAAACCCTCTACTTTCAAATCTTTTTTGGGTGGACTATTTGGTTTGTTCCCTTGAATACAGGAAGAGATGTGAGGAGTAGCAAAGTAGTGATATCAGTGGTAACCTAAGGCTAGTTATTTGAAAATACCTTAAAAACAAAATTTGAGTCTAGGGATGGGTGATGTGAGAAAAGACGAAAAATATAATTTGAGTTCTCATGAAACGAAGAGTCATCGCTCAACGTCTATACATCTTACTACTCTGAAAATGAAGTTCTTCTGGAAAGTAAACAGTAAACCTAGATGGCAATACTTATTATAAAGAAGTGGGATATCTTTTCTAAGAGCACCAAGTAATATCTGTACCATCAAAGAAGCATTTTTAAATGCATGCTCTTATTAGCTGAAATTAATCATCAAAAGGGTGACCCTCGATTATACTGACTCCATGAATAATAAACTAGTTGCATGTTTCATGTTATGCAGACACAGAAATGATTCATATAGCTGCCAAGTGGCCATGAGCCAGATGTTTGAGAACACACGAAAATACTAGAAAGTTTTCAGTTCAGATTCTGTTCTGATGGCCTCTCCAAGTGTGTATTCTTGCCAGAAGCAACTTGGCAAAATGCAATTTTGGGAGCCCATTGGTGGTGACTACCAATCTAAACAGATAGGATTTTTGTGTAAATATTATCTACCTAATTTCTTTTTTTCCCCTCTTTTATTGTGAGATTTGAAATTAAATTTTAATCATATACTAACTTTTAAAGATTATATAAGTGATCTAAGGTGTTTCAGAAAGTTCATAGGCAGCTTCACAAGAAGATTTTGAAACAGAAAGGAATTTGACAACTGTGAAACCCATGTAACTATTGCAGTATTCGTCTTCCACTTGAATAAGATTTCAATACAACCCAAAAGTTTGATCTTACTTCAAATTAGTTAAAAAAAAAAAAGAATTCTGCATTTATTAAATACCTATTTTGAGGGCCATTAAAACTCTCCCCATTAATCTTCCTTTTTAAGCACATCCAGCCTTTGTAGCTATCATTAAAGTATTAGATTTCAAATCTGGTTAAAATCTGGTATTTTTTTTATTAAGATGTAGATCTTTGATTTTTAGCAATATCAATTTTAAAAAATCCTAGAGTTAAGATTTACTGCAAAAATCTCTCAATGAGTCTTCAAAACATATTTGGATAATTCTTTCAGCCCAACACAGCTCCAATTAGCACTAATCATTGCCATGCCCTAATTATTTAAAATTAAATAAATTGAACTTCCACGTGCAAACATTTTGCAATTCACCCTGCATCCACTTCTCTTTTCAAGTTAACTCATAAGATTAGACAACTTGGTTTAATAGATTATTATCATTGGATTAGATCCAAAAAGAATTCGTCTTATGGGAATTCTGTCTTGCTTTAATAGTTGTGGTTTAGTGGATGCTCCCGGACTAAACTGTCAATCATTTTGATTGGCTCCTGGCCCCAAGAACCCTGCTGGGAGACAAGCAAGAAGCTTTTTTCCAGGTGTGTGACTGGTACTCAGTAAGTGTGGACGAAGCAAAGGGGAAGTGGAAAGGACTGGTTAAAATACCTGATCCGGCGCCATACTTAACATGCCCTTGTTCAAACACGTTACTTATCCCTGTCCCCGCATAATGTGACCAGTTCGGCACCTTCAATACAGCAACGAACCAGCAACACTTAGAAGTGTACAAACTCATGCAACCCACGCCACGGGCAAATAAAACATTAATAAAACCCACAGTGTATGGTAACACTGTGCTATAACTTTTGGTAGCCAGAAAATAATAAAAATTACAGGATATGCTTGAGTCTTTACTTAGCCTCTATGACTCAAGCATTCCCTTTTAAGGAGTATCAGGAAATTCCATTCTCGAACAGGTTCCGTAACAACTCCTAAACACCCCAAAAATTTTACAATGAGGATCATATTTCTCAATAAATCCATTTTTCTTCTATTCTGGACCATCAAATCAACCCACGTTATCTTGTTCCTTCAATAATCTAAACAAATGAAGGTCATCCAAATGATATGCTAAGGTGAGTACAAATTAAGCTCCATTCTATTTTTCCATGAGAGACCAGATATTATGAGGAAAGAAAGAATTGTGGGTAACTGCCTAATGAATTCAAACACCTGTTAAGTTATTTTATCCCTCCCAGAAGAGGCCCCGGCATCTAGTGAAGAGAGCAGTGTCTAGAAAACAACATTCTATTTTGTCATTATATTTCACTGTGAAATGCGGGGCGAAATCATTTATTAGTAGGAGTAACACTAATTATGAAGGTTTAGTAAACATTTTACAGAATGTTTTTACATATATTATCTCAAGGGATTCTTTCTAAAACCTTGTTTGTAAACTTTGTGAATTTGTATTTTACAAAATGGTAGGTGGGGGCTTCTCTGGTGGCGCAGTGGTTAAGAATCCGCCTGCCAATGCAGGGGACACGGGTTCGAGCCCTGGTCCGGGGAGATCCCACATGCCGTGGAGCAACTAAGCCCGTGCGCCACAACTACTGAGCCTGCGCTTAGGAGCCCACGTGCCAAAACTCCTGAAGCCTTGTGCTCCACAACGAGAGAAGCCATCGCAATGAGAAGCCCGCGCACCACAACGAAGAGTAGCAGCCACTCGCCACAACTACAGAAAGTCCGCGCACAGCAACAAAGACCCAACGCAGCCAAAAATAAATAAAAACATAATAATAATAAAAATTTTTTTAAAAAGGGTAGGTGGAACTCCGAGAGACGAAATGGGTTGGTCAGAATCCCAGAGCTAATGGGTAGAAGAACTAGGACTCAAAGTTATGTCCTTTAAAAGTCCAGGGTGCTATGGCCTAACCCTCCCCCCAACCAAACCGCACGGTTCCCACTCTTCAACCACCGTCTCCAGTCCTTCACCAGCCAGGTTCCTTAACCTGCTCTCACGCTCTCCAACCTCCAGGTGTTATACAACATAAAAGACCATCACTTCCACAGGAGAGGCTCATAAAACCACAGATGGGTAAATGCTAGAAGAGGTCTAGAGATCAGAAATCTCTATTTGTAAAATCCCAGAACTTTGGAAATTATCTCCTCGATGTTTATTTTTGCAGTGAGGAAATGGACGTCCATAGAGTTTAAATGTGTTCCCCAATCACAGAGAGCTATTTGGTTGAGGTCAGGACCACAAATTTCATCTGCCTTTGTGTTTGTGGCAAGGAACTTGATCCCTTTGTTTCTATTTTTAATCACTACTCTGTAACAAGAAACTATAATAATTCAGGAATAATTAGATTCCAACGTTGTGGACCTAGTATTCAAAGCTGTCCAAAATTTGGCCCATCTTTACTACGTAAACTTCAAAATTACCTAAGTAAAATATATATATTTTTAAATAGATCTCTACTGGAGTATAATTGCTTCACAATACCATGTTACTTTCTGTTGCACAACAAAGGAAATCAGCCATATGCAGACACATGTCCCCACATCCCCTCCCTCTTGAGCTTCCCTCCCATCCTCCCTATGCCACCCCTCTAGGTCATTGCAAAGCACCTAACCGATCTCCCTGTGCTATGCTGCTGCTTCCCACCAGCCAACTATTCCACATTCAGTAGTGTATATACGTCGATGCTTCTCTCACTTTGC
The DNA here is from genome assembly GCF_949987535.1 of Balaenoptera acutorostrata. Taxonomy (NCBI): domain Eukaryota; kingdom Metazoa; phylum Chordata; class Mammalia; order Artiodactyla; family Balaenopteridae; genus Balaenoptera; species Balaenoptera acutorostrata. The sequence goes on from NC_080074.1 coordinate 37,228,022, forward strand.
CCCAGCTTCGCCCTCCCACCCCATGTCCTCAAGTCCATTTTCTATGTCTACCTCTTTATTCCTGCTTTGCAACTAGGTTCATCAGTACCATTTTTTTTTTTTTTTAGATTCCATATATATGTGTTAGCATACGGTATTTGTTTTTCTCTTTCTGACTTACTTCACTCTGTATGACAGACGCTAGGTCTATCCACCTCACTACAAATAACTCAATTTCGTTTCTTTTTATGGCTGAGTAATATTCCATTGTATATATGTGCCACATCTTCTTTATCCATTCATGTGTCGATGGACATCAAGGTTGGTTCCATGTCCTGGCTATTGTAAATAGTGCTGCAGTAAACATTCTGGTGAATGTCTCTTTTTGAATTATGGTTTTCTCAGGGTATATGCCCAGTAGTGGGATAACTGGGTCTTATGGTAGTTCTATTTTTAGTTTTTTAAGGAATCTTCATACTGTTTTCCATAGTGGTTGTATCAATTTACATTCCCACCAACAGTGCAGGAGGGTTCCCTTTTCTCCACACCCTTTCCAGCATTTATTGTTTCTAGGTTTTTTGATAATGGCCATTCTGACTGGCCTGGGGTGATAGCTCATTGTAGTTTTGATTTCCACTTCTCTAATAATTAGTGATGTTGAGCATCTTTTCATGTGCCTCTTGGCCATCTGTATGTCTTCCATGGTGAAATGTCCATTTAGGTCTTCTGCCCATTTTTTAACTTGATTGTTTGTTTTTTTGATATTGAGCTCCATGAGCTGTTTGTATATTTTGCAGATTAATCCTTTGTCTGTTGTTTCATTTGCAAATATTTTCTCCCATTCTGAGGGCTGTCTTTTCATCTTGTTTATGGTTTCCTTTGCTGTGCAAAAGCTTTTAAGTTTCATTAGGTCCCATTTGTTTATTTTTGTTTTTATTTCTGTTACTCTAGGAGGTGGGTCAAAAAAGATGCTGCTGTGGTTTATGTCAAAGAGTGTTTCTCCTATGTTTTCCTCTAAAAGTTTTTTTTTTTTTTTTTTTTTTTAAATTTGAGTCTCAGATTTTTTTTTTTTTAATTTTATTTATTTATTTATTTATTTATTTATTTATTTTTGGCTGTGCTGGGTCTTTGGTTCGTGCGAGGGCTTTCTCCAGTTGCGGCAAGTGGGGGCCACTCTTCATCGCGGTGCGGGGACCGCTCTTCATCGCGGTGCGCGGGCCTTTCACTATCGCGGCCCCTCCCGTCGCGGGGCACAGGCTCCAGAAGCGCAGGCTCAGCAGCCGTGGCTCACGGGCCCAGCCGCTCCGCGGCATGTGGGATCCTCCCAGACCAGGGCTCGAACCCGTGTCTCCTGCATTAGCAGGCAGATTCTCAACCACTGCGCCACCAGGGAAGCCCCTCCTCTAAAAGTTTTATAGTGGCTGGTCTTACATGTAAGTCTTTAATCCATTTGGAGTGTATCTTTGTGTATGGTGTTAGGGAGTGTTCTAATTTCATTCTTTTCCATGTAGCTGTCCAGTTTTCCCAGCACCACTTATTGAAGAGGCTGTCTTTTCTCCATTGTATGTTCTTGCCTCCTTTGTCATAAATTAGGTGCCCATATGTGCATGGGTTTGTCTCTGGGCATTCTATCCTGTAACATTGATCTATATTTCTGTTTTTGTGCCAGTACCATACTATCTTGATTACTGTAGCTTTGTGGGATACACTGAAGTCAGGGAGCCTGATTCCGCCAACTCTGTTTTTCTTTCTCAAGATTGCTTTGGCTATTTGGGGTCTTTTGTGTTTCCATACGAATTTTAAGATTTTTTGTTCTAATTCTGTGAAGAATGCCACTGGTAGCCTGATAGGGATTGCACTGAATCTGAATTGCTTTGGGTAGTATAGTCATTTTCACAATACTGATTCTTCCAATCCAAGAACATGGTATATTTCTCCATCTGTTTATGTCATCTTTGATTTCTGTCACCAGTGTTTTATAGTTTTCTGAGTACAAGTCTTTCGCTTCCTTAGGCAGGTATATTCCTAGGTATTTTATTCTTTTTGTTGCAATGGTAAATAGGAGTGTTTCCTTAATTTCTCTTTCTGATTTTTCATTGTTGGCATATAGGAACGCCACAGATTTCTGTGCATTAATTTTGTATCCTGCAACCATACCAAATTCATTGATTAGTTCTAGTAGTTTTCTGGTGGCATCTTTAGGATTTTCTATGTATAGTATCATGTCACTGGCAAATAGTGACAGTTTTACTTCTTCTTTTCCAATTTGGATTCCTTTTGTTTCTTTTTCTTCTCTGACTGCTGTGGCTAGGACTTCCAAAACTATGTTGAATAAGAGTGGCGAGAGTGGACATCCTTGCCTTGTTCCTGATCCTAGTGGAAATGCTTTCAGTTTTTCACCACTGAGGATGATGCTTGCTGTGGGTTTGTCATATATGGCCTTTATTATGTTGAAGTAGATTCCCTCTATGCCTATTTTCTGGAGAGTTTTTATCATAAATGGGTGTTGAATTTTCTCAAAAGCTTTTTCTGCATCTATTGAGATGATCATATGGTTTTTATTCCTTAATTTGTTAACGTGGTGTATCACATTGATTTGATTTGTGTATATTGAAGAACCCTTGCATCCCTGGGATAAATCCCACTTGATCATGGTGTATGATCCTTTTAATGTGTTGTTGGATTCTGTTTGCTAGTATCTTGTTCAGGATTTTTGCATCTATGTTCATCAGTGATTATTGGTCTATAATTTCTTTTTGTGATACTTTTTTCTGGTTTTTGTATCAGGGTGATGGTGGCTTTGTAAAATGAATTTGGGAGTGTTTCTCCCTCTGCAATTTTTTGGAAGAGTTTGAGAAGGATCGGTGTTAGCTCTTCTCTAAATGTTTGATAGAATTCGCCTGTGAAGCCATCTGCCTGGACTTTTGTTTGTTGGAAGATTTTTAATTACGGTTTCTATTTCATACCTTGTGATAGGTCTGTTTATATTTTCTAACTCTTCTTGGTTCAGTCTTGGAAAATTGTACCTTTCCAAGAATTTGTCCATTTCTTCATGGTTGTCCATTTTATTGGCATATAGTTGTCTGTAGTAGTCTCATATAATCCTTTGTATTTCTGCAGTGTCATTTGTGATTTCTCCTTTTTCATTTCTAATTTTATTGATTTGTGTCCTCTCCCTTTTTTTCTTGATGAGTCTGGCTAAGGGTTTATCAATTTTCTTTATCTTCTCAAAGAACCAGCTTTTAGTTTTGTTTATCTTTGCTATTGTTTTCTACATTTCTATTTCATTTATTTTGGCTCTGATTTTATGATTTCTTTCCTTCTACTGACTTTGGGTTTTCTTTGTTCTTCTTTCTCTAGTTGTTTTAAGTGTAGGGTTAGATTGTTTACTTGAGATTTTTCTTGTTTCTTGAGGTGAGATGGAATTGTTATAAACTTCCCTCTTAGAACTGCTTTTGCTGCATCCCATAGGTTTTGGGTCATCGTGTTTTTGTTGTCATTTGTTTCTATGTATTTTTTGTATTTCTTCTTTGATTTTTTCAGTGATCTCTTGGGTATTTAGTAGCGCACTGTTTAGCCTCCATGTATTTGTGTTTTTTTACAGTTTTGTTCCTGTAATTGATTTCCAGTCTCATAGCATTGTGGTCAGAAAAGATGCTTGATATGATTTCAAGTTTCTTAAATTTTTCGAGGCTTGATTTGTGACCCAAGATGTGATCCATCCTGGAGAATGTTCCATGTGCACTTGAGAAAAAAGTGTATTCTGTCACTTTCAGGTGGAATGTTCTATAAATATCAATTAGATCTACCTGGTTTCTTGTGTCATTTAAAGCCTGTTTCCTTATTTATTTTCTGTTTGGATGATCTGTCCATTGGTGTAAGTGAGGTGTTAAAATCCCCCACTATGATTGTGTTACTGTCGATTTCTCCTTTCATGGTTGTTAGCATTTGCCTTATGTATTGAGGTGCTCCTATGTTGGGTGCATAAACATTTATAATTGTTATATCTTCTTCTTGGATCGATCCTTTGATCATTACGTAGTGTCCCTCCTTATCTCTTGTAACAGTCTTTATTTGAAAGTCTATTTTATCTGATATGAGTATTGCTACTCCAGCTTTCTTTTGATTTCCATTTGCATGGAATATCTTTTTCCATCCCTTCACTTTCAGTCTACATGTGTTCCTAGGTCTGAAGTGGGTCTCTTGTAGACAGCATATATGTGGGTCTTGTTTTTCAATGCATTCAGCCAGTCTGTGTCTTCTGGTTGGGGCATTTAATCCATTTACATTCAAGGTTATTATCGATATGTATGTTCCTATTACCATTTTCTTAATTGTTTTGGGTTTGTTTTTGTCAGTCTTTTTCTTCTCTTGTGTTTCCTGCTTAGAGAAGTTTCTTTGGCATTTGTTTAAACCTGGTTTGGTGGTGCTGAATTCTCTTAGCTTTTGTTTGTCTGAAAAGCTTTTGACTTCTCCATCGAATCTGAATGAGATACTTGCTGGGTAGAGGAATCTTGGTTGTAGGTTTTTCCCTTTCACCACTTTAAGTATATCCTGCCACTCCCTTCTGGACTGCAGAGTTTCCACTGAAAAAATCAGCTGATAATCTTATGGGGATTCCTTTGTATGTTATTTTTTGATTTTCCCTTGCTGCTTTTAATACTTTTTCTTTGAATTTCATTTTTGTTAGTTTGATTAATATGTGTCTTGGTGTGTTTTTCCTAGGATTTATCCTGTATGGGACTCTGTGTTCTTCCTGGACTTGGGTGACTATTTCCTTTCCTATGTTAGGGAAGTTTTCCACTATAATCTCTTCAAATATTTTCTCAGACCCTTTCTTTATCTCTTCTTCTTCTGGGATCCCTATAATTCGAATGTTGGTGCATTTAGTGTCGTCCCAGCGGTCTCTGAGATTGTCTTCAATTCTCTTCATTCTTTTTTCTTTATTCTGCTCCTCGGCATTTATTTCCACCATTTTGTCTTCCAGCTCACTTATTCGTTCTTCTGCCTCCATTATTCTGTTACTGATTCCTTCTAGTGTATTTTTCATTTCAGTTATTGTGTTGTTCATCTCTGTTTGTTTGTTCTTCAGTTCTTCTAGATCTTTGTTAAACATTTCTTGTATTTTCTCAATCCGTGCTTCCATTCTATTTCTGAGATTTTGGATCATCTTTACTATCATTACTCTGAATTCTTTTTCAGGTCGATTGCCTATTTTCTCTTCATTTATTTGGTCTTGTAGGTTTTTACCTTGCTCCTTCATCTGTGACATATTTTTTGGCCATCTCATTTTTATTTTTTTATTTTTCTTAATGATTGGGATTGTGTTGCTGTTTTACTGGTTGTGTGGCCTGAGGCTTCCAACACTGGAGTCTGTAGGCTACTGGGTAGAGCTGGGTCTTGGTGCTGAGATGAGGAACTCTGTGAGACCTCACTCCGATGAATATTCCCTAGGGTCTGAGGTTCTCTGTTAGTCCAGTGTTTCGGACTCAGAGATCCCATGGCAGGAGCTTCCGCCCGACCCTAGGCTAGCAAATCAATATCCCACAAGCCGCATGGGGTGGCCAAAAAAAAAAAGGGAGAATAATAACAAAGTAAAAAATAAAATTAGACTAGGAAACTAACCGATATGTTAGAAAGAATGTAAAAATAAAAATATAGATGAATCAACAACCGGAAGATACATCAGTAGCACGATAGTTAAAAAGAGGAGTGGGAAAAGAACGTGAATTTCTAAAAAAAAAAAAAAAAAAAAGAAAAGAAAAAGCTGGTCCCAAATCCTTTGTTAAAAAAAAAAAAAAAGAGGAGTGGGGGGAAAAAAAAAAAAAAAGAGCATGCCGGGGGTTGGGGGGAGGCCTTGGCTGTGGAGAGCGGGGCCTAAGCAAGGGCGAGGTTTGGGTGGTGGGCGGGGCCAATGCTCAGGACCCACAGGGCTGGAAAAGGCCCTGCGGGCTTTGGAGTTGCGGCTTAGCCTCAAGGAACAGAAGGGACCCCGGCATGCCCCCCACCCCTGGTCTCAGAGGGCAGGGGACCTCACCTGGGAGCCCAGCAGGCTTCCTGGGCTCACGTGGGCAAGGCAAACGTCCTCCTCTCCTCTCCTGCTCCTCCAGTCTGGTGTCTGGGAAAGCCCCTCCGGCCTGCCTCTCCTGATCTTCCTGGCCTCCCTCCTATGCTCCCAGGACCAATGCAGCTGGGGGGTCGGGGAAGAAGGGGACTTGGAGGGCAGGGGACTGGCCTGGGAGCTCAGCAGTCTCCCTGTGCCCGAGTGAGCGGGGCAATCGCCCTTTGTTCCTCTCCCACTCCTCCCAGAGGGCCCCTCCTGCCTGTCCCTCCTGATCTCCCCGGCCTCCCTCCTATGCCCTCAAGGACCCATGTGGCCTAGAGGGGGGTTTGAAGGGCAGGGGATCAGTCTGGGAGCTCAGCAGCCTCCCTGGGCCTAAGTGGGCCAAGGCAATTGCCCTCTGCCCCTCTCCCACTCCCTGGGCCTAAGTGGGCCAAGGCAATCGCCCTCCTCCCCTCTCCCACTCCCTGGGCCTAAGTGGGCCAAGGCAATCGCCCTCCGCCCCTCTCCCACTCTTCCCGGAGAGTCCCTCCCACCTACCTCTCCTGATCTCCCCCGCCTCAGGGTCACCGATCTTGTCTGGCCTCCACTTCCCCTCCCCCCTCAGTCCCCCTACGTCCTACCAGTTCACTCTGGGGTTCCTCCCGTCTCCTTGGGGGTCAGAGTTCCCCATCAGTGGCCGGCAGGTGCCCTAGTTGTGGGGAGACACTAACTCTGCTTCTTCCCACACCACCATCTTGACTCCTCCCTCCCTAGGTAATACTGATCTCTTTTTTTGCTTGTTCAAAACTTCAAAATTCCCCCAGGTATCAGTCTCATTAAACAAACTTGCATCTATCTACCTAATGTCTTAAATGTCTACACTATCTTAAATGGTCTCTGTCACCTCCAGTTTAAATTCCAGTTCTTCCACAAGACATCCCCAAGTTCTCCTGCCTACATTAATCCCTGACTTCTCAAAGTTCTCTACTCTTACAAATTTGTACCATATATGAAAGATATATTGTAAAGGTCAAGTCTAAGTTGTTAAGGCCCAAAGTGACACTAAGCATATATAATCTTAATGATTATCACACTCTTCAGAAATAAGTCTCACTGCTCCCACAGGAATACAGGCTCCTAGAGGACAGGGATTTGTCTGTTTTCTTCACTGAAGTAAACTCTCCATAGCAACTGGACCAGCACCTGGCACAGGGCAGGCACTCAACACTAGATGGATGAATGGGCACATGAGTGATTGAGTAAATGACTGATTGAATGAACAAAAGAACAATGAACCAAGACAGCAGTCTAGAAGGGAGCTGCAGGGCAGATATGAGCGCAGTATTAGATACACCAGAATGTTGATACAATGATCGAACTGTCCAATCTGATCTCTCTAGTCTACATACCTATAAAGGACAATACAGAGAGGGGATTCTTTACCCTGGGATTTTTTGAAGTCTACATGGCTAGGTGATAATGCAGCTCCTCATTTCTTTAACTTACATATTTTATATCGCTGTCCATACCTTCTTTAACAAATCGTTTATTTTTCCTGGTGGGTACTCTATTAACTCAGGAGTCAGAACAATGGTAAAGCATTTAAAGGTCCCGGTAGCTAATAAGGTCTGTCTTCCTTACTGTAGAAAAAGGTTCAACTGTTTTTTAAATATATTTGAAACATGAAGCCAGGTCAAGTTCCAAATCTTTAGGGCTCTTTTTAATCAATGAAGAATAGGAGAAGAATATACTGTCTTAAAGAAAAGAAAAAAGGAGAGGGAGAGACAGAGAGAAGGAGGCAGGGAGAAAAGGAGTCAGGAAGACAAGACTTTTAATCATTAGATTTGTAAGTTCACCTGAACAAGATGACAGTATTCAAATTACAAAAAAACCTCTGGGCATCATCACCTCTAAATGAAGAGCCTTAAAATATCCACTTCCCTTCCTGAGGTCTTCAGGAAGTGATCTGTAGTATTAGGAAGGCTTGTAAAAAAAAATATAACACTGGACAAACGTAAGACATTACAGGTATGAGGGATGGATATTCTTGAAACAGCAATGTTAGTTCCTTCAAAAGGATGCTATTGTGGGATGTGAGAAACTTCTAGGTAACTGCATACCTCCCAGTGACGGGAGACTATGGTCCTAGGGAGGAAGCTATTTTTAATCTCATTTCTAAACATTCCTGTTGAAAATGCAGTCACTTCCTAGTTTAGTGTCATACATAGAGAATAACAAAATTTAGCAAATGATAAATATAAAAATGGACTAACATCTTTGCAATGTTAGATAATAGTATCAGAATATTCACATTTACTGCAATTCTCTAATGAACTCTGACCTCTAAAAAAATATATTAAAAAAAATAACAGGAAAACCCATTCTTATGGCACATACTTTAAAATTAGCCAATTTGCAGAGAAGAGTAACCGTCTTAAAACAGAGAAAAATAAAACCAGCTCACATTAATGGAGCACTTAGTGTGTGCTAGGCATTCAGAGATGTCTACATAGTAACTCATTTAATCATCAAAAAAACCCTAGATTTGAGGTGTACTGAGACACAAAGAGGCAGAATCATAATGTCCCGGTCAGGGCACTATTAAAACAGCAGGCTTTATTTATTCATTCCCTCATGCAACCAGCCGCCTCATTAAGATAGGGACGAAAATATTACAAATCATCGCTAAAAAATCTGAAATAACTTTGAAAAGGGCCAAATGTAACGTTGCACTCAAAAAGAACAATTAAACGTTACTTATTAGAATGTATTTACAGAACATTCAGAACTGGAGATTTTGGCTTGATGAGTTTGAAAGAAAAGAAAAGAGATGCCAAATTCACATGGATCCTTACAGATTTAGTTATCTTGGATTTTTAAAATTCTCAACCAATACTTCTAATGATGTTTGATTGCCCCAAGTGTTCCTCATTCAGACAGAAGGAAATGGCCAGTTTTCAAAAAGACAGGATGGGAGAATTATAACACAGTAAATATAACATTGTCAAACTTTCCGCTACCGCCCAACTGAACTATGTCACAGCCACCAACACATCGATCACCAAGATATTAAAAAAAAAAAAAATCACTGCCAAAGCAAATAACTTCTTATCTACTAGGGACGTAAACACAGTAAGACGTACACCATCACTCCACTACCACCAGTAACAACACCAGCCAAGAAAAAAAGATTATGAAACCTGTATTTACTTCTCAATTTTTTTCCAGTGACAGCTCCCCTTCACGATAAAAGTGCTTGGCCTTTGTATTAAGAGCAATAAATAAATATCCTCAACATCTCTTTCTAAATAATTTGCAAAAAAAAAAAAAAAAAAAAAATCAAGGAAGATGCAGAAAAAGAAAAATTCAAGTACCCTTATATTACAAGCTAAATTTCTACTGAAGATATATTTTTACAGCTGCTATGAACTTCTAGAGCTGGTTATTCTTGGAAACCACCTTCTGCTTACTTGGGCTTCCTTTAGGGGAGAATTGTTACCAAAGTTTACTTTGCATGATTATTTTGAATGAATTTAGTATCCAGAGAATAGCCAGAGTGCTAAATTTGGACTTGAATTTACTTTCAAAATATAGGGTAAAGGAGAGCCCACTAACACAAAGCAGCATAGGAGATATCTGCTCCGTGAGCTCTCTGGTACTTGGATAAAATACAGAACAGGAAAAGAGAGGATTTGTCTTCTCAGGGTCACCTCAGGCAAACTTCACCACTCTAGATTTCCTCCACTATAAAGGAAGAAGATTAATATCCTCTTGACAGAAGTATTAAAGATCCAGATAAAAATAAAAATGAATGTGAAATTCCTTTCTAAAACGCATGTGACTTGTAGGAAATTGAATGAATGATACTACTATAAAGATATTATCCTGAAATTGGATAATAGTCTCTCTGGAGAGCCTGTATGATTTAACTCACATGGGTGTGTGTATCAGCTAAGGTTCTAGATAAAGTCAGCAAACTAGAGCCTACTGGCCAAATCTAGTGCACACCTGTTTTTCAAATGAAGTTTTACTAAAACACAGAACATCCAGTTGTTTGCGGTAATCCAGCAGAGCTGAACTGTTGTCATGGAGTCCAAATGACAGAAAATATTTACTGTCTGGCCCTTGACACTGAATGTTTGCTGACCTCTGAGACACAGAATACAATATGGCAAGCTCTCAGTCTAGATCACCGTTTGACACTTGACAATATTATTTTTTAGTTTTTTTTTTTTTTTTCTTTTAAAATTTCCCTATAGAGAATAGCAAATTCAATTTGGTATTTCAAGAAAACATGCTCTTTTTCTTGCATGGAAAAAAGGATCAAAGCCAATTTCTAATTACGGGCCTAAAATGACAGTACTGCTCATGTGAAATGACATAAGGAAACAATTATGGGGACGAGAATAGGGAATTAAGAATTAGAAAGTATGATGGACTTCTAGGAGAATCCATTTCAGAAAACCAAGTGTTAACTGTATTTGAGTTTAGAAGATAATGAAAAAAATAACTTCAAATCATCATGATAAAAGGGAGATACGAAGATATTTTAATACAAACAGATTCCTCTGAAAGGTGAAACAAAACATAGAGCCCACTTCAGTTTGCAATAAATGCTTGGTCCTCAAAAAATATTATTATAAGTACTTGGGGATCTAATCTTCTGTTCTGGCAATGAATGAAGAACTTAATATCTGCATAATAATTCCATTTTTCCAATCAGATTATTTCAAAGACAGAGAAAGTTATGATTTTACTAAAAAAAGATTAGCAATAAAATTATGTTTTAAATTATGATTAAAAATAGTATGATATAATTTGGTTCCTGAAGCATCCCCAGAAACTCCCATATTAGGAAAATAACCCCTGGAGAGGTTAAATGACTTGTCCACAATTACACAAGCAGGTAGTGGCAGAAACTGTGAGAACCCAGGCCTCCTGATTAGAACTGCAGGATTTATGTCATTATGCTACATGGCCATACTTTTCACAGCACGCTCCCTTTTCTCTGAAATCACAACTTCTCTCAAATGTGTAACATTTTTCAGTGGCTCGCGTGTAATTAACCCAGAAAAAGGCCCCCAGCAGGATGCAAAGGTGTAGCTTCAAACAACCTTTATGTAAGTCTGATGTAAATCAGCAAATGTCTTAATGGCATATTAAATTTTTATAGAATCGTTCTCCCATAATTAACTTGATGTTGTTTCTCTTTTAAAGCTGCTCAAAAGTAAATCTACCTCTAGGAAATAAGCTGGGACATATTTTAGGATGGCCATTTCTTTAAAGGGGTAAAGAAATACTCCAAATTCTGTTCCATCTTTAAATATGTTTAGTTTGTCTAAAAATATGCTACCTCTTTTAAAAAAAGTAAAGGTATGGAAATTGGGTCTATCTTAGATTTTAAAAGCACCTTTACACTTTGATAAAACCCCTGGTCACAGCTAAAAAAGTCAATAACATGCACTTAAATAGGACACAATTACTTCTGCATGTGTAAGACATATGTAATACACACTGAGAGGCAAATATATGGAAAAGACTTAGAAGTACCTAGATTCCTATTTACACTATAAGCCGTTGTTACTCATTCAAGAACCAAGGGCTGCATGTACAAAACACACAGTCAAGAAAGCAATCAAATACTGATGTCAGATTCTTACTGCAGAAAATTGCATTTATGTAGGGGCCTACAATTTATCATAATTTTGAAAAAAACAAAATAAGGATCCAAGCATTCTGACCTAAATATAACCCCAAGGAAGATACCTTGATTACCCAAACTCCGTAACCAATTTGTTAAACAGTAAATAAGACAGGCAAGCATATTAAAGACACCAGTGAAAACATGCAGGAGTCTCAGTAAGACTTGAACCAACTACATGGATTGAGGTCAGAACTTTTTTCTACAGATCTTATTAAACTTGAAAAATTTTTTTAAAAAAAGGGAAAACAACAACAACCCTACATCTTTTAAAAACAGTAACTACAGCTCCAAACTCCCTCATTCTTAATTTCAAAATATGGAATTAAGATTATGGTGATAGTTGCAAAAACTTGGTAAATACGCTCAAAACCAACATAAACTATACACTTTAAATAGACCAATTTTATGATATGCGAATTGTATCTCAATAAAACTGTCAAAAAAATACAAAAAAAAGCCCAACCTGAACTGACATGAGGCTATTTACAGTCTTTATGCCATTTATTGTAAATATTCACATATTTCCCTTCAGAAATACTAAAAGTTTCTTACTCTGAAATGCTGCCACGTTGGGGGTGTTATCTAATACAGAGTTTATGCACCATTACTTCCAAATAATTTTTTAAAAAACAGAATTACATCTGGCCTCAAAGGTTATGGGTATTGCATCAGGGAACTTAGAGCCCTTTTTTATAGAAATAGAGGAAAGCTCAGATTCCAAAAACACTCTTTACAATCCCCGTCCAACAAGACCCGACATCCTGTGCAGGGTAGGACCCACTAAGACACATAGGCACTTGTTGGCATCACAACATTGCTAGTTATTCTAAGCTGTTTTATAATTTTAATGAAATTTACAGGAAAGAATTTTTAACCTGAATTATAAAACAACCTCTGTATCACAGACTCTTCTTTTAATAAAGCCATTAGGAATGCATTGCCTATACACGTAAATAAGTTAATAAGGTTGATTAGCAGTGATGCGGCAATATGAAATTCGGAGCCAAACCAAATGTTTCACTGTGAACTGACTCCAGATAATTCTTTTTTGCATGCTTTTGAGAAACACCATGCATTTCAGAGGAGGGAGAGGAGTTGTAAGGAGCTTCAGAAGCAAATCTAACCCAGTCCAACCTCAAAGAAGGTATGTACAAGGCCTCTCTTTTAAATCTGTTCAGTGTAGGACAAAGCCATGGTGGACATGCTATGCCCTTGCAAGCCAATGGGATGTTGATGATCAAGCTCAGAATACTCAATGACTATTTCTCTTCTGGGACAGGAAGATGCAAAAGAAAAAGAGTATCCAGTCCTTGTTCTAAAGGAGGCTTCTAAACCAACTACACACACACACACACACACACACAATCAGTATTACTCATATAATACCTTAAATCATCAGGCCACATTTTACTTGAAGGAACTCAACTGAAAGATAATGAGCTACACTGGAAATGATCACTGGATTTACCATTAGCACTGTCTTTGAAATCCAGCTTCACTGCATGCTAATCAATTCAGGGGAATTCACTCCCATCTCTTGTAAAATGGGTACAAATAATGACCCCACAGGGTTACTGTGACAGTTAAATTAGAAAACAAATGTAAATTCCAAGAGAACAGAAATTTTGTCTGTTTTCTTAACTGCTTTATCCTCGACATCTAGAAAGGTGCCTCATACCTAGAAGACACTCAGTATCTATTTTTCAAAAAATGAAAAAATAAGAAAGCATCTAGCAAACTTCTAGTCACATGACAGGTATTGAGGGAGAAAAAAATGGAAGTTGACTCTGAACCCAAGTTAAATGCACCCACATGAAATGTTTCTAAAAATAGTTAAAAACAGAACAAAATCTTGGATGAGCAGAGCTACTGAGATGCCACGGCTTTTCTGTCACTCAAGACTCTTCCCTCACCAGACTAAATAAATTTGTCAGACACGTGTGCACTTTATATGAAATTCTATTAGCATTAAGGCAGAGTGATATAATTTGTACACGTCTTATACTTCCTAGAGACTGGGATAATACATTATCCATCTTTGTATTTTTAGCACACATAAAATCAGCTATTGCATGTGGAAGTGCAGGTTATTTGTATTTAAAGCTGTTCCAGGTAAACAGCATTGGTCCCAAGACCAAGTAATATGAAAGCGGTTGATTCTTTCATCATCCTATTTGCATCTTCCATTTTAACCAAACTTGTACAAAAACAGTATAATGGAAAGACCATGAGCTTCGGTGTCAAAACTTTGGAAGGAGATTCCTTCTCCCCTAAGCACTCTCTGAATCCTTGGACAAATTATTTCACTCCTATAAACCTTAGTTTCTTTATCTGTAAATGAGGTTAATAATACCTACTCTCATAGAATCGAACAAAGAAATGCACAGAGGACACTTTGCTAGCACACCACGGTAAGCCTTGATCAATGGTGGTTGTTATCGTAATTACCACCAGCTCTGTGTGTGTATATGCAAATGAAGGCTAATGAATTCAAATTGGGTATTTCTCTTCCTCTTTAAAGAATATGGAAGTCAGCAGAGCCATGGAGAAGATTATACTGCAGAATGCAAAAGAATCAAACTACAAATTACCCTATCCAAGAACCAGAAACTTTCGGCTGTTGCTTTGACAGCTTAAATTCAGCCCTTTTCTCACTCAGCCTGCCCATTTTTCAATTGGCACCTCTGCATTTTCTCCTTTCTGGCAATTTTACCTTCATTTTTGGAACCATCCTCACTTTGACATTAGGGTTGTCACTCATTCGAATATCCACCCAACAGTGAGAAACTAAAGTCATATCATATGGTCAGAAGAAACTTTAAGCATCTTAAAGACACGAGTGGTGTCCACCACGCTCCTGGAATTGCAAGCGCCAGGGTGAATGATGATACACCAAGCTGATGAGTCTACTGCTAATGCCTAAAATTTTTCTTCTCCAAGTTTGAGCCGTGGTACCTTGGAGAGTTGGAAGAGGGTGTCAAAAAAGAGGTGCCCCGGTATTTATTACTTCTCCACCTCGAGACCAATCTCAGACTCGGCATCCTCAAAGAGAAGATCCCTCTATTGAGGGGTAACGTATTCCAAACATAATATCCTGTTAGTAAAGGAAATTCACCAAATCAGGAAGAAAAATACTCTGATTTTAGTCACTTCGTGTTCAGCTTCTGGTAGCTACAAAAGTATATGTTCCTATTGAAAGCAAGCTTAAATCAAGCTGGAGCCCTAAAATGGCAACAGCACAATATTTGAGCCCTTAAGCGAAGCTACTTCAGGGGGTGGGGGAGGAAGGGGCAGGGATAGGAAAAAGATGGGCCTGGCAAACAATAACAAAACACAAACCAACTCAATTTCAAAAGGTGCCCTGGAATTATTAGCACAGCAAAAGAGAAAGAACCTAGGGTGAAATAAGAAGGGCAGAGTCTTAATTAATGACGTACTTGAGGGATGGTACATAGCAGTCCACTACAAGTCTCTAGTCTAAAGTGGCCAATAGAAAAGTATTTCCATAGTAACAAGTTTTTTATAAATTAAAGGCAGGGAAGCAATGTGCACAGTGGTAAGAGCACTGGACCTGGAGGACAAGGTACCGTGCCAACTCTATGCTCGACTTATCCTGTGACTAATGTCTGTGGGCCCCAAACTCTGTGAAAAGAGATGGGGTAGCATATGGATAGATAATTTCTAATATCCTTCTCCAGCCACAAAATCTTGTGTCTTTATGAATATCTTATAATGTTTCATAATATTGTATGGGGTATCAGATTCTCGATGTGCACCAGTGGGTCCCAAACCCAGCTATTCATCAAAATCACAGTGAAATCAGCTCTTTTGCCCTTTTCCTGTTTGCCCATTTCTGTTCCCCTCTTAACAGTAAAAGAATCTAATTATAGGAATGAGATCAGTAAGCAATTGAAACTAACCCCTGACTTACGCTCTCCTGAATGCACACCATGCCCTGTCTAACCTGTTGATTCTTTTCCTAGTTAAGAAGAAGAATGAAGAAGTAAGCTGTTAAAAAATGACTAGCTCTCTACCCGTAATAGCCCCCTTAGCAATCCTGCAGACAGATCACACGGGCAAGGTAACATCTGAAGACACAGCCACCCAGTCTGCACGCGATGAAGAATGATGCAGAACCCAACCTCCTGCCTTGATGATTCACTGAGATTCTCCCCCACTCCCCCATTTTTTCCCTTTAAAAACTGCCATTGGGCTTCCCTGGTGGCACAGTGGTTAAGAATCCGCCTGCCAATGCAGGGAACACGGGTTCGAGCCCTTGTCTGGGAAAATCCCACATGCCGCGGAGCAACTAAGCCTGTGCACCACAACTACTGAGCCTGCGCTCTAGAGCCCGTGAGCCACAACTACTGAGCCCGCGTGCCACAACTACTGAAGCCCATGCACCTAGAGCCTGTGCTCCACAACAAGAGAAGCCACTGCATTGAGAAGCCCACGCACCACAACAAAGAGTAGCCCCCACTAGCCACAACTAGAGAAAGCCCGTGCGCAGCAACGGAGACCCAATGCAGCCAAAAATAAATTAATTTAAAAAACAATTAAAAAAATAAAAAATTAAAAAAATTAAAAATTAAAAATAAAAATAAATAAATAAATTAAAACTGCCATGGCTGAGCAGGATCTTCAGAGTTGGTCTCTGGACACGAGTCGACCTTCTCCCCAGATTGCCAGTTTTTCTGATTAGAGCACCTTCGCCTTGTACTGACACCTGCCTCTTGAATTATTGGCTTATGAGCGGCAAGTAAACAAACCTGGGTTTGCTAACAACAGCAGGAACTTTTTAAAAGGAGTTTCTTGGGAATTTCCTGGTGGTCCAGTAGTTAGGACTCGATGCTTTCACTGCTATGGGCCTGGGTTCAATCCCTGGTCGGGGAACTAAGATCTTGAAGGTCGTGCACCGCAAACCGTGAGGTGCGGCCATAAATAAATAAGAAATAGTAGTTTCTTTCCTGCAACCTCTCCACCAGCTCCCCCTCAACACCTCAAAAACAAACTAAAAATAAGCAGAACAAAATATTCTTACTCAGTAGCTTCCAGTTTGGGGCTATAATCTCTGGTTTAAAACAGTTTCCCCAGGAGAGGCTGATGATCATCCCAGTTTGGAAGCCCATAATGTATCCTCATCTTTAAACAGTCACCATCCCCCACCCGCCCCTGTTATTACCTGTTAATTAACCCAGATTTTTAAATACTGAATTTTCTGAAATCAAAAACTAATTTTACCTATAGACTTTTCTCAGCAAGCCCAAGTTACCAGATTTAAGTTTCTGTAAAAATAATTTGGTCTGAATGTTATTAAGACGCCTGAAATATTTCATAAAATTTTTGGCAGCCAGAAAATAGTAATGCTTTAAAAATAAAACTTTTTGCTTTCTCTGCTCTCCCTAGGAGGTAGGGAAATAAACTAAACTGTGTAACAGCAGCAATAACAACAGCAAAAAGCAGCCTCAATGTTTCCCTGAAAAGGTTTGTTATAAAAGATTCTGGAATCAGCTGCCACAATATTGGCTGCCAGGCTGGGGAAGAATAGGAGGAGGAAAGAGATGCACATTCACCCTTAGGTGATAACTGCTTCCTCTTTCTCCAAAGAATGAGACTTGAACGCTGCAAGCTATTGCAGCTACTGAACTAATCTTCCTTACTATAAACCTTACCAAAAGGAAATATACAGGAAGCAGGGTAGTGGGGGGGAGCAGACCAGAAAAGGCCCGGCTCCCCTCCACTTTCATATATATAAGCAACAGCACCATCCTGAGCCTGAAGGGGAAAAATCAGGCTATAAAAGTATGAGATGATGGCAAGATATTATCAACGGAGAAAAATTAAGGAATGAGTATGTGTACTTATTTTCAATTAAACAAAAGATAAATGATCAAATCGTGCTGTTCAGAAAAATTATCCTTAAAAAAGGTCTTCTTCTCAATATTCTTTAAATGGTCAGCATTGGTAAATAGGATAGCAAACAAGTTGATTGATATTTCACCCTGCATCCCACTAGAAAAGCCAGAGTTATGCTAACTGAGTGCTCTGTAAAACAACAGATGAAAAGTTCACTACTATTGAAATGCTGTGGAAATGCAGTAAAATGCTGACGATCATGATCCGTCCTATAGAAAAGGAACTTGGCTGAAGAGTGTACACTTACTATATTCATATCTGGCAATAACTTGGCAAGGCAAATATTATATTCCTAGTTCACAGACCCTGTAACTGATGTTCAATACATTTAGTACTTTATCTAAAATCATACCATTTAAATCTAAATCTGCATGTTCCAGTCCTACAGCCTTTCCAAAATAGCCTTACTTGCACCTATACGTGAGAAGACTAGCCAATCACCAAGTCGTTCTTCAAAGTGAACATCACTTGTTTTTATGTTTTCTGTTTAACTTTTTATCACACTATGTCATGAGATTTTAAGAATGAAACTTCACTCGATGGAACACGTAAACTGGCAAATTTTTGCCTGAATCTTCAAATTAGAAAAAATAATCCTATGTAATTTGGAGCTTTCCATTTCATAAAAGTTATGGAAATACACTCAAATCATTCATGTATAACTTAGGTAAAATCCGACTACATTACATAAACATGTATTCTGATAGAACACACAAAACACACACACACACCCTTTTATAGGGGGAAGGGACTCAGTGTCTTATATGTTAAAAACTAAGACAATGCCCTCAAAAGGTTGGGCTGGTACTGCTAACAGGTATAATGACTCAAAATTCATAAAATTAAAATATTAAGGTTTTTTCTTTTTTGCTGTTTTTAAATACATAAAATTTAATTATTTTTAAGCAGTCACAAATGATGTTGCATATAATCAAAGACTATTAAATGTACTTGGTATGTAGTTATCTTCAGCAATACATTAATGGAAATTCTAGATATATCTTCCATTTCTTCATATACTAAAAGCTGAGTCATTTATTTGTTTTTACATGTCCTTCATTTTTCTCATGTTGTCCCTGCTGTTTTCTTTGATTCTTATATCAATTATAAGCAAACGACAACCACATACCCAAAGGCAGGTATTGCAGATTCCCCTATTATGCCAAAGAGAAGCATTATGATCTTTGCATTTTATTTGATTTCCTGAAATGAAATGAATAAACATGTGGAGAAAGAAAGAAAGTGTCCTCTGGAACAGAAACACTGACTTCACTAATCAGGGCATAATTACTGAGGAAACATGTATTAAATTCTGAATTCATGCTATTTCACTTGATGCAAGAGTTGTAATCAGACCAACAGAGCATACAGGAGCCATCTGGGTGCTGCAGAGCTGTAAAGACAAACCCTGAGAGCAAGGGCACATCGACCTTCCTAGCACCAAATCACTGCAGACTTTTGTTATTAGAAAGTGCTGTTCTTCCCTTTTGATTTCTTATTTTCCTTTTTGAAGAAAGGAATACTGTGATCAATAGGTATGAAACTGGATATAAAAAATAAAACATCACACCATGCAATCTTTACCATAGTATCATATATCACAGATATTCTAATGATCAATGAATTTGATTTAATATTCAGTTTTATCCAACCCACCTCCCACACCCTGCTCACACCTTTTAAGGAATCTCTAATGTACTCTGGAAATCCGGCTTTCTATAGCTTAAGTTTCATTTGAGAAATCAACACTAAATTAGCATTTCCATTGTTCCAGACATTTAAGACAGGAATCTGACTTCTAGGCAATGACAATGGATTTCAAATTTGTGCAAACCACATCATTTTCTGTGAAATTGACAGAACCCAGCTGAATATGAGTAACCCGATAGTCATGAGATCCCGTCAGTCAATTTGATTCCTCTGAGGCAGCAGGTTATCGAAAATTGAGCCAAGTGATGTAATATGCATCCCAGACAGTGTTATGAGAACAGCAGAGATGATTTCAATGAGACTCATTATTTATTCATCACAAGGTCCAATTTGCGTGTCATTTTCACTGACAGTGTACTCAGTTAACTGGTTGAAATTTAGTGCTGATAGGGTGTTTTATTCCGTCCTGTAAAAAAATGTTTTTTCTGTCTTCCTTTGTGAAAGAGTACAAAACAAAGAGGGATTTTGTATTTGTGGCCATTCACAGTAATATCTGAACACGTTTCAGGAATACTGGAAAAACGGACATAGGAGAGAGCCCTTAAGGACTCCCTGCTTTTCTCATTAGGAGTATATAATAATATGCCAAATATTACAAAGTAAGAAGTACGACAATATTAGCCTTCAGAAAATAACTGCTTTTCTTTTAAATGCTAAAGAACGAGATAAACACTGATAGGAGACACACTCACTGAATGAGATACAACTTCTACTCCTGAGGCTGATCCTTAGTCTCATCACCCAAGGGACCCTCTCTCAGGTTTAGGGGAAGAACAGAAACGAAAGTTCTCCAAGAGGCAAGAAGAGCTGGCCTATACATTCTTGGGCTTCTCCCATGGACCAGTCCAAGGGCTAGCACATTTGAAAGCCATGCATCATTTCCCATCATTGTCGGGGTGACAACCTATCTTAAAAGGCCCCGACATCATTAGACACAGTAGCTGTCTCAGTCTACCTTTCCTGATCCATTTTCCTCTCTAAGTTCCGGTGCTCTGTGTATCTGCCAAAAGGACTGCTCAGTGCTCCGCAGTAAATTCCTCTGAGCGGCCCTCTGCGTAAGGCTCAGGCTCCACTCTCCACTCTTCCTCGTCTGTCCAATTATAAATGCCCATATCCCAAGAATCCTTCGGGGTCCGCCTCACACACCTTTGCTCCTGAAGGTACTTCAGCTGAAAGTCACCTCCCCTTCCTCTAAACTGCCCTAGTGCTCCCAGGGCCTCCCCTCCAGCCCTCACCACTCTCCAGCTTGAATTTCAGTTCTACACTGGCAGGCACTATTCTCTACTTCCTACTACTCTCAAATGTCCTTCAGGGCAGAATTTTTTCGATTCCTCTTTGATTCCCCACATCACCTAACACAATGCCTTGCACAAAGATGAATCTTTAAAAAAATAATCATAATTTGTGAATAGATCACTGTCCCAGGTATTGACACTCTAATGCAGGCATCACAGAAACCTGCAAGGGTAGTCAGCTCCCCAAATTTAAGTAACTGGAACCTAAACCACAACTAGAATACAGAATCATCTTAAGTCAGCTGAGCGAGGAAGCCAACCTGCAGGAATAAAATACCCTATTAATCTTAGACTTTTTGAATTGTAAAATATTTCTGAACCTCGACTTTATTTGCGGTATTATCTGGTTAGCGGTCTTGGCAGCAGTTCGAAGTTTTAAAGTACTACAGGTCATGAATATCAAATGCTACAACAAGTTTACTTGGAGGAAATCCAGATTCATTTGTAACTGCATGACAAACAGTCCTCCAGTTTCAATAATGCGAGGAAATACTGTGATCGGAATCAGAGCATCTTGCTATATCTGGATTCTCACAAAGTCAAGTGTAAGGCAAATGCGGGAAAAGACAATCCTCAGAAAGCAGGGACACTACTTGGAGTGGCACAGATGGTGATTAAAGACAATCAGAAAGAGCAAACATATCCTATTTCATTCAAGGCAATGGATAGGAGGGTCACATCTTGCGTAAAACCACAACCTGGTCTAGAAAGAAAAGGGACAGAGACATAAATGATAACAGATTCCACCAATGTCATCCGAGCAGCTAATCAAATAAAAAAAGCACATGTGGATTCAATGTGCAAATACCTGCGGGCTATGCGCTGGCTCTTCTGTACACAGGGAGTCACACAAAATAGTCTGATATACAGAAGCACCGAGTTTAATGTCTTCAGTGTTCCGACTGCGACAAACCCAAACCTTCAACAGAACATAAGCCCCAAACCTCGGAAACCATTCTCAAGATAAACCCTGTGAATGGTTTGGAAACATGGGACTGTTTGTTCCTGTGGGTCTGATCACTGCACCCCGCTGTAGAGCCCAGCTTACATAATACCCAAGATAAAGGTAAACTTGCTCAACAAAGGCAACCTCCATCAAACACATCCTGCTTAGCATTAAAATAAAGTTATTTCTAGACAGAGATGACTTGTGTTTTGAAAGTGGCAATGCCTCCCATTTCCCTCTCTAATAATATAGTCTCTTTATCTTGTTTACATGAAATAGAGCTCAAGATTTTATTTGAAGGAGGCTGTCCAGATAATGCACATCTTGGAAGCAACTACAGCAAAATTAATGCAGTCATCTTTAGAGAAAGTCTTAAAAAAGATCAAACTCAAAGGGCTTCATTTTTCCAAATTATTTTGGGATATAATTAGAATTGTTACACCCACTTGCAGATTTCCTTCCTTTTTAAATTTTTTTTTCCCCACCTGTAACTGAGTAAGTCATTATGAGGCTAATAAAGTGGGGGGAAAAAGATGTTTCCACACTAAAACAGTTAACAGATGTTAAATAAGCACAGAAAATGGCCACTAGGTAAGCAATGACTGATGTTGGGTAAGTAAGAAAAATGTTGCCTTTACTGATTTTATTACCCATGTACCTCCTGGGGTCATGGGAGACTTGTAAAATATTTTGTGGGCAGATAAAAGTCTAGCATTTATTTGCAAGGCTAGTGTAAGTGTGTTTCAAGGGTTCCCCACTCCCCTTACTTAGTTTTATGTTGTCAAAAAGTAAGTGAAAATCATCTAAGAAAGGCTAAAATAATCATTTGGTGAGAGGTCAAGAAAACTCATTTTTCAACATTTTTCTGACACGCATTTCTTCCAATCCCACCTTCCAGACCTCACTAACCAGTCATGAAATCCTCACTGTACAAAGGGGAGAGTATAGGATTTCACTTTACCATTGCAGGCACATCCTTTTCAAAAGTCAAGCTTAAACAGGGGTGAATTCAATAATTTACCGGGTACCTACTATGTGCCAAATGGTGCACTAGATGCCAAGAATAATGTAGGAAACATATTAAATAGATGCTGAAGTGAAGATCTAGCACATTTAACAATTTTCAAAAAAATAGTTACGAACTCTAATTTTGTTCGTACACATTCCTGAAGATTTTATATTGTTTGCTTAGAAATCTTCCTAACTATTGAAAACTATATTATTTCATGTTATATTCAACCACATTATTTCATAAGTCATATTACTCTCTTGATAAGCATTTACTAAATAAGTTAAATGTGTTAATATTTTTGACATATTCAGAACAGTGCCTGGCAGATATAAACACTACGCATGGTTACCAAATACTAAATAAAATATCTATGATTTTCTGGGTACTTACTGTTTTTCAAACACTTCACCGAAGAAAAAACTTTCGTATTTCTTTTGCAGAACTACAAAAAATTTACGTGTCATATGGACACGGGCATCCCTTGCATGAATCTTAGAAGTCAAAAAATGGCAGCCAAGACTTCTGGCCAAATTCGGTCATCCCAAGGATATTGTCTGGCCCAAACAGAGCATACTTGTTCTTAAATTAGTAACCAATATTAAATAACAGGAGATGTCATAGAAAATCCAGGTGTCTGTCTGTCTGTCTTAGAAAAATATTAACCTCTACGAAACTGAAACCTGTATTTGCTTATTGCAATAATGGGATGGAGAGAAGTACGAGTGGGAGAGCATAACCTCTAGTTCAGCAGAGTCCCTTCTGCCTGGTCCTGGTGTGCATTTGACTTTGGGGCCTGGATCTGATAGGCCTCTAACTTCTGACATTTCTGAAGAAATGTGAAGGGAGAAGCTGAGTGTGACTGCTATGAGAAAAACATTACGGACAAAACTATAAAAATGGAGAGCCTTGCCCCTCTGGTTTTAATAATTTCCAGCTTGAGGAGGACCACCATCTTTAGATTTTTGAGTATTTGGCTGGTTCTCTAGTTTGCCTAATAGGGGTAAACATTTGTGCACTGGATTTTTCTGTTTATATATAAGTTATGTTTTAATAAGGCAGGGAAGTTTATTTCATCTGGCCAACTATGATAACTCTGATGCAGAGTTAATTAGTAAGATACTTAAGACGATTATTCATTTAAGGTTGAAAAGTCTTTTAATCCACTTCCTTCAGAGTCTCTTCTAACTCACCCCAGGCATAGAAATCTATTTATTTTAAAGACAGAATATGGAATTTTTCTATAACTTCCATATGTAATCTATGCCAGTGTTTATAAGTCCCATAGTCATGAAATTCTAAATGAAAGTTTTTGCTTAAATATTCATGCTTCAGCTTTAGTTGATTCCGAATTCATATGCTTTCAAACCACTGCATGTTTAATAAAGACTAGTAGAAATTTATCTTTTGGCCTTCTCTTTCTTGAGATAAAGAATTACAATTTCCACTGATATTTCTTCTCCCCCTTCAACTAATGTGCATTAAGTGACTTCCAAATATTGGGCACCCAGTTCACAACAAACACTCTACAGTTTCACATGATCTTCCTAACATCTCTAGCAGAGAACATTAATTATCTCTATTTCTACATGAAGAAACAGGTCATTGAACTAGTCCAAGGTGACTCAGCCAGTGCACGTTAAGAGTCAATGCCTATAACTTTCTTCTCTACTGTGGAGTCATCTGACTGCTTTCTTTATCCATCTTCACACCTTCACAGTGTAAGATCACTAGACAGTCACAAATATGTCTTCTAGTCCTAGTGATTCCACCATTTTCCGGGTGACTTTCACATCTCTGGTTCTCTACACCTCAGCTGGAAACAAGGGGACTGGCATAGATGGTCTCAAGGTTCCTTACAAATCTGTAAAGTCTGTTATCCCAATGTCCTCATTAAGCTCACTGGCCCAAAACCTAAGAATGAAAGAAAAAGCTAAGTTGAGATAGCAACTATCAGATGAAGGGTTTTGCCGCCCTGACCACTTCCCTTGCCCGCAAGCAGTGGCTGCCAGACAGCCTGGGCAAGTTTCCATTTGAAAACTTCTCAAGACACTGAACATTCAAAGCATTAAGTCCTTTCCCATAGTGCGGGAGACTTCACACTCTCTACTCCTATGAATTCCTTCACAGTGATGGGGTTCGGGGCAGGCTGCTGCAGAATGTGCCACTTTGGCATGTGGATTATATGGAGCTGAAGACAATTAAGGCCCAACAGACTCAAGAAGAAGTTTTTACTTCCCTCTTAAATGCCTGAAAGAATTTAGTTAGTTAGCCTGTGTCAGGAAGAGAGTTATTACCAAAGATAACTTTTTTACATAAGGAAGACTCTTTGGTCTGGCGTGGCAAACATTTGCTCGTCCTGTCTTCCTGTGAATCGTCTTCCTCCCTCTGAAGTTCCAGACCCCTCCCCCTTTTCCTTAGCTCAGGATGGCATAGAAACCTCAACTGCCTAACTGTTGAGGAGCTTCTCCTGTCTTTGCGGGGGTCCTGTATGTACAAAACTAAAAATTTGTTTTTCTCCTGTTAATCTGTCTTCGGGCAATTTGATTATTAGGCCAGCCAAAGAACTTAGATGGAGAGAAAAGTTTTTGTCCCCTGCACTAGTGGCACTTCTCGTTTTCTGAAGCAGCAGTTGCAGGAGTAAGGCTGCCAAATAAAATACGAGATGCCCAGTTATATTTTAATTTCAGATGAACAAAGAATAATCATCTATTATAAGTATGTCCCAAATACTGCATGGGACATTTATAGTAAGGAGATCAATCAGCAACTTAATCCTTGAAAACAGGCTTACAGACCTGAAAATTTCTCCAAAGAGAACCTCAAAGGTCCTAAAAGCAAGTCCTGAATTGACATACCAAGGTAATTTCCTAATTCATGAGATGGTAACATGAAAATTCTGTAGGAGAAACCACGGTGTTTCACAGGCTATCAATGCAAGGTCTTAAAACACCCTGTCTGCATCCCCAAATAGTTCTCACCCTGCATAGGACAAGGACCATGACTTACACTTACTCTATTTGTATTTCCAGTAAAACAAGAAAACTGGCTATTGTTGATGGCATGGTTTTCAAAGGAAAGAAAAAGATTATTTTCCCTAAATTTCCTTGAGAGACTAATTAAAATCGATTTGAAATTAAAAGCTTGACTTTCAAACCATATGTTGTTTGCAAAGCATCAAACTCTAATCAGAGTTTCCTTTTAAAGTTTCAGCGTTTAACTGAAATCATAAAAGAACTTCATTAAGCACTTGATACTGGAGTTCCCTGCAGAGCAGAGGCACAGCAGTAATTACTCTGCCTCCTGCGTAAAAAAAAAAAAAAAAAAGTCATTTAAAAATAAATAAATGTTTCTGAGGACTTCCCTGGTGGCGCAGTGGTTAAGAATCCACCTGCCAGTGCAGGAGACATGGGTTCAAGCCCTGGTCTGGGAAGATCCCAAATGCCGCGGAGCAACGAAGCCCGTGTGCCACAGCTACTAAGTCTGCGCTCTAGAGCCGGCGAGACACAACTACTGAGCCTGTGCGCCATAACGACGGAAGCCCGGGCGCCTAGAGCCCATGCTCCCCAACAAAGAGAAGCCACCTCAATGAGAAGCCCATGCACCAGAACAAAGAGTAGCCCCCGCTCGCTGCAACTAGAGAAAGCCTGTGCGCAGCAACGAAGACCCAACGCAGCCAAAAATAAATAAATATATTTTAAAAATAAAATAAAATAAAAATAAATAAATGTTTCCATTTCCCTCAATTTTGTTCTTTATTTCAATTTCTTCCCAATTGAATCCTAAGTAAAATTAAGAACTGAGAGGAAAAAAGTGGTAAAAACTAGAAAACTTGACAGCTTTCTCAGGGTCAGTATCCTAAACCATAATTCCTTGCTTAAGAGTGTCCAAAAGGATGGAGGAGCTGGCAGAGGTCCATGATTTAGAAAATGGCTGAGGTCTGCAAACACTGGCGAAGTTGTCTTTATACTTAAGTTAAAGCAAGGGTGAGCTTATTGTCTGGGAGGGATGATGGGGAGATGGGAAGGAGGCAGTTTCTTAAGAGGTGTTGGTCCACCCAAACACACCAGCAGAAAACTGCTCAGTTCCCTTTAAGTACGTGGGATCCGAAAGTGCTTCCGTGACCTTCAGACGACATTGCATTTGAAACCACTAAGGGAATACAGAAGAACACATATTAAGCCCTGAAGCAAAGGTCTTAATTGGCCTCAGGGCAAAACTTACAATAACCACTTTCTGTTTTGACTCTTCTATTCTTATACACTACATCAGGAAAAGGTGAATATGACTCATGATTTAAGAATGTGAGTTCCCAGTGCACTGCAGAGAGGGTTGTTTTCCAAAGTCAGCTCAGGAAAAGTAGTATTAACAAATAGCAGAGAATTTCCTCTTGACAGATTCGAGCATCTAGCTCTACGATCAGCTGTGTTATTTTTTTCAAACATCTCTTAGAGGCAATTTATTGGATTACAGGGAATTAGGGCTGAAATCGAGGAGTAAAAGTAAGTAAATAATAAAGATGCATATTCTTTACAAGGCAGAATTGTCCTTCTACCCCCTTGGAAATCATGAAAATAAGTTAAGAAACCTGAGAAATAAAATAATCCGTGACCGACACCCAGTCAGTAGGGAAAGGTCAGAGAGGACACTTCCACCTCCCGAAGATCAAAAAGTAACTTACTTTAAATTCTCTTTGAAGAGGAACACATTTGCTTTTGAAATGGGGAAAAGGGACCAAGCAAGGAGAGGACTCAGTAATCCAATGCTCAAGCACCAACAATCACTTACTTTGTAAATGGTGGGTAAGATCTGTTTCATTTTCAGCCTGTGAAAGACAAAGACGTCATAAACGGCTGAAACTGCCAGGACCGTCACTCCTTGTTCCTTCCACAGCATGCTGCATCCAGCACACAGTCCTGTCCCCAGGAACCAGCCCCAGGTCCTGGCCGAGGCGCCTCTTGTAGAACAGTGTTTCATGTAGCAGAGCAAGGAGAGGAGGAAGAAGAGACTGGCCCCCACGTCGGCCCGGCCCACGATTCCTGCCACCGCCTCCGTGTGGATGGGGTGAGAGGCGAACATCAAGCCAGCCATGAAGGTCCAGTACCCATCCCCAAGCAGGATCTTGGAGAAGCTCGTGAAGAGGCCAGTGACCGCCGCATGCAGGAGCACGTTGACGAGATGGTAGCTCCAGGGATTCAGCCCTCCGATGGCATGGTTCAGGCGGAAGGAAAGAGTGCAGAGTGGCCGGTAGGACTTGTGGCTGCCGCTGTGGGTTAGCAGCGTTCCCCAAAAATCATTGTAGAAAATGTGGGTCCATGGGGTTTCTGGGAGAAGGTCCTGATTAGTCTTGATAGCACGGCTAAAAAATAAAATGTCGAAACAGAAATCTAATGTAAAATACAGAAAGAAAGAAGAAAGTACACTGTTAAAATATACTGCTGAAACACGGCCTTCCTTCCTAGCTTTGTCATCACGTGGCTTTGTCATCACGTGGCTTTATGATGGGATTCCAGGTATACATGATTAATGCAAATGAGCCTTGGAGCCGGCTTTACAGGTAGACTGAATTCAGATCCTCCCCTTAATGCTTACTAGATCCGCAATTAGGGTTGTATTTCTCTCCCTCAAAAGCTTTCTTCCTTGTTTGAATGCAAATACCTTTAAAGAATAAATGCAGAGTTAAAGGCTTAACGCTTAAGGTTCAATAAAGCAGTTGCCAAACAACTGCCCGTGTGTGGCATGTTGGCTAGAAATCCAGATTTCAGGTGCCAGGTTGATATGAGGCCTGAGAATCTGCATTTCTTAAGAAAGCAAAGTCTCAGGTGATACTGGTGCAGGGGATACACTTGGAGCAAGGACTAGCCCCCCGCTAGCAGAAATAAATTTTAGGTAGAACATCTGTGCCCAGAGCAATGCTTCCCATACACGCAGATCACCTGGGGATCTCGTTAACAGGCACGTAAAGGTTCTAATTCAGTAGGCCTGGGGAGGAGGCCGAGATTCCACATTTCTGACCCTTGTAATTGTTCATTTATCTACTGTGTAAAAAAGCAAAGAACACTGCTTTGCAGATACATGACTGTTCTGGAGACCTAGGGCAAAGAGCATCTTGGCCCTGTGAGCTGCTGCTATTATTATTCTACAAAGACTGTATTCTAATCTACAAAAAGTCCCTTATAAAATTCAGTTTGACCCACAACCTCTGAAATTAGGTGCACCTGGGGGCTGGAATGAAAACAGACATCAACATATATTAATAGTAGTTGGTTATCTACTCTGCCAAACACTATGCGAGTCCTTCTGCGTATATTATCTACTTATGAAAACGAGCTGACTTTTCTAGATGCTCAATAAAAGGCAGAAAGTCTGTTAAAATCAGGTTTTAAAAAGTACTCAATGTTACAGACAGTTCTCCAGTGTCTATAGTCTCCATTTTCCCATACTCAAAACACCTTTAGTTTTTAGCTGGGTACATGTCTTCTGGACAAAAAGTTATCATTTCCTATCTTCCCTTGCTGCTAAATATGGTCATGTGACTAGTATTTGGCCAGTGACTAATATTTGGTCAGTGGAACATAAGCAGAGTGCTATGCACTACTTCTAGAAAAAAGTATCCTTAAAAGGAAAAAGCTTAGTATTCTTCTCTCTTCTACCCTACCCCCTTCCTGCTGGAGCACAGATGTAATAGCTGGAGTTCCAGCGGCCATCGTGACTCATAAGGTGTCCTTAGGAATAGAAGTCATGCCAACAGAGCAATAAGACTGAAGGAAACCGAGTCCCTGTCATGGTAGACCATACCAGCCCTTGGCAAACTACCTGAGTATGAGAAATAAATTGCTATCTTGTTTAAGCTGCAATATTTTGGGTGTTAGCACAGCTGAATCTACTCATCAGTGAAATCCTTTGTTAACAGAAGACCTACTATATCACAGTGGTTTGATTTTCCATTTTGATTTTGATTTTTACAAGGCTCCGTGTATTGACTGTGTATAAATGAATTTCCATATAAATTGGCTTTTAAAATATTAGAAACAGATGTTATTCTGGATCCATTAAACTAAAACACCCTGTTATGACATTCATCAAGAGTCTATCCCAGAAGTAATTGCTTAAGACTTGATGGGTTATAATTAAAATTTTAAAGAAATATGAAAAACTGCCAAACTGCCAGTGTTGTTAGAGAGAGCTGATTTCAAGCCATTGAGAATGAAAAGCCAACTGGCCTCCACTAAACATTAACCTAGATATTGATGAGAATTTCTCTAATATCAATGCAGAAACGTTCATACTATCAAAGTCGGGGCAGCAGAAAGTTCAACAGCAAAGCACTGTGGGATAAGGCTTGGCTAATTTAGCGAGAAAAGCTGAAAAGCACATTTTGTTTAGGACAATACTTCACCCTTTCAGTGGCAGATCCTTATATAATGGAGACGCATGTTCCCTAAACCAGGTTTTCTACATGCTATTAGTTCAGCTCCATAACTAACTCTGTAAAGACTTTTTGAGGGAAAGGAAAAAAAAAAAGAAACACACGTTTAAAAATCTGTTCAAAGCTGCCAGAATTTCTTATATCCGTAGCCATAAATCTAGTAATCTGCAGCAGCCAACAAGATATACTATGTCTAACTCTCATGAAACAAGTATTTCAAAACAAAGAACGAAACTAACAAATCTCATAATTTCATTGTGAGAAAAACCTTTGATGCGGCACAGCCCTAAATTTACACTGTAGAAAAAGAATTAAAGGCAAACAGTGTCAATAAAACAATAATAGAAGAGCAAAGGAACATCCCACCCATGTTCAAAATACACTGCACTAAGGGAGACTTCGGTCTGATAAAATTCTCTGACGGGCGTTATCTTATTATTAGCCAGGTTTTTATTTACTCGATAAATGTTACGGCAAAAGAACATGAAATAAGACTAAATTGTACTGGGCTTTAGTACATAAGTCACGTCACACATGCAAGTCAGTGATAAGGGATGCATTATGCATCCCTCACATCATATTAAGAAAGATACAGACCAAAAGGGATTTAATGGAATCTGAATAATCTGCCAGCAAAATGAGAAGTAAAGGTAGTCGCTCAACACTCAACATAATAGATTCTCATCTATTTGCATTTTCTTATGCAAGTCCAAAACTGAAAGAGGGGAAACCTATTTCTCAGTCAATGAAAAGGCTTAACTCAAAACAAAATGTCATGCTGATATAATTTCTGATGTTACTTCTGTGAGTGGGTATTGAAAATTCAGAAAGACACTAAGGAATTGGGAAATTTTCCACTCCAGGAAAGGTGAAGAACATTGAAGCAGCAGGTGTGGAAAAGAAACAATTGTAGGCAGAATTCTCCAGAGAACACAGGCCCAAGATACTCTTTTGAAGCAAAAAGATCCAGTCCCTCAAGCTTTCAAGGAGGTTTTAATCTGTTTTCAGTTTTGTTCATTTGTGGCTCTTTGTTTTTTGCTGCATTATGATTTTTCCTTTAAAAAATGTTGACAAAGGCCAACGCTATTGTAAAACATAAAACGGCTGAATGATATGACACCGCCATCCCAACTGTCCTCATGTGGGTTTCTCTCACTACTATTTTTTCTGTCCATTGACCTTTTCAATCATGAGCACCCACAAAAATGATGGCCATCAGTCCTTCAGAGGAGGAATGATGCTTAGATTCTCCAAACATCAAACGGCACACTCTTCCCAAGTACTTTCAAACTGTTCTACTAAAAAGTAAGTAAAGGCCAAACTCTATATTTAAAAAAAAAAATTTTTTTTTTTTCTTTTAGGTGATGGGTTGAAATTTGTTCTACAGGAGAAAGAAGAAAGAGCGTGGCCTTTGTTAACCTGCCCTGCTTCAGTGCTACCCAAGCACACCTATCTATGCCCAGAAAGGGCAGTGAAATGCAGTGGTTAAGAAAACTGAGTCTGGAGCCAACTGGACCGGAGTTACTCCACCTCTCTGTACCTCAGTTTTTTCATCTGCAAAATAAGGATAATAACTGTACTTGCCTTATAGGACCATTTTGAGGAGTAAAGGAGCTAGTAAGCAAAAAGCACCTTGTTATATGTAATATACGTAACACATGTTAGCTGCTGTCATTATTAGTATTATCACCATTAACACCAAACAACTAGTGCTAGCCATCAATGCAAAATCAGTGCTCTTTCTTCATATTTATAGCCTTCAAAAATCTATGTACCATGGTCCTATTTCACTTAAAATTCCTTTAAGCTTTTATGACACTCTCAGCACAAAATAATAAACATTTATGAAGTCTTACCTTGGGTCTTTAACACATTACTCTTCCCATTCCCCTCCTATCTTTTTTGACTTCTTTGCAACTCTCCTTGGCTAGCATCTCTTTCAGATTTTTCTCCCAAATGTGGATGTTTCTCTCTCGGTTCTGTCTCCTGACCTCCCCTCTCTCTACACTTTCCACCTCTGTGGTCATCATCTTTGACACCTGCAACTCAAGAGATGCTTCCTCCACCTACGCCTCCAGTCTGGGTGTGGCTCACAAGCCTACACTTGTACTGCCCCAGGTGACAGCCACACCTGAATAATGCACTCCCGGCTCCTCTACTAACACCAGAGTCTTACCTTTGACCAGTTAACCTCTCTAAAGCACAGCTTCTTTGCCTACAGTTGGTAGATAACAACGCTTCTCACAAATTGTTGTGTTGAAGATCAAATGAGGCAATGTTAACTTAAAATGTTTGAAAAATTACTTAGCCTGGTGTCACGGACTGGTTTTTCCAGACCCCTTCTTCTTAGTTAACAGTGTCCTGATCTTCCTTCTGAGAACAGGCCACATCCACCCTCAGTCCATGTGCATAGAGTGAAGCTGTTATCCCCACCTCCTGATGAAAGGTTATCATTTGATTTGGCCAGTTAGCGTACTATATCCCCCCATCCTCATTTCCGGCCACAAGAACTGACTTAGCCAGCCAGGTCGGTCGGAGTCAAAACAGCTCCAACAATCTACTGGGAAAGGACATCTTCTTTTAAGAATGAGATGAAATCCTAGGGCTACTAAAGGATTCCCTGAAGACAGAGCCTAAGAATGAAGCCAACACAAAAAACCCAGACCAAGGAGACAGAGGCAATTCTTAGTGCAGCTGGATCCCGTCATGCCTGAAGCTAACACTGCTAAATAAGCCAATAACTAAATAAGCCAATAAGCCAGTACACTAGTTTGAACTGTTATTCTGACATGTGCAACCAGAAGAGTGTTAAATAAAATAGCACTGTGTAACTATCAAGTAATATTGTTAGTTGCCCTTTCAGTATCTTCAGCTGAATAAGACTGAATCCAAATAATTTTCCTTACACACCACCTCCTTTTTCATACAAGCCCCTCATAAAGCACCATCATTCTTGCACCACTGACACCGAGGTTGTGCATGAGGGGTCCTTCTCTCTTTGCTCCTACATCTACTTTTAAATTGGTTAAGGATATGTTGACGCCAGTCAGGATCTCAGAGAAAAATCCAACTCGCAAGTTTCCCTTAAATTCACCTCTAACTCCTCTTTTCTCCTTCCCCCGCCCCTATTCAGGCTTCCATCATTTCCTACCTCTATTGCTTAGCAGGCTTACTAAAAGCGCCTGTTTATTATTCTGTTTCTTTCATTAGGCTCAAAGTCCCCTCATGGAAAGAGTATATTTTCTTCAAAGCCCAATACATATTAGGCACATAACAAATATTTGTAAAACTGAACTAATAGTCATCCCTGCCTGCTTTCATTCCCCTTTTGATCTATTATACATGCTGTGGATAGAGAAACTTCCTGAAATATAACTCCTGAAGTATAACCCTAACACCATCACTCTGCTTCCCAAGAATCCCTCATCACATCCTATTTCTTACCAAAATAAACACCCTTCCCAGCCCAGCATTCAGAGCCAACCCCATTACGACTTCTAGGCCAATCTCCCATTACTTCTCTATATGCATCCTAATGTCAACCGAACTTCCCAGCTTCTAGGCCTTCGCTCAGATCATTTTTTTCCCTTCCTCTGCCTGGATTGCTGTTCTTCGACCAGTTTACATCTGTCCAGATATATTTCAATTGCCAATGCTCGTTTGTGATGGCCCAGTCTCTCCTAGTTATTCTTGCAAATCGGCTCGATTTTAACATTGCTCATTGACACATTCCCATTAATAACACTGACTTCTTACTACCATCATCAGGGATCTTAAATGGGATGAGATGTGGAAGACATTTCAGAAGGAGTAGGAGGAAATATATGCATTGAAATAAGGGCATTTTAACAGTCCCTCTTCTCTACCCTATTGAAAATCACAACTCAACAAAATGGATTGATTCTGTCTTAAGAAAATTATTCACTCACTCATTTATTCATTCATTCTGTGATGGGCTAGACACTATAAAGGGCACTGCAGATAGAATGGGGAGTAAAACAGATGCACTGACTTTGAGAAACAGCCTAGTAGAAGAGGCAAAGATGTGTAGAGGCAATTTCACTGCAGTATGATAAATACCACTCTAACACGAAATCCTGATTGCCTTGGGAGAACAGAACAACTCCCGACAGTCAGCGGGTCAGGAGCTTCCTGGAGAAAAGCATGTCTACATATACGGAAGGGGTTAAGCAAAGGAGTAAGGGAGTTGGGATGTTGCCAGACTGATGGGCAATATTTTCAAGGACCATGAGGCAGGAGAGAAGAAGGTGGTGAACTTGGGACCTGAAAAAAATGCAATAGATTGGTTTGGCTGGAGTGAAGTTTGAGGGATGGAGTGGCAGGAATCACTGGCATTACTCTGTCTTGTACTATTGTCCTTCATGGGATGGAGAGCAATGTGGCTAGACATCAAGCTCTGCAATGGTCTTCAGGTCCGATTCAGCTTGTTAGGACTTGCTTTATCTCCCCAATGCACTGTTAACTCCTAAGAAACAGAACAGTATCTTATTTATCTTTTGGAGCCTTGCACACAGTAGGCATTCAATATATATTTGATGAACTGAATTCTAAGTAGAAATGATTGGTATTGATAAGCTGCACTCACCTTTTAGAAAAATTCTACATTGTTTTAAGTATATAGGGAATTATCACTTGCATCTAAAAGTAGTTCACTCACTCTGGGCACTAAACTCTGTTCACTTAATGATAATTAACTGAGAAAAACCATCAGGTTAATTGGCTTACCCAAATGTCTTTGGCACGCATTTCCCACTTAACCTGTAATCCCTTCATTAGAGTCTCTCTTTAGGGATAAGCCATTATATTTAGAAAGCTCCAGTAAATATGCAAATACTTAGCTACCAGGGTAGGGAAATGAGAGATATATTGTAACATCTTACAGCCTGTCTTAGTCTGGCGAGAAGCAATGCATTTCAGATTCATAGAGGAATGTCAGGTAGGGCAAATTTCGGTGTTAGCTCTCTTGGTCCCTGCAGAAATGGAAGGCACTATGCTTTACGCATGAAATTATCATTACACATGTAACACATTCCTAAACTTATTTCCATCTTGATCTCCTCCTACTAAATTGTAAACCCTTCAACAGTAGAGATGATGACTTCCTAAGCAACTGGCACTTTTTAAAAAATGCGAATTGTCACTGTCTAGATGTTGAATGAAAAGAGGCCACAGGAGTAACAAAGAGCCTGCTGTCAGACATCCAAGGAACAGGGCCCCCGAGTAACTGCTCGCTTTGTGAGAAGGTAAGTCTGAGAATGCTCAGCCTTGTAACTAAAGGAATATTCTTAGCGGACTCCTCTTCCATCTCTTTAGGAGTTTTTCCTGTAAGCAATAAAGGAATTTTTTTTTTTAATTTTTATTTATTATTTATTTATTTATTTATTTATTTATTTTTGGCTGTGCTGGGTCTTCGGTTCGTGCGAGGGCTTTCTCTAGTTGCGGCGAGCGGGGGCCGCTCTTCATCGCGGTGCGGGGACCGCTCTTCATCGCGGTGCGCGGGCCTTTCTCCATCGCGGCCCCTCCCGTTGCGGGGCACAGGCTCCAGACGCGCAGGCTCAGCAGCTGTGGCTCACGGGCCCAGCCGCTCCGTGGCATGTGGGATCTCCCCAGACCAGGGCTCGAACCCGTGTCTCCTGCATTAGCAGGCAGATTCTCAACCACTGCGCCACCAGGGAAGCCCAATAAAGGAATTTTATGAGCTACATCTGACACAGCAACTCTCTCCAGTCCCCCCCACCCCCAAACAAAGAAAACTAAGCCTTCTGATTAAACGTGGCCCCAGCTGCAGCTGAACTAAGCTGAACTAAGCTGCTGGAGATTCGGATTCACTCTCTAGAGCTTCCCAAGTCTAGAGTTTGCCCAGATACTCTTCTTGTCTTAGTGGGAGAAAATGAAAAGGATGAACCTTAGCTAAATAAGTGTCTTTAGTTCCCCAAATAAATCAATGCTGCCATTTTCAGAGTTTCTACAGGAAATGGTCAAGAAAAAACTTTAAGTAACCCTGAAAATAAATTAATAATCCATTTAAAAGAAAGCTGATGATTTAAAATTAAAACGTCTGGGAATTCCCTGGCGATCCAGTAGTTAGGACTCCACACTTCCACTGCAGGGGGCATGGGTTCGGTACCCGGCGGGGGAATTAAGGTCCCGCATGCCACACGGTGTGGCCAAAAAAAACAAAAAACTTTTTAAAAAAAATTATACAATTAAAACTTCTGTTACTAAAAATGTTTTTTTAAGTATTAATATGAAATGCATTTGACAAGATTAAAGCAAAAACTAACAGCATGAGATAATCATGAAAACCATACTCCAAGCATTTAATTTCACTGATTAAAATAATCCTCTACCTTAATATTAGCTTCTTAACAACTTGAAATATTTTTCATTGCCTTGCAATCTGCATGATGAAAAACAATATTAATGTTTTCCACACAAGTATTTGTTCGCTATGTCCATATCATGCCACCCTAACATAAAATATTATACTTACAATTCACCTCCTTCCAGCTGTACTAAATGGAATCAGTCTCAACTTAAAAGCTTAATGAAAATATCTTTATTCCTAGTTTTCCAGACTTGAAATTAGTAACCACTGCAAGAGGTACTATGAAGCTTTTTCACTCCCAAAAGTTTTTCACTCCATAAACTCCAAGTTTATGAACCACTTTAGTACACTGCTGTATATAATTTATGAATTTCAGTCAGTTTCATAGGTTTTCAAAAATTCATAGTTCTATAAAAAGGTGATTAAAAAATTTTGGTTTTCTTACATTTCATACTATGTTTCCCTTACGATGGGGTCTTGAGCACTAGTGATATGTTTTAAAGTATGACTGGTTCCTTATAATTCTATTTTTAAAATACTACAAATGTTTGATTTTTTTTAAGATGAGAAATGAATATGAGATTATAGTTTTCAAAAGTGACTGGGCTCTATTGGACACCAGAGTCCAAGAAAGAGAACACAGGTGTAACCATGAGATTCCAAGAACACCTATTTTGTGCATGGTCTTGTTCTATGTGTTTTTACAGAATAAAAGAAGATGATGTGCTTTGTGCTTAAGAATCCAAATGCGTTGTAAATAGGTAGGCATGGCAAGCTGAGAATACACTTTTCAATTAAAATACTTGCCTATGTATATAAACATGCTGTACAAATTTCAGAACAGATATCCTAAAGTACATGGAAGTTTTCCCAACTACTCAAGTATTACCTTAAAAAAAAAAATCACATCCTTGAGGAGGTGTCATAGAATCTTCACTTAAGGTAAATAGGCAAAGTGCCTTCCGGCTATGATACTGCTTGGAAACCCACTAAGAGTTCTCACTGCTAGACCATGGAAGGTAGGGGGAAATTTTTTAAACCAAGAAACTAACAGTCTTTAAGAAAACAGGCTCCATTGGGAGATGCGAAGATATTCACCCACATCATCCAGATGTTTGGCTTATCTGTAAGCCTAACTCCTGTCTTCTCTGAATTAAGTCTTAACCAAATCACCTTTCTTTATTCACTCCTCTCTTTCAGCCAAACAGACTAGCCAAGAGGCTTCTTTAGCCAAATATTTGCAATGATCCTTTGTCTTTTCTACTTAAAATTTTCCACATGTTGCCAATGTATCCCTCACAGGTATCCATGTTACAATACCACCTTGCATTTGTATCATGCTTTTATATTTCACCAAATGTGCTCATGTTCACGACTGTCTTGAATCCTTGTCACCGCCCCGTGAGTAAGCAGATGTGGACGTGACAAGTTAGGAGTCCTGCGTGAGACATCTGCATCGGTACAGATCAGAGCCGCCCACGCTGGAATCCAAACTTCAGTTTCTTGTCTACTGCCCTCCCTATGTTACGGGCTGAACTGTGTCCCCCTAAAATCCATATGTTGAATCTCTAAGTGCTTCAGAATGTGACTGTATTTGGAAATCGGAGCTTTCAAGAGGTAATGAAGTTAAAATGAGGCCTTTAGGCTGGGCCCTAATGCAATCTAACTGGTGTCCTCATAAGAAGAGGAAATTTGGACACACAAAGAGACACAAGAGGCATCCGTGCACAGGAAAAAAACCATGTGCGGACCAATGAGAAGGTGGCCATCTGCAAGCCAAGAAGAGGCCTCAGGGGAAACCAAACCTGCTTACACCTTGATCCGTGACTTTCACCCTCCAGAACTCTGAGAAAATAAATTTCCATTGTTTAAGCCACCTAGTCTGTGGTATTTTGTTATGGCTGTCCTAAGAAACAAATACACCCTACTATACCATAGCGACCATCGTACATAATTACATACACTCTCCTGTTTATCCTTCAGAGTTACAGAGAAACTAGATTCCACACAAAAGCTATATTTGTCCAATGCTATGTCTGGTACTCTGTTTTTTTTTTTTTTTTTTTTTTCAAAACTACATTTTTTTTTTAAACTTTTTTTTGGGGGGTTTGTTTATTTATTTGTTTGTTTATTTATTTATGGCTGTGTTGGGTCTTCGTTTCTGTGCGAGGGCTTTCTCTAGTTGTGGCAAGTGGGGCCCGTTCTTCATCGCGCTGCGCGGGCCTCTCATTATCGCGGCCTCTCTTATTGAGGAGCACAGGCTCCAGACGCGCAGGCTCAGTAATTGTGGCTCACGGGTCTAGTTGCTCCGCGGCATGTGGGGTCCTCCCAGACCAGGGCTCGAACCCGTGTCCCCTGCATTGGCAGGCAGATTCTCAACCACTGCGCCACCAGGGAAGCCCCTGGTACTCTGTTTTTGATGACAGGGGTTGAACTGCTTTGTGAGTATAAATAGGACTTTAAGACGTATCTTATTCTTAGTTCTGCCAGAATTTGTCTACATGCTTTACCAGAGGGAAAAAAAAATCCTGATCATGCCAATGGGGCATTAACTCTAACTATACACACGTAATAAAACACAAGTGCTACTTCATATTTACACTGAGATCACAAAGCTTACAAAGCACACACACGTTATCTCATATTATCCTCACAATACTGCTATAAAATAGAAAACTACGCTGGATGGCTTTAGTTAAAGAAGAGCACATACTTAATAAGAGGCAGAGGGACTTCGCTGGTGGCACAGTGGTTAAGAATCCACCTGCCAATGCAGGGGACATGGGTTCGATCCCTGGTCCGGGAAGATCCCACATGCCACGGAGCAACTAAGCCCATGCACCACAACTACTGAGCCTGCACTCTATAGCCCGTGAGCCACAACTACTGAGCCCATGTGCCACAACTACTGAAGCCCGCGCGCCTACAGCCTGTGCTCTGCAACAAGAGAAGCCACCGCAATGAGAAGCCCGCGCACCGCAACGAAGAACAGCCCCTACTCGCCACAACTAAGGAAAGCCCACGCGCAGCAACGAAGACCCAATGCAGCCAAAAATAAATAAATATAAATAAATTTATTTAAAAAAAAATAAGAGGCAGAGAAAGACCTTGAACACTGTTCTCCAAACTACTCCATTTAACCTTCAAAGCAGCCCTGTTCCTCCACATGGACAATAAATCTCCCACGAGAAGTGTTTGTAAGATGATTTGAAAGTAAAATCCTAGTCTATTATTGCATTTTGTCTGGAATCCATATATCTGCCCTCAAGACTCAATAAATATAAAAAATGCTTTTGTGCCACATTCTTTTAATTTCTGCATTTCAAAAAGAAAGTCTTCTTTTAACACTAAGGAGTCTTGGAAAACGTGAGTCAAAGGAAGGTGTTACTTGTCTCCCAGTGACGGGTGAAAAAGGCAGCTTTATGAAAGCCAAAAACTAACCTATAATTTCATATTACAAAATATAATAGAAAACATATTCTGGCAGAAATTTTGCTGCCTGCATCCCTTTCAGCCATAAAATAGTTATACACACACACATACATCTGAGAAAGATCAAACTTTAAACATATTGCAGCAACACACACACACAACATGGGAAGTTTCACCAGGGTTGCCTGTGATGACAGGATACACAGACATCCCTACAATAAAATCAGCCTCACAGCTAAATCAGAGAGTCTTTTTGGACACAAGAATATATGAGCCCTGATGAAAAACAGATAGGCAAGGGGGAAAACACTCTAATTTAAAACTAACACAGATGAGCCTACACAAAGTACCCAAACATTTGGTCCACAAACCACCAGCAAGCCTCTAATTTGACATGGAAGGCAAGAGATATTTCATCCCAGAAGGAGGAGAGAAAGATATTAACCCCACCATGAAAATTTATTGGCATTCCAAAATACAGTACTTTCTAATATAGATGTCATTCATTGACCAGACTAATTATCAAGAAATAAATCAAACTTCAGGAAGCCCTGACACTTTCTGCTCTGTGGCCCTTTAAATAAATCATAATGGTAGGCATTCAAAATACTTACGCTGAATAATGAAACTATTAGCTCTCTCAGATCTTGTGTTATAAACAGACAAATTATGAAGCACCGACATGTCCCTTTAAGACTCTTAAGCATGGTATTATATTTTACCCTTTTGCTGGCACCCAAATCCTCAAACTTGGAAGAATTAGATATGAGAAGGGTCTGTTTTAGCCCTCTGTATTTAAGACTGCTAAATCCTCCACAAGATTAGAAATCCCAAAACCAGACCACAGGATAATCTGTATTCAATCTTGACCATCAATGCCTTCACTAAACATAGTTTCTGTCACCCTGTCCATTGTCAATAAAAGAAAATTTTTTTCAACTCGTAAGTATCCATGCTAATTAAATTCACAAGTAATGAAGCGAACAAGCAGAACCTAAGTGTAAGAACGGGAGACAGTATTTAATCAGAGGAATCTAAGCATAACAGATCTAATTTTTCACTCCAGTCTGTAAAAAGATAATCTACATCTTTTATCTGAAGCAACTCCTAAAATCGATGTTCAGTATAAAATGCACACACACACACACTTGAGTCAGCCAAATCTCAATTCAAATTCTTCCTCTTGAATATACTAACTGTATGATTCAGTGTTCTCATCTATAAACTGCTGTTCCTGGTGAAGATAAAATAATAATTAAATAAGATAAGGAGGTTAACTCCTGACACAGAGTAGTTGATTCACAAATGACTGTTACCACAATGAATCACCTCCCTTGCCTTCCTGGACCCCATAGCATACACTCCACAACACAGCATTCCATCTAGCATTCAGTATCGTTTATCTTTTCTCTTAGCATAGTCTTCAGGTCCTTTGTTCCTCTTTCCCCACCACAGCCACCTGAAATTGTGCCTGTATTCATCATAAGTTAAGCCAATTAGCCAAACTAAGAGCGCAAGAATGATGGTCACAGCGGTCTAACTCGTCTGGAAGAAAGGATGACAGCGAGGTTAAGTGAGGGGACCAAAAAGCGTAACAGAAAGAAAAAGAGTCAGGGGACCTATGTCATAGTGCACAGCCTAATTAGGATATTCTGGGAAGCAGCCTCATAGGAAGGACAACAGTTATATATCATCAAAGACGCTAGGCTTGGGTATTTCTTTTTGACAGAAAGATCATCAATTCTAATAAAACTATAATGTGATCCACGAATTTTTTTTTTTTTAGCTTCCCAAGGCCTATTTTTTCTTGCACAAAGTAAGAAAAGGATTACTCCAGGCATTTCTAATCACTCACACACACACACACACACACACACACACACACACATCATTATGTTTTCAAAGACAGCAACTTCTAAAAAGCAGGACAATATATATTAAACCATTTATATCTTTGCTAACAAAAAGTAAAAGTCAACATAGTATTTGAAAAAGTCCTCCTTATCCTCTTCATATAAGCCAATCTTAGGCAGGTGGGCAGTAAATTGACTGTAATTTGTGATGGCCTGGAAGACAATCTAGAAAAGTTTAAGATCAGAAATGTAATCACCTTGTGAAAAAAAGCAATGTCACACACTCTGTCATGGTCACTCCACTCAGAGCGGATGGATTTTCACATTGAAAAACTAACATTAAAAGTTGCCTTG
The DNA here is from genome assembly GCF_949987535.1 of Balaenoptera acutorostrata. Lineage (NCBI taxonomy): Eukaryota > Metazoa > Chordata > Mammalia > Artiodactyla > Balaenopteridae > Balaenoptera > Balaenoptera acutorostrata. The sequence continues at coordinate 37,270,041 of NC_080074.1, forward strand.
GGGAGGATAATAGAATAGGCATCCCCAAATGCTATATCGGTCCTGCCTTCTAATGGTTTCTTTTTTGAGGGCATCCTGGAGAGAAGTTCAATCTTTCGAATGGGAATATAACTGTACTACAACCCTCCAAGGGCATTTACCACTTTAAAAAGGAACTCCAAACTCTGCTGTCTTTAAAAGGCAATAGGTCATTGGGAAAAGTCATTTTTCAAAGCTCCAGTGAACTGCCACTCTGCTTTTAGCCAGTCACAGAGATAAGGCATGCAGTCTCAGCAACAGAATCACCTTACTTTAATTTTTAATACCTGTGCATTTCAGGGCTCTCAAGAGGAATCAATGACTTACTCATGGTATCATCAATGTCTTAGACTATCTGTATGCATGCATTTTGACAAAGCAGAAAGGAAAATCATCCACCACCTATTAATTTTGGATGAACATTTGAAATAGGTTACAAGAGGACAACATAAAGGCATCTTCCTCTCCGTCCCCCTCAAAAAAGGAAAAAAATAATAATCTCATCATTGTCACCTCTCAGAATTTAAGTGAGAATAAAGCTCCTAGAGGGGAAGGCATGTGTTTTTTATTTCCCATTCTGAAAGCGCACACAGGTATCAACTCAAATGGCAGTGAATTCGTCTGGAATGTAAAAGACCATGGGGTTCACACGTATAAAGATCAACAGTTGTTTTAGAAATTAACTACACCACATCTTAAACTTCTACATCAGTTTTAAACTGATCCAGGTGTTATCATCAGGGTAGAAACAGATGCAGTGTTAGCACGTTAAACTGTGAATCTAGCTCCAACACCGCTTAATGGGCTCCACATGCTGAAAATGATCATCATGGTAGGAAGTACACTCCACCAAAAGCCTAATTTTCAAACCAAACAAGAGTTTCATTATCTACATTATGCTCATACACAACTACTCTGGGACTAACGCTGTTTTTACATTGATTACAGTGCATTAGTAGTTTTGAGGGTGGAAATGATATTAGGAGAGTGATGCAATAACAGAGAAACAAAGCCATGGTTGTCAAAAGTGTGTGGACATCGTGACATCCATGCTGCCACCACAATAAAGTCAATACTGGTCGCACCAGCCTGTCTTAGCTTGTGACTCTCTTTGGATCCCCAAAGTGGCTAAAGGAGGTGAGACGAATGATGAGGAAGTTTACATAAGAACCAACATGACTTAACATATGTATAGAGCTTTCTAGTTTTCAATGTATTTTTATATACATCACATGATGTCACAAATGCTTTTCCCATCTTTTTAGTGAAGAAAATAAAGACTCTCATCCAAGATCACATAGTGAGGAAGAAGCAGAATTAGGAAAAAAAATCAGATCTTTGGACTAGTGTTCAAGTGCTACTTCTGCAACTCCAATGTCTCCAGTCATGAAATTTCTGCACTGGGGAGGCCCTTGCCCCCATTTCACTTACAATTAAACACACACACACACACACACACACACACACACACACACACACACACAAAACCAATCAAAATTTTTTAAAAACTTGTGTTATACTTGAAGAATAATAATGTACAATAAAGCAGCACAACTGCGTTTCAGTCAATTCCCTTTGGCCAGCACCATTTATTTTGCAACTCACGGCACTGACGAAAAGGTCTAAATGATGCTGAATTAGTGTAACATACTAGAAAGCTGTCTGGAACAGAAAGGATTTCACCATGGAGCGTCCTGCATTTATTTTTTCTATCGACCAAAAAGCCTTCCAGTCTTTAAATAACAACTTCAAAAACAGACTATTAAAATCATGCCAAACTATTCTTTATAGTTTTTCCACTTCTAGAGTTCAACTTTGATGAAAATTAATTGAATTTTTAAACTCTTCTGAGAAGTCACTATTGTACATTTCTTGAATCAAGTCATTTAATTTTTAAATCCCTCCTATTTCCTGAGCTTCAGCCTTAGTACTTATTTTGCACCAAGCAGACCTCTGTAGACGGTTTACCCCAAGGCAAGCTAGCTTCCAAGTATAACTCACATGAAGAATAAAAGCTGCTTTTGTGACAAGGAGACAGTATCTAAATCACATCTCGGGGGGTGCTTCAAGAATAGGTATTAGAGTTTTCGTGAAAAGATCCTTCTGAAAACTGACTTCTATTTTTATTTTTAATCTAACAGGGTCTTATTTGTTGTCCCTTTTGACTAATGTATATATCACACACATTAGAAACTAAGTAATCAGAGGAGGAAAAAGAAAAAGAAAAAAAAAAAAAAAGATGGCAGAGTAGAAGAAAATTTTGAGTAGATTTGCGAGAGAGAACACCAGCCACACAAAATCTCAAGCATTCCCGTCTCAACAATGATGGAGGAAGGTAGTCAGGTCAAACGGTTTTGTTTCTTCTGTCCTCTGGCTTGTACTTATCAGTATAAGAACTGAAGCTAGATAACCTTAATGATAGGCAAAAAAGGTGGTATCGGTGTCTGTATTATGTTCCTATTGTTACTGTAATGTAATGTGATCATGAGTTTCCTACTGTTACTACATACTTAGGGGCAAAAAAAATCACAAATTTATCATCTTCCAGTTCCAGAGGACTTAAGTCCAAAAGGGGTTGCCTTGACTGAAATCAACATCAGGACTGTGTTCCTTCTAGAGGCTCTAGAAGAGAATCCAGTTCCTTTTCCAGCTGACAGAAGCCATTCCTGGACTCATGGGCTCTTTCTCCATCCTCAAAGCCAGCAATTAATTCCATCACACAACCTCTGCTTCCATCCTTTCTTCTCTGACTCTGACTCTCCTGCCTCCCTCTTTCCAATACAAGAACCCTCATGACCGCACCAGGCCCACCCAGATGACACAGGATAATCTCCCATTTTAAAATCTTTACAGTCTCTTTTGCCAGCATATTCACTGGTTCTGAGGATGAGGACGTGGCTATGTTGGGGAGGCCTTTATTCTGCCTACCATGGTGTCCCACTTAGCTAGGCTTAACCCAGCATATTAACAAGGTGACGAAAATTATTTCCTGACTAAAGTACACATGGTACTCCATCTCCATAGGCCCGTCTCCGTAGGCACACAGGAGCAAGAGTCAACAGTCTATACGTGCACACAAACCAACAAAAATTACCATCATTTCTTACTTTCTATACTAACCAAAGGAAAACATGATACAGATGGCTGGAGCAACACTCTGATAAGACAAAGTAAAGTGGAAAATAAGTTGATAGGTTAGAACAGAGAAAATCCCAAAGCTTTCCCTGATTTGAAGGAGAGGAACAATTTTCATAGCAAAGCTCCACAGAGCTTTCATCACTCAAAACTCCCTCTAAAATCCCTCCTGGGCCTCAAATACAATCTGGAGAACTAGACTTTGTAATTAAGGTAATTAAGGTCAGTTCATGGCTGTGGATTTCACATATGTTATGTTATACCCAGGGATGATATTCAAAATATTATCAACTACTAGAGAATGGGCAGTACTGCAACTGGGTTTTATAGGGCCTCTGCTATGTTCACCATTAAACTTTAAGTAGTTGGTCCTCGGGGAGGTCCAGGTGCTCTCGGGTGAGGGCACAAGATGGTCAAGGAAGAGAAGAGCCTCAGGGGGGCAGGAGGCGATAGCTATTTACCAACTGCAACTGTCAAACCAGTGAGAACTGGCTAAATATTAGTGTCCCAACAGAACTGATTTAGTTGGCCAATGACTGCCACAATGAGTATGCATCCCATTCCTAATGAGGGAAGTAAAGTCAGATGGAAAAGATTGCCTAATTCTAAAAAAAAAAGAATGTGTTGATACTATTTTAAGCAGGGGGATGATTAGATTAACAGATTGTAGTATCCAAACAGATCCTGATAGAATGGATGACCAACTGAAATAAACGAAGTGAAGTTTAATAGGGATAAGGATTAGATCCTAAGATCTAAAGTTGGGCTCAAAGCCAGGAGCTACAGGATAGAAAGACGTGAGTCAGCTACATATGCATGGAAAAATAGTTGGAGATTTTAGAAAAAAGGAAAACTCAATGAGTCAGTGTAATGTGGCCACCAAAGAAAAAAGAAATCAAATGCAAATTCAGACGGCAGTAAAAACAAATACAATACATAATCAAAAGCTACGGTACCTACAATAAGGATAAAATAAACTCAAAACACCTCAGTATTATTATATATTACAGAGAGCTATTATCACTATTACTACTAACTATTGCTATTATACACACTAACAATAAAAATAAGAACGATGAACTAAAAATCACTAAACTGCATACTTTAATGGGTGAGTCATATGGTGTGTGAACTATATCTCAATAAAATGCTTTTTAAAAGAAAAAATGAAAAAAAATTAGTGATGAGAGATATTTACTAATTAGTTTTTGTGACAGACTTTATAACAGAAGTATTCAAATTCACCATCTACTTTATAGGATGTTGTAAGATTGAAATTAATATCCTCATCTTCAGAATGATTAAGTCAATTACCCAAGGTTACCTAACTTTAGGGAACAATTTGGGAAGAGACCTTAAAACCAGAAAACATTCAAAGACGCAAACAAAATGACATGTGCATCTTGGAACCATGTCACTTTGAGAACTTTAGAAAAGACTCACTTATCCAAGTAAAAAGGCCTTTGGAAAAGGCTTATTTATCCAACTTAGAAGAGAGAGAATAAATTTCTTCAAATTATCATCACACCAAAGAAGAATTTAGACTTGATCTATACTTACTATGAAGACAGACAGAGATCATGGAATTACAAACAGCTTGATGTTGAGCTACATGGAAGAACTTGAACGGTTAGATATATCTCTAGTGATAGAACACTCCACCTTAGGGGTTAGTGAGTTCTCCATCAACAGAAGTCTAAAAACAGAGGTGAGATGGTCAAGATAGAATAATATTAGATGAGGGCTAATATTAGAATAGTAATATTATTGTTCTTAGCAATAATATCCATGGACTATCTGACATGCTAATCATATTTTTAATAAAAACCCTTAAAATAAACATTAAAATCAAATGTTTAGGTGAATACCTCCTAAAATCAGAAGCACACATACCAGACTTAAACACACTGTTGTAAGTTCTCAGTTACAAAAGTGCATACATTTTTCTACTTAGAGACTTTTCCCCCTATCTCTAAGCCTTGAAAATCCCCTTTAAATACCTGGTGGGTAATTATCATATTTTGGTACAGTTGTGGTATTGTTACTGTGTTTGTTTGCTTTGTTTAAGAGTGGACAATGGAAAAACATTTCCCAGGCTTCCTACTTACTTGGCTGTATTTGCCTCACATTTTGGAAACCAGTTATTCATATAATGGACAACAGCCTTAAGTGTCAAGACAGAGCTCTGGTCACCATTAACTTTTCTTAAAGTTGAGCTCAAAAGTCTTGAATACATTATTGAACTTATCAATATCCCAATTAGCTAACAGATTAACAGCTGTATATTTGGCATATGTGTTTGGGATTTTTGCTTTCCTTACAGACTTATTTGGCAATATCCCATACATTTAGTGAGAGTGAAACAGCTCAATGAATAAAGAAGCATTTTGAGAAAAAGAAATAAGATGTGTCTAACTGCTTTTCTTCCACAACTACCTTGAGAGACTCTCAACAAAGAGCAGACACTTCTCAGAGCCCAAACTACCTACATTTTAAAACACAGAAGCTTTTAGTAGACTTACTTTTTGTTAACACTGCTTTGTAGCCTCACTAGCAATTTTGAAAATATCTGCCATAAACTGAAAAAAAGGCTCTTCACACATGATCAAGGTTTGAATGGGGATTCTCACCCAGCTTTAGCACCTACTTTAGTTGACAAATGTTTGTCCAGCTGGTTTTCCTGGTTTATTATGCTGTGGCGGAACAAAACATTTTCCACCTTGCTACCTTAAAAAATAAACAACTTGGTCATTAAAAAACACTTTAGAAAATATGGCAGCATTATATGTTCTACTCCATAAAGTTTATTGACATTTTGGAAAAGAAGACAAAAAGGGAAGAGGAAAACCTCCACTAAGAGAAAGCAGCCAGGTCTAACTACAATTAGACAGAATTTGGTGCTAGACTGAAGCCATCTTGGATAGTCCTTGGATGGCATTAAATCTCTTGGACAGCGCCTTCCTTGACCATGACCCAAACTTTATATTCAATTTCTACTGGGGGTGGAAACAGCAGGGAACTGGGACTGCAAATCTGGAACTAAAACATTTGCTTCCTAAGACAGACCTTTTACATCTCTTTCTGTCCTCCATCCCTCTTTCCTCCTTTTAAAGAAGTTTTTTCATTTCTTTGAATGACAAATTAAGTTAAAGCTATAATTCAGAGAATTTTAAAACTTTCTGCTAGGCTTCAAAAGCTGCTTTGAATTAGTAGCTGCCACTGGCATGCAATTTATTTGTAGTGAAGACTTGTGCCTTTCAGTAGATTTTTTTTTTTTTTTGGTCTAAGCCTCATAAATTAATAAGAGTTTAATAAAACTTCACCACTGCTTTGCAAAAGAAATGCTGTTGGGATTATAGACGATATACCCCAGGCAATAATGTAGGACAAATTATCACTCAGGACAAAACATAGAGGTACTTTAAGCCACTTACAAAGATAACATTTGCAATAAAAATAACTGTTAAAACAGTCCACAGTGGTATATTATTTATTCAGCCTGAAAATGTGTAACACAAGTTCCACTTATAAAATAATTGCACACATAATTAAAAACAGCAACTCTATCTCAAATAAAACGTACATCACGTCTGGCTAGGGTGAAAAAGAAGGAATGATGGAGCAAGTTTGGCAAGAAATTTTGCTGTGCGACAACTCAGCTTGCAAAGTTACATTTTAGGATTTTTTTTCTTTGTAACGTCACACTTGAAATGAATTTGGCTAGATGTCCAGTACAAAAAAAAAATTAAGACACCAAGCAAGCTTGATTCCATGAAGAGAAGTGGTTATTAACGTGCTTATTCAGCCTGAGAAGCTCACCCGTATCTTTAGGTCACTTCAAAATGGTAATGGTTGGGTACTGCACACATAAAATATTCTATACAAGCCATTTCCTATCAATGATAAAGGCGACACTGAGCTACGAGCTCAATTTTAGGCAAGTGATGACACAATAATAGTAAGGAGCCAAGAGGACTTCTGTACATCTCAAAACTTTTCTTAACACATCTTTCAGCCTCACCGAAAGTTCTCAGTACGATCCTTTAGGAGATTCACGGTGCCAGTTACATTCTTTGAGTGTCCACAGAGAGAGACAGAGACAGAGAGACAGAAAAACAGACAGACAGACAGAGAGGGAGGGAAGGAGACATAGAGAGAGCACACTGGAGCAGAAATCGAGGGCTAGGAGTTTCAGTGTTAGTACCACCATAACCTGTTTGAACATCTACTCCCTCATCTAGGAAAAAAAAATTTTGAGACCAGTGATCTCTCAACTCCCTTTTGGCTCATTTAAACAAACAAAAAAACTATGAACATTTCTACACTAAGCATTTCAGAAAAAAAGTACATCATCGATAAAGACTTTGGCCTGAAGATAAAGATAAGAAACAAACCCACACCTCACAGAATTACTGTGACAATCCCATTGCCCTTTACTAAAGATAAATCCATTCAACCAATATTTATTAAGGACCTACAATCTACCAGGCCTTGTACTATGAGAGGACTTAGCCCAGGCTCTGGTCAACGAGACATAATAAACTATTCTGGAAAATATTTTCTCATTGATAAGAGAGAAAAGCACTCCTCATCCCTTCCCCCTCCCAGGTTCGTGACTTCTTATGAGAACGTGATGTGTGGAGCTGCAACCACCTTAAAAACAGGAGAGGAGGGACGTCCCTGGTGGCGCAGTGTTTAAGAATCCACCTGCCAATGCAGAGGACACAGGTTCGTGCCCTGGTCCGGGAAGATCCCACATGCCATGGAGCAACTAAGCCCATGCCCCACAACTACTGAGCCTGCACTCTAGAGCTCGCGTGCTGCAACTACTGGGCCCGTGAGCCACAACTACTGAAGCCCGGACACCTAGAGCCCACGCACCGCAATGAAGAGTAGCCCCCACTTGCTGCAACTAGAGAAAGCCCACGTGTACCAACGAAGACCCAATGCAGCCAAAAATAAATAAATAAATTTATTAAAAAAAAAAAAACAGGAGAGGAACTGCTGAGCTATGAGGATAGACAGACCATGAATCCTTGATATCATGGTTAAGTCACCAAGCCAACCCTGAGACCACCTTCCTCCAGACTTCTTAATAAAGAAAGAAATAAACTTATTATAGTTTAATCCACTTTTAATCAGCTGTTATTGGTTACCAAAGTCAAAGCAACTGACAATAGCCTTATTTATCTATTCGATATTTCATATATATCTCTCACCATCTAGAACTAACATTCAATTTTTGTATTATTTATTTCAATTAGGCTTTCTTTTAGAACAAAAAGATATAATTACGGTTTACTTTTTAACCTATCCCTAGCCTATTCCTTACCTTCCCTTTCAGAAGTTACCACCATCTTGAAGTCAGTATGATTCTTTACTCCATGTTTCTGTGTTTTTATATTTTTACCACTTAAATATTTTCCATGCAAAATAGATGGTGTTCTGTGTACACTTAAAACTTACTGAAATATATTATAAACTAAGCTTCATTCTGCAACATACATTTTCAACCAACAGGTGTCTGAGATTTGCCCCATATCTATACAACTTCTTCATTGTAACTACGTACAGTATTTCAGTGAATGAAGATTCTACAACTCTAGAGTACTGGTAGACATTTAGATAATTTCCAGTTTTTTTGCTTGACATGGTTTTTTAACACATAAAACTCAAAGCTATTGCTTAGCCTTCCAATTATGCACTAGATAGGGAAAAAATAAACCTGAAAACACACTGTACATATCCTGGGAGACTATTAGGGCATGGTAAAATGGCATGGTAAGAAAAAAAGGCTACTGGACATACTGTTCTTTAGGAAAGCACCACTGTTATCTGATGTTCTACTAACATTATCTCTAAGCTATTTTATAAATTAGTGTCAGTATCACCAAAACACTGTTCGCAACACTGAAGGACAAGATATAATGTGCCTCAATGAGGCCCTAAACAGCTAGTTCACCTATGCTGCAGACATTTATATTGGCTAAGGGAAGTCTAGATCGATAAACACATTAAGGCCACTGTGCTAGGCAGAGACACAAAGGTGCAATTATAAAAACACAATAGAATTCAATTTGAGACCATACAGTTTAGCTTGTGAAAATGCTGTTTCAAACCTTCCAATCTTGCATTCAACATTTAGGAAACAAACAGATTCCCCTTAGGGGAAAAAAAAGAAAAAAGAAAAAGCTGTCAGGTTGCTTTTGCAGCAGATCTGCAAACCTCATCTGTAACTCCATGCTTTAAAATATTTTTAAGTGCATCCCATTGCTCTTGGGATAAAAAAGAAAACCTTTAACATTGTCTACATAGTTCAGGATTACATGGCCTCTGCTCACCTTTTCGGCTACATCTGAGGCCAGTTCTCCCTTAATATCAAACCTTCAGTCACATCAGACTTTTATCGCTTCTCTTACAGAGTTCATAATGCCCTAGGTATCTTTCTAAAGACCCTCTAAAGCTTTTCCTCCTATCTTAACCCCATCCACCTTTACCTTGCAAACTCCCTCTCCTCCTTCAAAGTTCAGCTTCAAAGTTGATTTCAGAAACCTTCCTAACATTTCTGAGTAGATGAAGTCTCTTTGTTTTACATTTATAACACCCATCACAATGATAATTATTTGCTTAATGATTCTCTCCTCCACTAGACCAAACGGGCTGGAAGGGCAGAGACTATGCTTTGTTTTTCCACCAGTACATTCTTATATCCTGGAAGAGTGCTTGAAACATATTAAGTGCTCAAATAACTTCTCAAAACCAATAAAAATACTGCAAGGGAAACTGTCATAGGTTTTGACACGGTAGACACTCTGTAAATGCTGGCTGAGTAAACAAATCTCAAACAATACCAAGTGCCAAGTAAGACACAATTTTAAATTCAAATGCAGCGTTGGCACCTCTATAGAGTACAAATTCTGCAGGACACATTCTGGTCTTTTCTTTCTCAGAAACATGAATATAACATTATGACAATCATCATCATTAAATAAAATGACTCTTACAAATACTCTCATTCACAGACGTGAATGCTCTATAATTATTCTGTCCTGATATGTGCACAGTCTGTATTTCTACTGACAGTTAATCTTATTCTATTTGCAAATGACATAAACTGAATTTAAATAAATTAGGGCAGAATAAAGGTTAAGGGTAACTATGTACATTATAAAAGATCAACCCTTTACTATTTCTAAATTATACTTTTTAATTTGGCACTTCAGAACATTGGGATTTAAATTTTTTTCTCCTATCTCCTCTCCCTAAAGAACTAGAAAGCATAGATCACGTAACACCATCTATTATATACTTAATATTTATTTATTTTTTTACTTAGAGGTATAATTGACATATAACATGATATTAATTTCAGATGTACAACATAATGAGTCTATATTTGTATATACTGCAAAATGATCACCACAATAAGTCTAGTTAACATCCAGAATTACTTATTTATTTAACAAAGCCTTTATATCCCTTGGTATGTGCCAGGCACTGTTCTACCTTTACAAATAAGAACTCATGTAATCTTAAGGTTTAAGAGGTTGAATAACAAATAATAATAATAATTATATATAAACAGCACTAAGTTGTCTATGTATAACTTTTTTAAACTAATATGGATCAATTAGGGGTGATATTTGCCATAATTAGCTAATGGCATGCTTATTAGTACTGATTTCTATCACCAAGCTAGGATTGCTTTGATGCCTCTTTTCTTAAAGTGAATGATCTCTTCACTTGTAAAATACTTTTTAAAATATTCACAAAAACCAAAAACTTGGATGGCGTAAATTCTCTTTTAAATGCCACTCATTAAACAAAATTCAAATAAACAAAACTTCAGCAGATAATCCCTGGTCTGTTACTCACGAGCTGTGTAGGAAAAGGCCTTTTCTTATCTTTATATAAATAAGGGATCAAGACAACTGATTTTGAGTCTCCTTCGAATTCTAGCACTCTATGTTTCTACAATATTATCATGAAAATAAGCCAGACACTAGGAAGTAGGTTTGGTTCTGACTGTGGATTTATGTGAGGATCCTGAAAGGCTATCTGAATCAGGTCTCTGATTTCTCAATTGTGAACAAAAACTAAAGAAGGTTGATGAAACCATAGCGCAGCCAGGAAATGAAGTGTTTCAGAAGTACTGCCTTATCTGGAGAATCCTGATGCCACCTAAAAAATATTACTGTCAAAATAACATAAACCCTTGGACTGCACATTAAACACTTTATTCATCAAAGTACTCACATGACTATAATTTGGTTCTATAACAAGTTCTGATTACTTTTCCCATTTTTGTTTTCCTGAAGATTACTGAGAACACTACTGCTTTTCAATAAATGATAATACTTCTGCATGTATTTTCATCACTATATTAAGCAGTACACAACTTCCCAAATGACTGCCCCTGAAAATAGCAACTTTCTGAATTTCAGTCTCTTGATTGTTTTATCTTAACATCTAATTTTTTTTTCAAGTTGAAACACCTATCATGATGTGCATTAGCTAATTTAGCATTGTTTGGGAGCTACATGTATGGTCCAAGGGTTCTATGGGTGCTGATAGTGTACCCCAAATAAATTGCAAACATTTTGAGGACAGAAAAAACCCTTTATAATGTTTTTTTTCTCTAAACAACCTAGTAAAGTCTATCACTCATAATATTGATAAATGCTTAAATATTTGCCTATTTTACAAAGAATATTTTTCCCTGGAGTATATCAAGGCCCTTCAAAATTGAAAGCATTTAAGATGTTCATCCTTGTGCTATATCAGGCATAGGCATGGTTACTAGTGGACCTTGCCCCCATAAGAAACTTCCTCACCTTCTCATAAAACTCTATATCTCTGATCTATTCTCCTATAATACAACAGGATAAAATTTAACCTGGGTTATTCAAACTAAATCATACCTCCAAAATTCACAAAAGTTGCATACATATTTCCCTCTTATATTTAAAGGCCATACCATTTGATGCAAGGAACAATAAAAGTTTGAATGCCAGCAAGCACGAGATCTCTCTCAGCTTGGTCCCTTACTAACTGAGTGAACTTGGGCCATTTCCTTAACTCACTGAGAACCATTTCCTCAACTGCTTGACAAAGGGTAAGTGGTTAGTTAATAGGACTTACCTTCTTCTTGCCCTCCTCCCTACAGAAGAGAGAAAAGAAGTAGGTATTACACCTTTACAGATTTTAACTCTATACAAAACAAACCAGCTTAATATTGTTCCTTAATTAAGACATCATGGTTAGCTAACTTCCACTGTCTTTGATATTTTACATCTCACTCCTCATATTCCTTTTGACCATTTATTAATTGATATATTACTAGACCTAGCTATTTTATAATTTCACATAATAAAATTTCAGTGTTGGATTCAAGTCATAATGTCAGCAATTTTAAGAATTGCTTTATGCAAATCATTTAGCATCATTACACTCGAATCTTTGCATCAGTAAAATAAGGGAATTGGGAATCCCTAAACTCTTCTTTAGCTCTAACATGGATACATAAGATTTAAGATGAAATATGTTGATCTAATAAGTAAATTTTCAGAAAAAAGTAGGCCAAATTGCAGGCACTAATACTTCACAAATACAGACAGGGCTTTAGGCATTAGGCTTGAAAGCTTCTTACAGGTTTGGTCACCAAAAAGATATTCAAAACCCCAGTAAACAAGACTGCATGTTAGATGGCCATGTAAGAGAGAATTTCAAATAGCTCATCAGGAAGGCCACGTATATTCAACCAGAGGAAAAAAAATCAGTCCATCCAGTAATTAAGAAATACTTTCTACTCCCACCAAAGATGTGCAATGATTTGAAGCAAATGTTGTTGTATAATTACATATGAACATAATTGAGGCTCTCCATTTCTGCAAGTCTTTTTATGTGAGTAAGTGATTTGAAATGGAATGCAAAATTTAAAATACCTTTTTAAAGCAGACCATTAAAATTATACTCTGTGCTCTAAAACTTAGCAGTGAACAAGAAAAATCTTTAGAGACGTGGAGTAAAAAGATAAAAAGGTAGTACAAAGTTAAAAAGCAGAAGATTACATACTTAGTAAAGCCATTATTGGGACAACATTAGCACGGTCTTCTAGGGGTCTAACTACGGAAGCAGAGAGCATGTCAGTATACTCCCTTCCTTCATAATTATCCTCTTAATCTATAATTTTCATAAGAAGGAAGGCTACACCAGGATGAGTATAAGATATACAGTACTGTAATGAAAGCTCAAACCACAATGAAACATGTACTCATTTACCAATTTCCTTCACGGGATGAAAAGACATTCAAATTATATTTCAGGGTAGATTAATGAATTTGCTTAAACATCTTTTTTTAAATGAAGTTTGAAGATCAACTTGATATATGTAAATGTACCCCAAACCAGAATCATCTGCCGCTTCCTTTCAACTTACTACAAACATCAATCTGAAATAAGTTTTTTGAACCTGTGGTGAAATTTTCAATTAGTTATTATCTATTTATGTGTACTCTCTCACTAAATATTGAAGAAACCTGGTTATCTCCAGCAACCTGGTGGGGTTTTTTGTTTGGTTTGGTTCGGCTTGGTTTTTTAATTACAGAGTGAACAAACTGGAAGACTTATTAAGGAAAGTTAAATATAAAAACTCAAAATAAACAAAATTTCTTATTATAGGAAAACTTCCATTTCTTCAAGTTAAGTCTTTCTCAGAGTATCCTGATGATTTGGATAACTATGTGTTCATAGCATATGTAAATATACACATCTATTTGGTAGAGTTCTTTTGTTGTGGTGGTGGCTCTTTTTAAAATACATAATAGGGTTTTTTTCATCCTACCAGGTTGGAGAGATAGACTCTCAGAAGAGACGGGGTTAGAAAAGGAAGCAATTATGTATAAAATGCGTGAAAAGCAGAAAAGGAAGCACCAGTGACAAGAGAAACTAACAGTGAAGCATTGAAAACACTTAGTTGAATTGAGAAATTGAAATTACTTTAAAAACAGCAGCATTGTTCCCCCATGTGTCTTGGTTCTTCACTGACTGCAAGTCTCTACTCCCATGGCTGACTGTATCTGGGAGTTCTGCCTGCCCTCCCCATTCAGGTTCAGCTGGAAAATAAGAGGACAACCCACCTCACATTTCCAACTGTCTTTGTCCCATTATAAATATCTTCCGTTTCCAGTGCTATTAATAAATCCAAAATTTTTTCAAATAAAACAACTTCAGAAAACAACTCTGACTCAATGTAAGAAATAAAGTTTTCCTAGTTTCCTATCTCTTCTGTCAAAGGAAGGGTTGAATCATAATGAAACACATACAGTGGCTTCTAAATTACCCATCTATTATTAATAGATTTCCTGAAAACAATCTCATCAATAATTAGCTTCCCCCTCACTTAACTAGAAAACTTAAAATTCATATGCAAATTTCAACGATCACAAAACATAGGATCTACGCCATTCATTTCTAACATCCTAGTGAAAAGTGATTTCTCAGGCCATTTAATTTTACCAAATTTTTACAGGCATGAAATTCCTATGAATTTCTTTGTAATCCGTTCTGTATCTTTTCATTTTATCAAATACTGGCAGCATTCCTTTTCTGCAGACACTGATAGATGTGATAGAAGTTGATTTTCACCCAAATACCTAACTAGCATTTCACTGCTATTCATTCATACATTTTTATTGAGTGCTTGCTATGTGCTAGACACTTTTAACAGGTGAGTTATAGAACAATCTTGAACCAAATTATTATAATTAATAATGTACACTTTTAGTGTATCAAGGTAACACTCTGACCTAGTCTGGCCACCAAACTCACTAGCAAAACGTCTTGGGCTCTGCTAATGTACTCAGCCTGTTGCATAATTATTATGTATTCTCTCTTTAAAGGTCAAGCCTCTGCAACAGAAATTGTAAGATCCAGACAGAATACCCGTTATTTAAGAAATGGAATGACAACCAGTACCTAGACCAGCACTTAATATTTACACGTTACTCTTCCTCTCTCTCTTTTTTTGGGGGAGGACAGGGGGAAGAGAGAAACAGAGTGGAGGAACAAGGAAATTAGAAGAAGAGACTCAAGATTGGAACACAGGCAAAGATAAGAAACATCTAC
The DNA here is from genome assembly GCF_949987535.1 of Balaenoptera acutorostrata. NCBI lineage: Eukaryota > Metazoa > Chordata > Mammalia > Artiodactyla > Balaenopteridae > Balaenoptera > Balaenoptera acutorostrata. The sequence goes on from NC_080074.1 coordinate 37,285,320, forward strand.
CCATCTTCTTTGGTACAAGAAGATACTCAGGACTAGAACATCAGAGAAAAAGAAGAAATAGCTACCCATTCCCCTTCTCAGCGCCAGGGCTACGTGGGTCTTCTCTGTGGAAATAATGAAGGGGAGCCAACATTAGAACTATCAAAGGTCCAAATCCTCAAATAATTGTATATTCTCCCACTGCAGATTTTTACCCATCCTTCTTTGAGCCAAGGAAAATATCTATGCTACTGATTATCCACTCACTCTTAAAAATACTAACTAAATACTTTTATTTTTCATTCCACAGCAAATTGGTTTTAACAAATCAGGAAGTGTGGAAAGCCTGGTATAGTACTCATACGAAGAGCAAGAAGTAACAGCTGGCAGCATAATTATGAAGGAAAAAATATTAAGGATTTTTCTATTAAATACCAAAATCAAACTAACAGTCTGGGGTCACTTTGTGTAGTGAAAAGTTTTCCTATACATATAACGAGTTTCTGAATGTGTCTACATATTAAAACAAAAAACAATATGCAATGATCACAATGATGGTATTGAGTCATGTGAAAGAATAAATCCAATATACTTCAATTATGATGGTAAGTATGGAATATATTTTGTAAGGATTTCCCACCAATTTGCTAATGTTTCAGAATTTAAAAAGCTAACATTAATAAGAGAATTAATTTATGGAATATATCATTTCCCAAAATCAACAACGTGGTAGATGAACAGGTTAATTTCAGTTCCATAAAAGGACACTGAAGTAAAAGTTAAAAATGCTCAGAATACTCTAGGCTTTCTTTTAACATCATTTCAAAGAAGGCTTTTAGGATGCTCCCTCCATTCCTCCTTCTTTTTTGTCTTTTTCTAGCATTTTCTCCCACACCTACCTCTAGACTTTGGCTCGCTCTCAGGCTGTGTAAGGATTATGAGGCTAATTTGTTTGGTCACGGCTAGACCGCCACATGGAAAATGAAAACACCCCACTCTGTAACGTGCTCTGCTATACAAAGGACAAAATAGCGACACCACAGTAGGAGAGCCACATGCATTTTAATAAAACTATTTCAGATGTTACCTATTTTTAGTAACACTGTCAAATTTTCCATTTGCTACTGGGAATTTGAAGGAGATGTTCACTGGAAATCAAGTTTGTCACAAAATAATCCAGGAACATTTTCCTTGGTATTACAGGTTGATAAGGTTAGATCTGTATACACAGGGAATACATTGTCAGGGGGGCATTTGAGCTTTAGTTTAGTCTTTCATAAATCCTTCATGATCTTTGTAGACCCTCCCCCCAAAAAAGGGAGAAATATAGGCTATATACTACTTTTTACAGTAGTTTCAAGTTCACAGCAAAACTGAGCAGAAAGTACAGTGTTCCCATATACCTACTGTCCCCCCACATCAGCATCATGCACCAGAGTGGTACATTTGTTACAGTCAATGAACCTACACTGACACATCACTATCGCCTAAAGTCCATAGTTTACATCAAGGTTCACTCTTGGTGTTGTACATTCTATGGGTTTTGACAAATGTAAAATGACATGTATCCACCATTAGAGTATATAAAATAGTTTCACTACCTTAAAAATCCTTTCTGCTGTGCCTATTCATCTCTCTTTCCTCCCTAACCGCTGTCAACCTCTGATCTTTTTATGGCCTCCAGAGTTTTGCTGTTTCCAGAATGTTATATTCTTGGAATCACACAGCCTTTTCAGATTAAATTCTTTCACTTACGCATTTAAGGTTTTTCCATATCTTTTTATGGCCTGATAGCACATTTCTTTTTAGCACTGAATAACATTCCATTGTATTAGAGCACTTCTGATGAAAATTTTATAGCACCTTGCAAGAGGTACAAGGCAGAGTCCACATCTACTTTTTTTAAAAACTTCCATGTTCCTATCACATAACAGGTATCCAGTAAATGAATTGCTGAATGAATATATTATTGATTAGATGAATGTGCATATGAAGTTACTTACTCTTGCTAAGCCTCATTTTCATTTCCTGTAAAAAGAGGCTAATACTGTCTCTCATAACGCTATATGAAAACTAGAAGAATACCTTTAAAAGAGTTATTAGCAATAGCAACTATTATCATGAATTGACTTAACTAAAACAATATTTTCAATTTGGGGTCATGAATCTTTTAGTTCCAGGAAAATAAAATAGTGAAGGAAAGAGGAAATCAAGGCCAGAACTAGGGTGAGACACCTAAGGCACAAAATTTAAGGAGGCTCTCACTCTCCTGTTTGCTGTGTCAAGATCCAAAACGTTTTCAACAGACTAGTAAAAAGGACCAAAACAAGCAAAATGATATTTAATGTCCTTGAATATAAAAACCTAGAATCCAGATCCACAAATCAAATGCACCAGTAAAGGACAAGGGAGCTCTGGTTTAATAGCAGAAAACATGAGTATTTTAATTATTCACAAGGTTATTAAGAATATTATAATCTGTTTGCAAAAATAATCTGTTTACATACATAAGGTGAATTACTAAAAATAAATAGTAATATATAATATAAATATAATAATATAATATAATAGTAATAAATATAATATAAAACATATGTAATATAAAAAATAATATTTCTTAGTAATAGGTCATCAGCAGTGTCTAGTTCTGAATACTACATTTCAAAACGAATGATGATAAATGGAGATTTTCATAATATCAAATCACTTTCTTGTGTACCAGGAGCTAACACAGTGTTGTAGATCAATTATACTTTAAAAAAAACCAAACTCATAGAAAAAGAGATTAGATTTGTAGTTACCAGAGGTGGGGGGTGATGGGGAAGAGGGAGAATTAGATGAAGGCAGTCAAAAGGTACAATCTTCCAGTTATAAGATAATAAGTACGAGGGGTGTAATGTACAACATGATAAATATAATTAACACAGCTCTATGTCACATATGAAAGTAGTTAAGTAAATCCTAAGAGTTCTCATCACAAGGAAACAATTTTTTTCTATTTCTTCAATTTTACATCTATATGAGATGATGGATGCTCACAAACTTATTGTGGTCATTACTTCATGATGTATGTAAGTCACATCATTATGCTATACACCTTAAACTTAACCTGTGCTGTATGTCAATTATATCTCAATAAAACTAGAAGAAAAAAAAAAGAAATGAGGAAAACTTTACTGAGAGAACTGTTAAACAAAGATATGAATTATTAAAGGGGGTTGCAATATCTACTTTTCTGAAGGGTGCTAAGCAGGGTAAATTTCATCTTCTATAGCCGCTACTAAATTCATTTAGGAAACTAGAGACAAAGGAGTGAAGAAAACTAGTTAAATTTTAGCCACTCTTAAGAATAGTATATCGTAAGAATGTTTATAAAGGAAAAATTCAAATACTAAAGAGAAAAAAGAAAAACTAAAAGTATCTTAAAAGCCAATAATGTTACTAAAAGGACAAAAAAAAAGAACTAAAAAAAGTTAGCAAAGAAAAAAAAAGAGAAAAATACAGAATAGAAAAAAGAACTGAGGTTATCCAGTGTTTTTTACATCCCTAGAAACAATATAAGTTAAATATAAATAAATGAATAAGTAAGCACACATACACACTCATATACCCACTTTTAATCAGTTCATTTAATAAATACAAGGGAAAAAAAGGGAACCATGATAAATTGGAGATTATCTAAAAGAATAACAGAAGAATAAAGGATCTAGGAACCATGTTATCTAAATGGTTAGAAAATGAGAGATAAGTCTGATAAAAGAGCCACCATGTCATATGAGAAATTAATGTTGAAAGTAATGAGGAAGAAAATTAACTTTGAATTGAAATAAATTTTTTTAATAATTAGAGTTGTTCAAGAATGGAAAAAATTGTATCCTAAAGTAGTAATCTTCCTTTTTTCCTTTCAAAGAAAGCATTCAAACAGGGGCTAGGTGACCATCTCTAAGTCATACTGAAGATGCTGTAACTCTAGCATTTTCCTCACATTTACAATGAAATATAAGTAATCCTAAAAACTATGTAAAACACTCCTTAAACACTATGGGATGCCCACTAGACTAATTCTTATGAATTATTTAGAAAAAGTTAGATCTTAACTTTTTACGCTTACTGTGACTTTGGTCTGTAAGTTTATTTTTATACAGCACAATGAAAAATAATAAAAATGCATGATAGTGGTAAGAAAGCTTATCCACTGTAACTATTTCAGATTTGAGATGAAGTCTATGGCTGCACATTTAGCCAACAAATGATCCACTTTTTATTTTCATATTAAATTAAATTAAATTAGCTTGCAGTTCATGTGGTTCAAAACAGATCTCTTTTCAGGATCTGTCATCATAAAATTCTAAGAGGCTGAACACGAGAGAGCAAATAAATGATGGCTGAAAATACTAGAACACTATTTAACACCATAGTCATTAAGCAGATATTAGTGAGCACTGCCATACTAAGAATTACAGAGATTCAAAGAACCCTAAAAATGCTGACAATCAAACCAGGGGATGCCCTTCTCTCGATACACTTACACATGAAATACCTCACCTACATCTGTGATCATTGTTACCAGTGATCTAGAGAACCCTGCAATTAACCTTTCTATTGTATCACGGTCTACGGCATCTGGCCAAGCACATGGGAAGAGTTAGGCAAAATATTGTTACATGTTTGAAAACAATGGAAGCGTTAAAGTTAAGCCATCCATCATTTTTTTAGACCTCCCATAAATAAGAAACAGTTTTAATTTTGCAAAGATTTACTATGGAAAACTTATATTGAGAAGAAAAGACCACAACATGAACACGGACAAAAGAAATTATTCTTCTATAATATTCATCATCTGGAAGTATTTGGAGTTCTACTTTCCTTCATTGATTAACTTAAAATATAAAAAAGAGCCAGTTAGCAGGTCTATGAAAATTACTAGAATAAAGTAAAAAATTAAAACTTAGGTCCAGGAAGTCCAAAACTTAAGACTCTGTAAGAAATGCTAAATTATTTTCAGAAGAAAATAGAAGAAAAGATGAGATACAAGTAGTGAATGATGAGACACAAGGAAAAATTAGCAATTTTACTTGCATCTTAAAATCAAGCTCCAGTTCATTTCTTCCTTTAAAGTGTAAATGTAAGTAAAATGTGCTGCTTGATACAATACAGAAAATGCTACCAAAGACAGAGAAGATAGAAATTAGAGTCTTAAAATTTTCTATTATCACAAAGGTCAACCTACACACCCATGAATGGCTGGCAGGTGCCACCAAACTTGAACCTACCAGTGAAGAAACTGACACTTCAGTTCTCTATAATATGGACTCCCCTACTACCAAATGAGCCTGAATTGATTAGTTGACCCTAGTAATTGTTACTTTTTTAAATACCAGAATCAGTTGCCTTTTGCCTCTCTGCATTTTCTCACTGGTAGGCTCAAGCCCGGTGGCACATGCCAGTGGTTCTTGGATGTATACGTTGATCTTTGTGATACTGAAAAATTTTAGACTCGAATTTCTATCTTCTCTACTGCAGAAAGGCAAAAGGCAACTATCTGATCGGGAGTTTAAAAAGTTAACAGTATCACAGTCATCTAATCGACTCAGTTCATTTGGAAATAAGGGAGTCCTTATTATGGAGTAACTGAAGTGCCAATTTCTTCTTTTATTACCTCACTGTGTGCACGCTCATTGAGGACTAAGACAAAGTTTAATGACTAAAGACACAGATGACCTAATGAATAAGGGTGAAGAATTTGATTGAAACAAGTCACTGGTAGTAAACACTCACTCACACACACACACACACACACACACACACACACACACACACACACAAACACACAGTGATTCTTTTTTCCTTTGCCAAGGGAAATAGATTTTAACAGCACAAATGGCCTTTTGTCATTCCATGTACAGAGACCCACATTCAAGAATTATTACATGACATAGGCCAAATTATATTACACAGAATTATTGAACTACAGGCTCAATTCCCAAAAGAATATTATATAACAGTGAAATAAATACAAGACGGTTTTAGGGAAAGGAGAAAACTTCTTAGATACCAGGTAAAATGGAGGAAATTGATTTTTATAGAAGAAAGAAAAATTCTTATTTCTTCTAACTTGTGTTCCTATGTTCATACACTGTTCTCTGTCCACTTCAACAACTCAACCTAAACTATTTCTAGAGTGTGGATTGGAATAAGCAGAAGACAAGTTTTATTTGCCTAGACAGATCTTATCCAATCTTTCTTCCAAGAGAAGATTCCAATTAGAATCTTCTCTAATGTTTCCTACCTCTACTAAATACTTCCAGTACTTGGAAATTTACTAACTTGCAAGCCTGCCGTTTCCATTCTTAGAAACAACAAACAGGCAAAACAGTCCTCTCATCTGTAGAAATCAATTTCTAGGCCCACGATGGAACCACTCCTGCCCAGGGCGCCGTATCAGCAAACCCAAACTTAGATAACTTCCGTGTTCCTGTAAATGCTCTGCTTGACCAGAAATTCGCTATATCCAGTCAGCCAATCCCCAAATGCCAGGCCAATTCTGGGCCTTCTCACCCCAAACTAGCCTGACTATGTGACCTCAGCCAATCAGATATTTTCTATGTTTTCCTGCTTTTTTGCTCTTTATCCCATATAAAAGCTACCAACTTTCTGCCCCATTTTACAGTTCTATGAAAGGAGACTGTCCACTTCAGGAAGTGTTAAAGTTTGTATCACCTAAATGGTCTTCTTTTTTTTTTTTTATAAATTTATTTTATTTATTTTATTTTTGGCTGCATTGGGTCTTCGTTACTGTATGCGGGCTTTCTCTAGTTGTGGTGAGCGGGGGCTACTCTTCGTTGCAGCGTGCAGGCTTCTCATTGCGGTGGCTTCTCTTGTTGCGGAGTGTGGGTTCTAGAGTGCAGGCTCAGTAGTTGTGGCGCACGGGCTCAGTTGCTCCGTGGCATGTGGGATCTTCCCGGACCAGGGCTTGAACCCCTGTCCCCTGCATTGGCAGGCAGATTCTCAACCACTGCGCCACCAGGGAAGCCCTAAATGGTCTTCTTTAATCATTTTTTAAACATGTCTTAACCTCAGCCTAATGTTATTTGAAGTAAAGCCAGCAGATTCTTAGTGGTCCTGAGGTAACAGAGCCACTCTCTACACACATGCAGGAAGATGAAAGTCTATTGTACCGGACATACACTCTAACTTATTACGAACTCATACTGGGTCTCAGAGGTCACAACATTTTAAAACCATCACCAGGGCACTATCTAATCAAGAGGTTTTTGGAGGTTTCCTGGTGGACTCTTAAAAACTCTGTGGCCCTCAAGGAGTCAATGAGTATTAAAGGAGCCCCTGATTCTAGGGTGATGGGAATAGAGTATGTGGATTGCATATGTGCATCAAATAAATGCCTGTCAATTTTAAATAAATTCTTCACGAGTAAAGCTTAATTTCACTAAAAGAATTTAAGCTACTATGTTTGGTCATTCTGGAATGATTTAGGTTTTCTTGATATCCTAACGTTTTAATGTCTTAAGGTTTATACATTTTTTAGCAACTAGAATGGAAAATTTCCATGTTCACTTCTAAAATGAAGAATTAGAGGAAGCATAACCAGCACATTCAACTCAACAAAATTTTTTAAAGGGGTAAACTTCCTTTTAGACAAAATTTGTTCATTCATATATACAATTATTTAATACATACCTACTATATCAAGTATTATGCTCAGTTATGGAAATAAAGATGAGCACCATCTCCTTATAGAGGGAAGAGAGATGAAGTTAATATAGGTCTATTAGGACCCTAAAGGAAGTAAAGGGAGGTAAAGACTTGCTCAAATTAAACCACTCCCACTCCAACCTCAACCCAGGCACCTGAGAAGAATCATCCTGAATAATGGAAGCTAATGGAGCCCATATTCTCTCCTGGGAATGGGTAGTATTATCCTTCAGATTGATTCAACATGTCACTCTGAAGCATATGGGGCTCTTCAAATTTGCTGGGTCACACCTTCACTGTGCAATGAATTAAATGTTTTAACCTCCAGACTTTCACTCCTGCTTCTTCCTGGACTAGACTAAGCAACAATGTATTTATCTTCAGCAGAACACTTGCCAACATCAATACAACTTGAAAGAGAGATTTCCCACAATGGGGATTGACTGTTATGATCCCTTTAAAATTCAAGGATAATAGAGAATTCAATTCCTGACCCTAAATGTCAGAGGAGCTACATTTTTCCCTCCAATGTTAAATGTAAGGTTGGATCAAGCCTCAAGGGAATTCTTAATTGTGTCTTTAAAAACTGGAAAAGTAAAAACATAGTATTTAAAAGAGTATGGTTTTAAATATTTTCCAATACAATAACCTTACCACTAATCAGTATAAATCTGATTGGTTGCCAGAGGCACGTTAGGCCATGGGTTTCTAAGACTCTGAAAATCACACAAGAAACCCCAAAGAAATCATTTCCAAACAATATAAATCAAGCTACATTTTGCCATATGGATATCCTACAATGCTTTACATGTACAGCAACCTCAATGAAATCAGTAGACGCAGCCTACCTGATGGTAAAGCAAACATCGGACTGTGGGCTACAAGATGCTAACCAGAAAGGAAACATTAGGAATATGGAATCAGAAGAGAGGATAGAATTTACAGGTTACAAAAGTTAAGAGTTCAGAGAAATAACCATGACAAATTTCAGCCAAGTGATGAAAGGAATGATAATAAGACAAGGATCTGGTTGTTAAATTTAAACTAAAATCTGAAACGTTGGCAAAGATAATGGAATTAGCATCTGGTCTTCGTAATGAAGTGTTTGAGGTTGACCCACTCATGGAACGAAGCATAAAAATCAGGAAATGCATGAACGAAGAGCTTTAATTGAAATTACATACAAAGTCCTTAAGAAATTGGCCACGCTGTTACCTGTCACATACTACTCTCAGAAAATCCCATTGGTCATCTCAAGTTTAGGAGCACCTGCCATGTCCCCTCCCTCCTTCATGCCCTCAAACATTGTTTCACACCTACCCCTTTACATCTAAAAGTGGTTTACATGTTTAAAAAAAAGAAAGAAATAACAGGTCCCGAATGGAGTCACTTGTGCTGAGCCCCAGGTCAACAAACCAAGACAATATCTAATCTAATTATAGTTTCAGCCCATCCCAGAAATGTGACCTATAACCAGGTAATCTGGAATTAAGTGATTAGCACTAGTGAAGTAATCTGCATGACAGACCCCAGCCCTTCCCCCAAAGGAAAGTGACCTTGTCTGAAACAATCCACTTTTTGTTAGAAACTTCCTTTTTCAGCCTCCTTCTGTCTTCTATCCCTAAAAGCCTTCCATTTTGTATAGTTCCTAGGACCACCTTTCTACTTTCTAGATGGGCTGCTGCCCAACTCATGAATCATTGAATAAAGCCAATTGGATCGGTAAATTTATTCAATTGAATTTTTTTCATTAACAACATCTCCGCTTTTATCTTTTCTTCCATATCACTGATTCTCAAATTTCCTATTAGATCTTTCCATCTGGATTTCAAGCAGTACTTCAAACTCAACATTTTTAAATACTCCTCATACTCCTCAACCACATATGACTAGTTCTGTGAGCAGCATCTTCATTTTCAGTTCTTGCTGACTCCAATTTGATTTGGTTTCAAAATCAAACAATTCAAGCAATGCCCTGTCTTCTGTATCTGTTCTTTACTTTCTGTTCCTTTCAGTAATAACTGGTAATTCTGGCTCTCATTACCTCTTAGTCTGATTACTGAAATAGCCCTAATTTGTTTCCCATCTGATTGTTTTCTACATGCTTCCTTTCTACTCCTCCCTAAATACTACATCAAGATTATATTGTCAAGGTATGAGATGACTATGGAACATACCTGTTCAAAAACCATCCATAATTTCCTTTTACTTGCCAACAAAACACACGTATTTTGGCTTGACATGAAGGGTCCTCAACAATCTATCTCTAGTCTTTTTTCTATCTTATTGTCCTCAACATGCCTATGCGTATGTCACATTATAGCCAAACTAGATAAACAGGATATCCCCTTCGATGCTTTGTACTCTCCCATCTTAGTAGCTCTACCTGGTGATAACTTTCTAAGCTAGAAACATCTCCCTCAAAAGCTAATTTCCTCAAAGAAGCCTTGGTCATTCATGCTGAAAAACAAAATCTTCCCCTTACTTAAATTGCTAAGACAGAAACAAGGAGTTATAGAAGAGTGGTTAAGACAATGGATTTGGCAGGCGAATCATCTGGATTCTAAAGCTAGCTCTGCCAATCACTAGCTGACCATCAGCAAGTTACTTTATCTCTATAAGCCGTAGTATCTTCATCTGTAAAATGGGAATAATAATAATACCTGTATTTTAAGGATTGTTGTGAGAGCTAAATGTACCAGCACCTGGGAAGTAGCCATAATTGCCAACCATCATCATCATCCTCATCATCACCATTCCCCATTCCCTCTGGTAGTGTAATCAGTGCACTGTGACACCAGAGGAAATACAGTTGGTACTACATCTTGATCATCATGACCTCCTAGCACCTACTAGAATACCTGGCACATAGGAGTGCAATAAATGATGGTTAAAAACACAACTGCACATAGATAAGACAACAGAAGGAAATATAGCTTAAAAGAGCAGGGCTGGTAGGAAAAAATTTTACCAAGCCCAGTAGTGTAAACTGGCTGCCAGAAAAACTTATGAAACTGCAAAAACATAGTTGATCGATCAAGGGAAGTAGTAGTTTCATGGTATAGTGCTCAGTCTAGGGCCACATATTAATTAAATGTGGTACTGATTAAATGGAATATATCAAGAGAAAGGTGATCAGAATGGTTAAGGATATAAAAATAAAGCCAAATAAGAAACTTCTGAACAAAGGAAATGGAATATTTAAATTGAAATTGAAAAGCTCAAGTGCAGATAGGACCATTGCCTTGAAATATTTGAAAGACTGTCACTTGTAAAAGGGAATAGCTGACCTCTGTGTGGCTTCACAGGGAAAAGCTTAATAAGGAAAAATGTAGTGGAAAGAATCTTTTGACTTAATAAAAATAGAACTATTAAAGATGCCCAGGAATATATCAGCTTACTATTACAAAGTAGTGAGTCCTCCATAAACATAAGCATTCAAGCAGAAACTAGATAGCATCTGCCAGAAATGCTAGGAAATTTTAAAATATATATATTGTCCTAAGTACTATGTAGTTGAGTTCCTACACATTTTAAGGAAAAGATACTAGTAAATATTATTACATTGAGGCTAGAGAATAAATGAATGTACTGGTCTGATATGTCTGTTAAACTTTGAGTTTCCACAGAATGATAAAACTGGGTATACAGTACGATTGCAATCAAGTAAATTATATATACCAGTTAAATCTAATAATAAAAAATGAAAACTGTTTTTCTAGGGATAGAGGCTATAAGCAATTTCACTGTTTCTTAAAATTTGTCTTTAATTATAAAAAATCATGCTCTAAATCAGTCACATTTCTTGCATAAAAGAAACACCTAATTCTCAATATTTTTCTACAGGCTTACAAGATATTTATAAAAGAAATAAGGAAGAATAAAAGAAAGCAAAAAAGGGAGGGAGGGAAACAGACCAAGCCAGTGAAGGATTTATAATCTAATGTGTTCATTGATTTCAATGAGCCTAGAGATGACTTTTTATCACATATAAAGGACAGCCTCAAAAATTTTACCATAACTGTCTTTGACAAAGCTATTCCACATGATACAGAAAAATATCCAATAAAGTTAATAAAACTCCACTTGATTTTAGTTCTGTCTACATTTCACATCGATTTGATGTCACTTTAAATGCCCCTTCCATTCAAAAGAATTAGTTGTCTGTTGACATTTTCCATAAAACAGACTAGCTGTAATACATGCAGATTTCCAGTTTTGCCATTATTTTAAAGTAATTCCTTACCTCCTATGGAGTTTCTCTTTAATTCTCAAGGAACTTAAGGATTCATGAATCAATTTTCTCCATATAATCACTATGAGAGAGATGCAGCTAAAATAACATCCAATAACAGAGAGTCTAAGACAACTACAATAACTGATTTTGTTTCTAGTATGTTTCAGTGAGATATAGTAGCCACTGAGGAAGAAAAATTAAGGCATCAACAATCTCCTAAAATTTCAGATATGTTTAAATAGCTTAGGAAGCAGAGCATGCTACAGAAAACTTCAAATAGACCTCGACAAAACCCATTCAGTGGGACTTCCCTGGTGGCACAGTGGTTAAGAATCTGCCTGCCAATGCAGGGGACACGGGTTCAATCCCAGGTCCAGGAAGATCCCACATGCTGCGGAGCAACTAAGCCCATGCACCACAACTACTGAGCCTGCGCTCTAGAGCCCGCGAGCCACAACTACTGAAGCCCGTGCCCCGCAACAAGAGAAGCCACCGCAATGAGAAGTCCACGCACCGCAACGAAGAGTAGACCCCGCTCGCGTCAACTAGAGAAAGCTCAAGCGCAGCAACGAAGACCCAATGCAGCCAAAAATAAATAAATAAAAATAAAAGTAAAAAAAAACACATTCAGTAATTCTCCTATAGCAAGGATCTAATATCATTGTATAAATGGTTCCTTCATTCAGATAAATGTACATGAGCTCTTACCACTGCAATTTTAAAAACTGTATTTTGAGTTTCTAAAATAATTTGCAAACATATGAAACTCCTGACCTGTCCTTTGTTCGAAAATAATAATTTAAACAATTTTTTCCCTGAGTATTCCTTACAACATATCCATTTACACTGATTTTTCCTATTTGTATTGTTTCTAACACTGATTATAATTTACACATAATATTAGCTTAAGACATATGTATAGTAAGCAGCCAAATTAATATCATTCTTATGAAATATTGGCTTTCCTTGGTGGTCCAGTGGTTAAGACTCCGTGCTTCCACTGTAGGGGGTATGGGTTTGATCCCTGGTAGGGGAACTAAGATCCCACATACCGCATGGCACGGCCAAAAGAAAAAAAAAAAAAAATCACTCTTATGAAATATAAATATAAAAGAAATTGACTAAGCCTCACTAATTCATTAGAATATAATTTCCATGAGGGCAGATTTTTCTGTACCACAATGTGTAGAAGTACTCAGTCGGTGCTCAATAAATATTCCCTACATAAAATGAATGAAAAACATTTGATTTCCATTCTATAAAAGTCTTGTTGGAAAATATAAAATTTCCCATGCTTTAATTTTATTTATTTATTTATTTTTGGCTGTGCTGGGTCCCCGTTTCTGTGTGAAGGCTTTCTCCAGTTGCGGCGAGCGGGGACCACTCTTCATCGCGGTGCGCGGGCCTCTCACTATCGCGGCCCCCCTCGTTGCGGAGCACAGGCTCCAGACGCGCAGGCTCGGTAGTTGTGGCTCACGGGCCTAGTTGCTCCGCGGCATGTGGGATCCTCCCAGATCAGGGCTCGAACCCGTGTCTCCTGCATTAGCAGGCAGACTCTCAACCACTGCGCCACCAGGGAAGCCCATAAAACTGATTTTTAGGGCTTCCCTGGTGGCGCAGTGGTTGAGAGTCTGCCTGCCGATGCAGGGGACACGGGTTCGAGCCCTGGTCTGGGAGGATCCCACATGCCGCGGAGCAACTAGGCCCGTGAGCCACAACTACCGAGCCTGCGCGTCTGGAGCCTGTGCTCCGCAACGAGGGGGGCCGCGACAGTGAGAGGCCCGCGCACCGCGATGAAGAGTGGCCCCCGCTCGCCGCAACTAGAGAAAGCCCTCGCACAGAAACGAAGACCCAACACAGCCATAAATAAATAAATAAATAAATAAATAAATAAGTGAAATTCTTAAAAAAAAAACAAAACTGATTTTTAAATCATTTCTATTTCCATTTATAGCCTATATCTTTATACTATTTCTGGGCTTTTTTTCATTCTGTGGCACCACCTCAAGGTGTCCATTTCCCCCACAGAAAATCTCCTCCGTGAAAACGAGTTCCAATGCAACGTGCTCCTTAAACCTACCAAAACTGCACCCAGAGGATTGAAGCATTCCTTCTTCTGTGCAGTCAAAAAGCTTGCTGCGCTTGTTTTACTCTCCTTTGCAATATTAGCTGTATAATATACAATGAATCTCTTCCCAGCTAGGGTATAATGACATTAAAAGAAAGATCTGAGGCTTTTTCTTTTCATTTATCTTATAAAGTCCCTAGCATGATACAGAGTAGACATTCAAGAAAAATCTATCGAACCAGATTTGGAATTTTCTTCCAATGTATATTATTTATGCCACTGTATATTACTGATAACTAGCTGTTAATATTCTTTATTTCTCACCATGGATGCTTTCATTTACTATTTCTAAATACTGGCAGATTTATAAATGAATAATTTCGGAGTCAATCATTTTCTCTCATTCAGGGTAGAAAGTCAATCGAGATATCTTTCTTTTTTCATTAAAATAAATCAGTGAGTAATGGATTAAAGAGAGTAAAATATCTTGAAAGTGGTGGCTAATACCGAATGGAGAGAGAGATTATATAAAAGCTTAAGTACAATTTGATATTGTAATGGACAAAACTTTTGACTTATACAAATTTACATTTGAAAAAAAGTTGATTATAGAACACCTATATGCAAAAGTGTTAACAGAAAAGAAAAAAATATATCTATTATAAAATAAAACTAATTAGAAACTCTGTTTAGTAAAAAGGTTTGTTATACTATCTGAACAAAATAGACAAGAAGGGATTACTTAAATTATAATATTGAACTATTAATACCTTTGAGATGCAGCAAATAGCAGCAGAAAAGAACACTGGACCAGATAAAAGACTCAGTACAAGCTTTGCCACCAGTACTTAAAAAGGACCTCATGGCACACAGAGGGTGATCAGTGAGTATCTGAGCAATAAATAAGTAAACAAAGAAAGGAATGAGAGTGTATAATGCTTGATGATTAATGTATTTGATCTTCCAGTTCAGTTTCCATATCTACAAACCAACAGCAATAATTCCTTCCTTATCTAGGAATTTTAGAGATTAAATAAGATTATAAACATAAAAGAGCTTTTAACACTACAAAGCAATGTACAAATAAAAGTCACTTTATTGTAATTAACTTATTTTACTATATGTAGAAATAAAATTATATTGCCAACTATTTTTCAAGCAAGCATAATATCAAAAATTCTGGAAAAAAAATTTAAAGGATATATGTACTCTACTTATATTACCATCCACTTCTTTTTCTGAAGCGTTTCAAAAAAGTTCATGTTGTTTTAGGTAATTTAGTTAATCATCTCTGAGGTATCTAGAATTTTAACAAAATTTTAGTTCAATTTATATCAATAATTTCTATTGCCTTTTAATCCCCAGAGAAGAAGCCACAAACCATTTCTTGAAGACTGACTCTAGAGATGGCAATTTCTACATCTAATTAAATTTTATCCAAGTCTTTATCAAATAAAACTTGACATTTCTTAGAGCCCATTACAAGTTAAGAATGGGCTACTCACTTTCAGATAGCTACACATATAAACTGGATAATTCTGCTTTTAATCATCCATCTATATTTTAAATAGTTTTCCTTTTACTCACTCATATAGTCACATCAATTCATACAATTCCTTTGTAGCCTAAATCTCTATATAAGTCTGTGTATTAGGGTGACTCCAACACCTAGTATACCAATATTCTGTCGTTGGTCTATTTATGATCTCCTAGAGTAAATTAGTCTGGATATTTTGTGTTTGTTAGTTATTCCAGGGAAGGTGGATTTTGCCTCATATGATGCTGCTTCTGTACCCTCATTCAATTTGGCCACACATTCAGAAGTCATATATTATTTATCTAAGGTCCAAGAACAGATTTATGGAATATTATTTACACGGAGTCACAGAAATATGCTTTGCCTCACATTACCCTTCTGGCACATCTAAGTCTACATTTGGTGCGTATGTCACAGATGAAACTGAGACTGAACTATGTCTACTTTATCTCATAGAGGTAGCCCTCACACATGATAAGAAAAGGAAAGATTTTCCCACCAATCGACACTGAGCCAAAGGGAACTAGTTATCCCTCTGTTTTGCTCCATATGAATAATACAATTGAGAGGCTTGTTCCTAACACTCTGGTTTAAGCTTCTCTGCCCCTCCAGTCTTCTGTCAAGGAGTTAATGGTCTGGAAACTAACACTTAAATGAACTGGGTAAAATACCTAATTAAAGGAACCCTGGGTGAATCCTTTTATACAAAGAAAAATCATTTGGCAATGAACACAATCACCTCCTTACATGATATTTCATAGGTTTAAGAACTGTATGTTGAGTGAGGCAGCACATTTGTATCTTAGAATATTTCTATTAATTATTTAGAATTTGAAGATCTACCTTCACATTCCTGTTTGCTTCAAACAACCTCTCAATCAGTCCTATGTATTAAGGCTCTGTTTTGAACTGAAAGGGGTTGATTTTTCAACCAAAGAAATTCCTGAAAATTTTAGGGAAAAAAAGTCAGTATAAGCAGTTTTTATTTTTTTTAACATTTACAGACTCCTTAACTCCATGTACTTCGACTTGGACCCCCCTCATCTGGGCCAAAACTGTTTTCTAAAAGGTGGCCAACCTCCTTAATCTCACAAAAACATTTAATGCTATTGTCTACCATATTTGTTTTAAAACCCTCTCCTCTACTATTCTGTGAAGCTGTACTCCTCTTTCTGCTCTCAGAAGCTCATTTTCTTTTCTCTTCTGTTTCCACTTCCTCCTTTAAACCAGAAAGCTTTTAACTATATTGTTTTCTCCGATTTACCACCCCACAGAACTCAACGGTCTTATCTTGTCAATGAGAATGAGTCCAATATTTTTTCCACCAAAAGAGTGTCTTTCATATTTCCAATTCCAACCTGTTAGGTGTATGCATCTGGATGTCATGATGTCATCATGGCCACTCAAACTCAACATATCCAAAATTTAACATCTTTTTCCTGTATTCCTGACACTTGCTAATGGTACCCAGTCTTCCCAGACACCCTGGATCAAAACACTGGGGCTACCTTTCACTCTCTCTCATATTCTAACCTGCATCAAGTCCTGCTGATAATACTTCTACAGTATTTCACACCTTGCCATTCTCTCTACGTTCCAGCTTCCATTAACAACATTCAGGCCCTCATGGCTATAAGCCAGGAATACTACAGAAGCTCCTTAAAGGCTTTCCGCATCACCAGACGATCTTCTCTAAGTACCCTACACTGTCAGACTAGCCTTCCTACTGCAGGGCCTCCTTAAAGAGGTTGCTCCTTATTTCCTTACCACAAGGTCTAACCCACTTACCTGCCACTCTAAGCTTCCATAATCCATTCTCATTCTGCCTTTCCAACATTATCTCTAACCTTTATTCATCAAACCAAGCAATTCACTTTTCTGTACATCATGCACTTTACTTGGAATTCCCTCCTTTTCATCCTATTTTCTTCGTCAAAATCAGTTTCATCCTTCAAGGAGAAAAACTTTAAAAGTTTCTTTGAATTCCCCACTTGGGAATCAGTTCTTCTCCTTCAAGTGCCTTCAGCCTACTGCCTTATGTCCTTTATTACACTGGAAGCTGTCCTCATCCCCGCCCTGCACATAGAGCCTTGCATATAAGAGATTCTTAAAAATGATGGCCAAATATTTTGAAAGTTGTCAAAACCCTTGCTTCCCCTTTAAAAGGTTTAAAAATAAATATAGTGATACAAAAATACACAAAATTTACAAAAATATAGCCTGGTACCCAGCACTTCCGTGCACTTGCTTTCTAAGCATGCCAACGTGTGTTTATGATTTAACCCCCTCTTTGTTGTTTAAAAATGATCTACAACCAACTGGAACAGCTCTAAGCTACACACAAACACATTCCATATTTCCCAGTAAATGCTAACAGGAAAAATGTGTTTGTATACGATTTGACTCTACCAATCAAAATTCAACAAGGACAAACCCTGTTTTCTCCTTACCCCTGCAAAAAGTGTGGACATGACATCTTTATTATTTCATCAATGAGAATCATACATTTCCAAGTCCTCGAGTGTGGGAACTCTAAAACTACTAAAATTTGGGGGACGGGAGCGTTAACTAGTTTTGACTATTTTCAGAGCTTAAGTGAATTCTGACGT
Organism: Balaenoptera acutorostrata; assembly: GCF_949987535.1. Lineage (NCBI taxonomy): Eukaryota > Metazoa > Chordata > Mammalia > Artiodactyla > Balaenopteridae > Balaenoptera > Balaenoptera acutorostrata. The sequence continues at coordinate 37,303,463 of NC_080074.1, forward strand.
TTATACTTTTTTCCCCTTTTCCTCCAATAAACTGCTTTAATGACAAAAATATGAGCTCTGAAAACACAACAAAGAAAACAACTTGAAAGAGAAGAAGGAAGCCTGCTGTCCAGCTGGGTGCCAAGTGCTAAGATCAAGTGCCCAGACACACAGTTGAAGAGAACAGAGACCGTGGCAGAGTCGGAGTTGTAGTAGACGCAGGTGAGCAGCGCTGCGAGGTAAGAAGCCAGATGTTTCCTGCCACTCTGGGAAATGCCTGTTTCCCAGCATCCTCAGGGGCCGCGGGTCTTTTTGTTTGCCTTCTTATGAACTGTCCTTTAGTGTGCTCATACTACAGGCCAGGCACTGTACCTAGAGTTTAAGAGTATTATCTGATCCAATCCGCAAGCAATCCACAGTGAGGAAGATACTATTACTACCTTTGGTTTACAGATGAAGAAATTGATGCTCAAGAAGTTAACTGCTTGCCTGAGATGACACACAGCTAGTAGTTGCCACGTTAAATTCTTAACCTCTCTGCTTCATACCTACAAACAGATTATATTAGTTTTTATGTTTATATTTATTTGCTTTATCATTATTATGTTATTACTTATTCCTATGTGTGTCTCATAAAAGGCCAGAGAACTTGACTTGACCTGAGACTCTTGACAATAAAACAAGCCTGACTGCAGGCACGTGTGCTGGTTAAAGCTTCGCCATGATGCTCCTTCATGCTCCTCGGTGATACAACGCCCCAGTAAGTAACACTGAGGGCTTCACCAGCAAGACCCCTGTTATGGGTTGAGCTGTTTTCTTCCGCAAAAAATATGGGGGAGTTCAAACCCCTAGTGCCTCATAATGCAACCCAGTCTGAAGATAGATAGGGTCTTTACAGGGGTAATCAAGTACAACCCGAATGAAGTCATTCGGGTAGGCCCTAATCCAATATGACTGGTGTTCTTATATAAAAAGAAAATCAGGACACAGACACACACACACAGAATGCCATGTGAAGATGAAGACAGAGATCAGAGTAATGTTTCTACAAGCCAAGGAATGCTAGACACTGACAGCCTGATTTCAGTCTTCTAGAACTAGGTGTCTTTTTCCTGTATTACGCAGCTTGTGGTACTGTGTTATGGCAGCCCTAAGAAACTAATACACACCCCCACCCCGCTTCCAAAAATTTAAAAGACATGTGGCCACAGTAGCAAATAAGAGGGCATATTTCCATTCTACCTGTGCATGTATTCCCTAGGAAATGCCTCTTAGTATATTAAATTCACTTCTCACCTCTGGGAAACAGCAGGACACAGCCTCTCTTCCTGCAATAGGCACCCTGGAAGGGAGAGCCAAGTGATTCCCGAACAAGGAAGGCTTTGCATCATCAGCCTGCACCAATCTGCACTCTGGTTTGCAGGACTGAGTTCATTTTTCACCACCGAGTGTATTTCTCATCAGTGTTATCAAGAGTGTAGTAAGTCTAGGTAAGTTTCAAAATTACAGATAGCTACTACAGATAAGTTAATTACCTGGTAGTAATTCTCCCATGGAAATATTTTATAAGCTCGAATTTCAGCTAGACTGATGCACAGGCTGGCAGAAGGGAGTGACCTCATGTTGTATATCGGGGAGGAATGATATTTTTTGCTGGAGTTACGAATGCAATGTGGGCTTTTCTGAGTGCCTCAACCAGAGATCATTGCTCTTGAAAACAAAATTTTGCCTGCAAATATCATCATTGCTTGGATTTGTTTCAAATGTATATTTTCTTTACCTCTAGCTGTTCACTAGTCACAGTTTCTCTAAGTAGAAAACCTTTACATCTTTTATAATAAAAATTAGATTGGTTATATGAAGAAGAATTACTCTTGAAAAAAATGCTTTGCCAACAAAAATTTAGAGATATCCACAGTACCTAGGAACTATAAGTGTCATAGCATTTCATATAAATCACATGATCCAATCTTCCCACCGAGCCTAAAATGACTCAATATTGTCCTGGTTCTATGTAAAACCCTTCAAAAACGTGTACTAAATATATGAATAAGCCAGCGAGCCATGGTCAGATACTTCAAAGGCTGATGAACTACAGCCTATTATCTTAGAAAGTGGATTTACTGTCCAATGCACAGAAGTGGACAACAAAGGTACTGAGGTATGTTTTCACATAAGTTTCTGACATGACATTTTTTTTTTTTGTCTCCGTACACCTTATTTCACACAGCAACCAATATATATGATGGCGCTTGAAGAAAATAGTTAGTGATACTGAAACAACCACGTATCAGCCTACCGCATGGTCATTTCTACAAGAAATTCGGCCAGCCTATTCACTTTAACAACCTATTAAGGAGGTCGGTTAGGATGGTTAACCTATCTGGTTAAGGAGGCCTATTTCTCTTAAGTCCATAAGAGTGACTGTCTCCTTCATTATGCTACAGAAGTGTAAGGATTGCCTTCGTGAATAGAGCAACGAATGAGAAGACAGCCTCCACCCCTTTTATTGAAATTATACTTAGCAACACATAACTTCACAGTAGCACCTTGGCTTTACAGGAAGTAATATTTCATCAAATCATTTTCCAACGGTAAAAATAAAAACTCCATAATCACTTGCAGAACATCTTTAATGTTATGAAAAACGGCAATCAGTATTGCAGAAAACAAGGCAGGGAAGATAATAAACAATATAATATATGAACAGTATAGTGTAAACAGTTTGAGTTTGAAAGGCAACTAAATCGATTGTTTCAGATACTCTTTTGATCTAAATCACAGCATGAACCAGCATGTAGCCTTCTATTACACAGACATATCTTAAATAATAATTTTTTATTATTAAAGCTAACTTTTATTGTGATCTGATTATAGCTAACCAGATGATGATTTAAATAGAATTTCACAGAATTGTGAAGCAGAAACTTTTATATTCCCATTTTACAGGTGTGGAAACTGAGGCCTAGAGGAGTAGAGTAACCTGCCCAAGGTCATAACTAGTAGCTGGCAAGTTGCAGAACCTGCACTTACATCCCAGGCTCCCAAGATAACTTGCTCTGGATTTTTAGGCCACATTGCTTCTTAACAGACATAGCCTAGAAAGAAAGGGGCTTGGGCAGAAGTTTCAACCAAGGTTTCACCAAAGAGGATGATGAGGATGATACTTACAACCTCAGATAAGGTCTCTGAAGAAAATACTGAGACTGATCCTGGGTGGCCTTTCTGGGCTTAGCATGGCTTTGAACAGTGGGGCACCCCCAAATGTATCCATATCCTCAGTAGGTACAGGAATCATCCTGAGGTCAGCCAGGGACACCCCAACTACAGAGCAGAAGAGAGGACTGCAGGGCAGGAGTCCTCCCGTGACTCCAAAGCTGTTTTTCTATTTCTGGTAACAAAATCTCTGACAATCTAGTGGAATGCATATTCTTGGTTAATATAGGTATTTAGCTATATTAAGGGTGTGTGAGGGCAGTGATGACAGGCAAAGGTAAGAGACTAAATGAATTCAACGTACATCTATGTATCTACATCTGTTAGGCTAGATGCTAAATACTGAGCAAAGCACTTTCAAATACACTATCTAATACAGTAGAAATAGAGGGAACTTTTTTTCCCCCAGTGATGTCTTTGTGCCAGGTACTATGATGAACAGTTAACAAATAAGTATACTGAGGTTCTCAGAGGTTAATCATATTCCTCAGAGTCACAGGGCTACTAAGAAGCACAGGCTCTAAACCCAGACCTGGACTTCATTACACCACTGTGCCACACCCCAAGAGAACACAATGATTACCCGGGACGTGAAATGGCTCTGGACTGCTGTGAGATTTCAATTAACCCCTGCACACCCCATCACCTTGGCTCTAACTCATAAAATCGCCATATTTTTCAAATAATACTGTATTATTCAAATATACTACATTAACATGGTCCTAGTAAAGAAAGATAAAGAATGAAAGCTAAACCACGCATCTAATGTATACTCAAAATTAAACACAAATAGATTCGCCACTTTTCCCTCACAAAATTAAGTTTGCCTTATCAACTAAATGTATACTACTCTTCTACAATTCTTTGCCACCTACTTTTTTTTAAGTGAAGTATAGTTGATTTACAATGTTGTGTTAATTTCTGCTGTACAGCAAAGTGGTTCAGTTATACAAACGTAAGTATATATATATGCATTCTTTTTTATATTATTTTCCATCATGATTTATCACAGGATATTGAATATAGTTCCCTGTGCTATACACTAGGACCTTGATGTTTTGCCAGCTACTATTTTAAAGTCTATTCTCCAGAGGTTACATAGATTACAAATATCACTTCTTAAAATACTGTTTTTTAGGATATATAGAATTATGCCTAACTTCAGAAAGACACATTAAATTGAACACATCTGTCACTTAATACAACTTTATTAAATGTGCTATGCAGAATACATTTTTTCCCCCTAAACTAACCATCCCAACAAAGTTATTCTTAGACCAACTACTTAAATTGCTAGAAGAGGCTGAAGTTAATTTTATCAATTTTTTTCACCAAAAGTTAAAGGAGGCCATTGAGTAAGTTAAAATATATGTAAAGGACTGGAAATAAGTGGTCGTTATATGTATTAAAGTAAATCCCACTAGCTTTCCCTGAAGTTTTTTCCCTAGTAAAACCAGAAGCCAAAGAGTTCAATTTACCACCAGCCCCTTCAGCTGGTATCGGTCTATTATAAAAGTCCTTTTTTTTAATAGCAAATAAAATCATTCTTCAGCCTTGTTTCAAGATACCTTAGTAACCAGCTCTATTCAGTAAGCATTACCCCTCTCTAATGCTCAATGCTTTCACGAAAATACTGGCAAAGAATCTGGCCAGGTCACCTTGGCTACAGACACCCTCTCCTTCCAACAACCACCCTCTCCGCCCTATCTTATTAAAATCCAACAACTTAAAAGGCTTATAGGGGGCCTCTCATACTCATCTCAGATACACACACTCGGTGTCTTCTGTGTGGCTGGCACTGCTCTGGTGCTCAGAACACTCTGGTATTCTAGCACATCTTATTACCTCCGAAAGGACAAAATCGCTGACATAAACCTGTATCTACGGATACTACATAAGAGGAGAAAGCAGGGGAAATTATTTAATCATGCTCCCCAGCTATAAACCTGCAGAAGCCAACATTCATGTAAGGCAACCCAATCTCGACCCTACAGATACAAACACTAGGCTGAATACGGGACCAGGATATCAAGATGCGGGTGAGTTGTAGAGAGAATTTATGGAATGAACAGGCTGCCATACCGTATAATTTTCTCAACTTCTTCCATTTCAAGAGATTCATTAATGAACTATTCCAAGTTGCCTTACATTTCTTAGGACCCTAGGCTCCTTTTCTTTATTTTTCCAAAAGATTTCTATTGGCATTATTGTTACCTTCTCTGGCATGCTTACTACAAGTCAGAGACTTACCAGTAGCTTTATATGAATATTCACAAGAATCCCATGATTACTGTCTTTTTTTTTTTTTTTTTTTGCAGATGGAGAAACTAAAACTTAAGAGTAGTTAAGTAGTGTGTCTAAAGTCAACCAGTCAGTAACTAAGGCAAGTCTGTCTTCCAACTCTAATCTTGTAACAAATATACTGTCAAGAGGTGGTTAGATTCACCTTCTCAAATTGGAATATCATATATTACGGTAATTGAAGGATCATCTTCGTATGTTTATAATAGAATCCTTTATATAAAGTAGGAATACAAGTAACTCTTTTGACATAACACAAAATAAAACTGTAGACGCTTTTACTTAAAATGTAAAACAGCTGAATTCACAGGAGGTACAGTCCTCCATTTGTCTGTGGAATCAACATTCTCTAGGTAGGCAAGGCAGGGCTTGGCCTGTTCCCTGAAATGTCACTAACGATATACCTCAATTTATTTCCCCTTTTTGTGTGTCAGTGGATAGATGTAGTGGAAGAGGGGAAACGTGAATCATTTATACCTTTCGGGAACAAAAGGGGAACCCCAGCTCCATGACAAGCAGTCAAAAGCGAGAGGACAAAGGCTAAAGGGAGGAGCTAGAAAGAAGGCGTGCGCCCCAGGCGTCGGCACTAGCTGAACAAATTGCAGGGCTGTGCCCTGTCCCACACGCCGGCCGGCGGAGGGCAGACAGTTGCCCCAGGACCAAGTCACATGTCCCTTCTTCTCACGCATCAACAGACCCTGTGCAAATAAGTGAACAGCTGCAGGTGAGTGACTATGGCACCCTGGAGCCATCGAATTGTAAAGAAGGTTTTCTATCAGAAAGCTGGAAATCAAACACGTGAAATTTACATTGTGGCTACAAAGCAGCTAACGCTGAAAAACTTCCCGCGAGATCAAGCAAGCATAAAAGTCAAGTCATTTTCCCAAGTCTCATATACAGTAGATAAGCCTATTAAGAACATCGTAAGCGATGCTAATTGGTTCAGGGGTTACATATCGCTTTTGTTTGTTCCCATTGAGCCTTCACACACTGCAGTGAATTGGGGAGAAAGACAGTGTAATAAATCTATCTGAAACAAAACAGCACTGGGGTTTGGAAGATGCTAATGAGCTCCAGTGTTCCAACTTGAAAACCTCCCATGCCCACCCCCGACACCATATTACTAACTCCTAAGTCATTTCTAAGGGGAGCAGGAAGAAGGCGTGTAAAAATTCAAATCCTCATGCTGTTAATTCCTTATTACAATGAATACGTTTAAAGGGAAATCAAGTGTCATTTGAGGCAGTGATACTAATTTAGTCATTTAGAATGAAAGCATGTTCCTCTGCATCTAAAATATTAAGGATAAATTGAATTTGTATCATTTCATTGGAAAACTCCATCACCGTTAATTAAATAATGCTTCTTAGATGTTATTATCTTCAAAGTAAATATGTGCCTAAATTTAGAACTGAAGCTGTGTTTTAATTAAAAAAAAAAAAAAAAGACTGAGTCAATCACTTTATTATCCTGGGATAAAGATTAGTGAGACATGTAAATGAAAGAACTACACAAAATACAAAGTCCTTTACAAATGTTAAATATTATTTTGAGAGCTTAAGAACCCAAGACCTAGAAGGTGAAAGAGAGGGGATCCTAAAAAAGAAAATAGTATTTTATCCTTTACATACCATTAGTCAGATTTGTGTAAATACCAAGTAGTGAGGACATCGTGGAAACTGTTCAGAATTATTAACCCATGCAGCTATCCTGTAACTAAACAGTGAAATGGTTGTGTGAATTTATGTATGTGTGTATCTGTTCAGTCAAAAGGCGCCCTGCTAAAGGAAAGATAAACATACAGCACACTTGCAGAAATCACAAAAGGATTACAAGGACTGCACAACATACACTAATTTCACTTGACAAAAAATAGACCATGCTTTGTGGTCTGATTCAGATACTCAGCCCATTTTAATTTATCATAATTTAAAGATGAATTGTACATATACTACATGGCAAGCACTCTGTATCTTTAGAAAATCAAAGATGAATACGATAATATTCCTCCCCTGACTTGTCTGTCTAAAGAAGGAAAGAAGGAAGGGAGGGAAGGAAAAGAAGGAATTTTTTCAAACACCCTGAACCTGGTCCAGTAATTTACTTCTCCTCAGCAAATGTCAGCATCCCCTTCTTCTTTTTTCTTTTTTTCTTTTTTTTTAGTATTTTATCATTTAGTATTTTATCATTTTATTAAAAAAAAAACTTGAAAACTCCAACGCCATTTGAAAGGTAGAATTTCTGGTGTTGTTTCACTGGAGTGCCAGATGGATGAATAGACTAATCTCTCTCTCTTGAGCCCCTACCATTTGGAGAGGAAGATAAATTACATTCTACGTAAGAATGTACGTAATGATATGCTCACCCTTCCTGACAGCCTCAAGAAAAAATAAGCATAAAGCAAATGATAACAGGATGGTATTTACTTAATTTCCACTTCCTTACTTTACTCATATTTGTACAAAGGACTGCCACACCCAGTGACTCACATCATTTTGTTACCGAAATTATTCTTGTTGAGATTTTTTTCTCTCCTTTCTTTTTCAATTTTCAATGTCTTAAGAAGGAAGGTTCAAGAAAGAGGGGAAAAATGCAAGAGAAAAAGGAAACAGAACTACCTACCTGTAGTCACACAGCATCCCCTTCTTCTAAAGAGAATCCATGAGAGGGGGAAAAATAAAGTGTTATCAAATGACAATTCCAAACCAAAGCAAAACAAACTACTAATATTAGAGAAATTTCAAATCTTGAATCTTTCAAACAGGAACAGGAAACTACAGCCAGAGAGAAAACTAACTCCTACCAGCCCAACCCGTCCCTCCACAAATGTGATAAAGTCTTGGGCTCAACGTCAATAAGCACAGTACTCTGGCCCTGACAGCATGACCTTGGGTAGTTCACTCATTTTTCTGAGCAGTTTCCTCCTCTGTAAAATAAAGGATAATACTAATAATACTTGCCTTGCCTACTCCACAGGTTAAATGTGAAAAGCAAATACAATGCAACATAGAAAGCATAATCTATCACAAACTCTTATGCATTCCTATCATGATCTCACAAAAGACTCAAGGTTACACTCAAAGAAGGGAAGATGAATCAAATGCCCACCAGTCAGAATTCTTTCTATAGTATTAACAGCACAAATTTCTTTAGATTCCTTGGCTTCTTTCATCACTGCTGTTTCGTCAGAGGTGATCAAGAACCAGAGCTGTTTGCATATCTTAGTAGAGAGACTGACTCAGTCAATATTTCTACATAATTTTGAATCAGGTATGGCATTGCACTTCAAGTCAATACTGTTCATATTAGATGGAAAGACAAACTTTGTTTAACGAATCTGTTCATTGCTGATGTTGCTAATGCCATTAATATACCATAGTAATATTTATTTATAGAGTCCACATGTGTTTATTTCTTATTTCAAATGTTTCTTGACCAAAATAGTATACGTAAACCTACTGGATCTTCCCTCTTTAATAACAACATCTGGAATTCAGCATATGCATATTTAGAGCCTACAGGATGCAATTCTTCTTCTCCCCAGATTGTTTTGGATGCTCTTGATCATTTGGCAAAGCCCTACTTCCTACACCTGCCATTCAGAAGATTAAAAACAAAAAACGCTTAACTTTGTTTATCCCATGTTTCAGTGGCTGGTTTCAAAAAGACAAAAGGAATGAATCTAGAGATTTTAGGAAGCCATTTGGCACAAGGAAACGCTTCATCACCTGAAAAGAGCATCCCTCAGTGAGTTAGGAACATCTGGTGACAGACAGAAATAGGAAACAGGCTTTCCTTTAAAAGTTAATTCAGAGCTCCTTGGTTCTGAAAGTGAAGAGAGGGAAAAGCTGCAGGGGTTTAGAACTTCAGAATTCTAGGCAAAGGAGACACAGAATAGGCCAAGAACCCAAGAGCAGTTAAGTGCTCACGGTTAGTGCAGTGTGAGATGTTAAGGACATAATTGTAACATACATTTTCCAGAGTCCCTAAAATGCCGGCTGGAAAAGATGGAGACATTAGTTCTTGAACATGAAAAGGCTCTGGGAGAGATGTGAAGGAAAGAAAGGAAAGCAAGCTAAGCTAGTAATTTTTTTTCTCATCATGCTAGGGAGATTGCAATTCAACAAACTGTAAAAAGGTAAAAAGACATATGCAAAACACAAAGGAGCACGTAAGAAGGGGAACTGCTGGTGGGAGGGGTGGGGGTAGACTGCAAAGGGGAAAGGGGACATATTTACCATCCCAGCATTGCCAATCCTGCACCCTGGCAACCCCGCTATGCACATTCCTGCAGTTCCCAGCCTACCAAACATTGCTATTAAAAACAAACCCCGTAACCCCGAGAATTGTGTCCTCAGTAAATATATGCCATCTAACCTCAAGTTTGCTAGTAGCTACAGGTACCTGCAATGATGTAAGAATGTTGAATATTTCCATTGAATTTGTGGGAAAATACTTATTTTTCTTATTCCAAATATCTATATAAAGGGTCAGAAGAAGTCCTGTCATGTCATCTCTGTACCAGAATAATATTGCTATAAACTATTCTTTCCCAAAATAAAAAGCACTTTACCCAAAAGATGTTTCTAAAATGTTACATAATAATATAATAATAGAAGTTTTTTTTTTTTATCAAGTCATATTTGAAATACAGAAGCAGACCTGACTTTTTTTTTTTTTTTTTTAAGGAAACCCATGACAGACTTTTTGTATAGAAATCACTGGAACACTACTGGGACACTGGCAAGTCTATTCCTATCTCACACCAAAATGCCATTTTGGGAAAGCACATATTACTCTCTTAAAAAAGGAAACATACTTTATCAGAAGGGAGCGAGGAAAGACAAGTTCAGCCCACTGTTGCTCTAAGAACATGTAATGTTCAATGCCTGTTTTTAATCAGCTAAGAGAATTATATACACACAAACCTGTACCGATATGATAAAATAAATTAGCTCAAAGATAACTGTAAAAGATAAAGACCTTAAGAAGCAAATCTAGCAAAGAGCAGTCTTGGAAGGTTTAGCAAATCCTAACACTACAGGGAAAAATATAAATTCATTTATATTTACAGATGAGCTCTGTATTATTCGAACCCTTTTAGAGTGAAAGTCTAAACATCATTATAAACAATTCCTTAATAGTATCTCCTTTCCAATTCAGAAACAGTTAAATAGCAAAAAAGGTATTACACGTAAAGTGGAAATTCAGTTCAGAAGATAAGTCCAATGACATTTCATAAATAATACCCGTTAGTCATCCCATCCAACTCAGACCACCTAAAATTAACTCTGGGAGGAAAAAACACAGGGATAAAGAAAATGATAAAAACTGCTTCTCCTGGTATAGTGAAAATATAAAAAGGAAAAACATTTTTACCGGTTTTCATTGGGTATAATCATTAAAATGTACAAACCCACCATCCAACCAAGACGTAACACATGTTAGAAAGAAACAGCCCGATGAAGACCACTGGGCAAACAAAACAGCATCAGAGCTAAACACAAACTGTATTGTTATATAGTCTTCTACAGCACAATAAAGACAAATTAAAAAATGAAGCACTTTCCATTTTCTCCATCTTGGGATAAGAAAACTGCACAAGGAATTCATTTTTAAATGCCATAGACATAAATCAACTATAGCATAACTGAAGAGTAAAAATGTTCTTAGAAATAAAAAAAATCTACAGGATCCCTTGGAGTTGGTGTTGTTCCCTCTCCAAGGTCCTCACAGAGACAGAGGAAAATCTCTCAGGAAGAGCTCTAAGGGGCCTGAGACATCTTATTCAAATGTGATGGAATAAGTCACTGCTGGAGACAAAAGGAAGAGATGCAGCAAGCAATATTCTAATCAAGGAATCCCCAGTAAATGAGAGTCAGAAAAGTCCACATTTCAACACTCATCATCGGCACTACTTCAAAATAATGACAGAGGCTCATTTTTCCCCAAAAATGTAACCAAAATCTGTTTCCCTATCAGAAATACCAGCTGGTGAAAATGACTCTCAAAATACAAATTGAAGGAAATTAATTCAGTGCCACTGATCTCAGTGTTAACATGAATAAAATGATGGCAATGAAAGAAATAAAATAATTCTCACTTCTGAACTGTGAGAACAACTACAATTTATTGGGCAATATCTAGCGTACTACACCTTGTGACATCTTTCTATTATTGCCTTATACTGTAATTGAAATTGGGGAGGGGGAGATAATTACCTTTCCAGGTGTATATGTCATAATTTCTCAACTAGATCATAATTCCTTTGAAGAAGGAAAGTAGAAGTTTAGATGCTTATTTTTTTTTTCCTAACACTCTGCACACATAGAGATAGAAACATATAGAACCATCTGATCTATTGCTTCTTAATAGAAAGGAAACCTCAGCAAACAGAACACAAGGAAATCAGAAGAAGCTATCAGCCAAACAACAGTCAGGTTATCAGGGCAGCTTAATTGTCTATATTGTTCTACAGGCAAAAAATTTAGAAACACCTTAAAGACTGTCTCTGCAGTGACCAAAACTTGGAAAGAAATCTAAAAATCATAGAGGATACAATAAAAAGCAGTCTTGCCTTCTCTCAGAATTTTAGTATTTACTTAAATCTCAAATTGAAACACAGACATAAACTCCTACCCAGGGCCTTCCACCTATCAGAGAGTGAACAAACATCTGCAGAAATGAACCAGCTCCTTCAAGGGCCAAGGGTCAGCTCTGAGTCCTAGTCTCTAGAATCCTGAAGACCAGAGAATCTTAAAGTAACAAAGAGAACCAATCGGGACTTCCCTGGTGGTGCAGTGGTTAAGAATCTGCCTGCCAATGCAGGGGACACGGGTTTGATCCCTGGTCCGGGAAGATTCCACATGCCACGGAGCAACTAAGTCCGTGTGCCACAAGTACTGAGCCTGTGCTCTAGAGCCCGAGATCCACAACTACTGAACCCATGTGCCACAACTACTGAAGCCTGCTCGCCTAGAGCCCATGCTCTAGAGAAGTCATTGCAATGAGAAGCCTGCGCACCGCAACGAAGAGTAGCCCCCACTTGCCGCAACTAGAGAAAGCCCGCATGCAGCAACGAAGACCCAACACAGCCAAAAATAAATAAATTAAATAATTCTTTTAAAAAAAAGAGAACCAAGCTTTAGGCTTGCAAGTCAGATTCAGTGGTGAGAGACTGTCATTTTTTCCTTCAGTGTCACTTCAATTTTCTTTAGGGCATTTGGGATATTACAATGAATGTGGTAATAAACATTCTTCCGTTGCTGCTCTATCTTGTGAAGTCTGCTTACACTATGCACTCTAGTAATAAACAGATATAGTTATATGTAAGTATGCAAATACACATAAAAAATACACACACACATATATATACATACATACATATATGTAAACAACTGCAAGTATATCTCTTATAAAAACTTAAATTCTGCATCCAAGAACCAACTCCCCCCACCTGAAAAAAGTAAGGGGGATGGGGGAGATAGAAGGAACAGTGTCTGTGGCAGTTCTATCCATCAAGAAAATAATAAGTTTTCTATGGGTTTAAATTTATTGGCAAAGTTAATAATTGGTTTTTAAAATTCCATCAAAGGACAAATCATGTTCGAAATGATACTGATAAGAACAAACTCAATAGCTTTTCTTAATAAAAGGATTAATAAAATATAAGTAGTAACATTTCAAAATATTGGAACGATTTCTTCACTTCACAATATTTTTCATATAATTCAATCATGTGGGGAAAAAAAAAAACACCTCTCAACCAAATAGTCTTTTTTTTTTTTTGCAACATGTATTTTCCTGTTTGAAAGCAAAGAGCTTTACTGCCAGTGACTTGGTAAACCAACTAATATTCACAAGACACAAAGAAAAGAAAAGTTAAATTCTCACATCCCAGTGCAGAAGAACATGCTCTGATTTGTTCTGTTTTGTTTTGTTTTTAGATTTTTTCTTTTAGATTAAAAATTAAAATAGCTGATACAAAGAGAAAGAAGAAGAGGGCTCAGGATTAAGCACAGGACAGGGGAATTTCTTTTCCAATAGATTTCCCAATTCTGACAAAAATCAAAGCAAAATGTAATTTGTTCTCTACACCTTCCCAATCTAATGTTTTGGTGGTCAAGAAATTCTCCAGCAGCTTCAGGCCCTAAGGAGAGCTTGCAAAGTAAAACTAAGTCCTTTCCCATTGACCTGTATCTTGATGAATCTTCCATCGCTGTAGGTTTAAGAGAAACAAAAACCACAAGGAAGGTATGGTAAATTTCTTCCCTTCTGTGCCAGGTAAGAGCCTTCGACTACTCACTCTTATTCCCAAATGGAAATGGAAAATAAAGAAGACATAAAAATTATAACCTAGGTTATTTTCTGAAAAATCTAATGTGACTGGAACAAAACACACACACACACACACACACACACACACACACACACACACAAGATAAATCGATGACCCACAGAAAGCTCCAGGGCAGAATTCTGCAATAAAGCCGATGTTCTCCACTAAGGAAATTAATATGCTGTTAACTCTAGCTGAATATGTGCTGGGAAAATTAAAGACCAAAAACCAATAAATGAAGCATGGAATTACCCTGACAAAACGCTAACCTCACATTTCCTAACCACTTTCAAACTTCCAGATAGAATCCAAAAGGAAGTCAGCCTTGGTCTACAGCTGGAGGGAGAAAGAAGTGAGGTGGCCTTAAGATACTTGAGAGAGAGGGAAAGGCTAGAGTGTTGCTTCCTTTTAATGTGCACCAAATCAGCCAGGCCATTGGTAGTGAAGCAGGACACCATGGCACATGAACAAATTGTGGCCCTCTATTAATTTCTGACAGGGTAGAAGGAAACATGAATTTTATCAAGCCACAGGAGCATAGCAATTACATCAGACCTAACACCCAACTCCACCTAGGGGGTATACTTACCAATAACGTACCATGTCAACTTCATTCTACTTTCTAAATATGCAGTCCTTCTGCAACACAGCCCGTCTTCTCCTGGGTACAATGCCCTAACCAATGCCTTTAAAGGGGGTTTTCATACTCCCAAGGAGGAAAGTTGGTACAAGATAATCAACTGGGGTATGGGAGAAAGATACTGAGGGTTCTATCTGTATCTCTTTATTTTAGTTTCCATTTTTATAGGCTTGTCATATATATACAAGATATATTACTACAGTATTATATGTATATAATGTATTTTCCAAATATTTATAGTGTACATGTGTTCCAAAATATTTTTGGAATGGTAGAGCAAATTGGTCAAAACAAGGGAAGAATAACTACTAGCATACAGGCAGGCCTACTCTATATGTTCCTGTTGGCTGAGGGTAACTAATGTCAAAAATGGCTGTAGTCAGAATTCTCCTCATCCTTGTGTATTCCATTCTAAAGTCTCCAGAGGACTGTTATAAACGTTATCTCATTACAACTTCTCTCAGCTCTGTGACGTAGCAGGTAGATGGGGTGCAGTCCCAGTTTTTAACAGCTGAGAAAACCAAGAAATGGGAAGGACAATGTGAGATTAACTCGGTCCTCTTCCCCAGCCTCCTCCTCCACTCCTCTGCTAGAGGTTTGTACCCCTTGTACAAAAAATCACCTCCTTGAGGATCCTTCAAGTGCTGGAAAAACAACAGTAAAATATACTCCTCCTGAAATGATAACTTGGTAGTGAGCCTTCCGCCCCCAGATTTTCACAACAACATAACCATTTTTCCAGCCAGATTAAAAATCATGAGTGTCAGTCCGTCACTGAGAAGAATGTGAATTTAGGTAGAGAAAAAAATCAGTGACCTACTAAAGGAAGTGCACAATCAGAATTCCACAGATGGAAAAAAAAAAAAAAATTCCACAGATGGGACACACTTCTACTCTCTGAGCTACAAATATCCTAGTGTCAGGTCACGGCCAACGAAAAAGAAGGTCTGTCTCCATCCACCCGCTTCATGTTTGTATTTGAAAAGGAGACAAAGCCGAGGGGCAAGAGGAAAGGGAGGATCTTTAAATTGGCCTTAGGACCACTCAGTGTCCGTCTGTCCCTTTCTCCCTCTTTCCTTCTCTTTCTCTGTCTCTGTGTGTCTGTCTCTCTCTCTCTGTCTCTCTCTCTCTCTCTCTCTCACACACACACACACACACACACACACACTCACACATCCAACTTCTTGTAGAAAGAGCTACCAAAATATTACTTAAAAGCCAAAAACCTGGCCTACAACTAGAAAATAGGTTTGTCTTCTCATGCCATGAACTAAGTAAGGACTTTTATTTAATACATGACCTGCCTCACTTACTTTTTAGGGTGTATTAAGTTTCCCCCAAATCCAGGAAGTTACTCAAATCCATTTAGCATCCAATCTCATTTGCCCTTAATTGAAGCATTTCTAATCAAAAATGCCTCAATTAAGCATTACCCAATCTTCACTGTAAAAGAAATTGCATAAACAAGCTTATCAAGCCAACTAGCCTGTCAACATGAGATTTATTGCGCTCATGAAAGAAGAAGTGCAAGCATCCCCCCCCCCGCCCTAAACTCCACATACTCTTTATGTACATAAAGGGGCATTCAATATTTTTTGTTAATTTCATTGCAATAAATATGTCACACTATCAAAATTAGGAATAAAGAGGCTACTCAGAAGTAACTCAAAGGTACTGTGTTTCACACAAGCCTTGAATCCCAACCCTTTAAACAGCCATCTACATTAAACTTCGTCAGGAAAGGATAAAGAATATCAATGGCCACAGGACACAGATTTCTTTCCATTGTCCTCTTTTCAGAGACAGTGTGCTTCAGTGACTATGCCAAACACTGATCTCAGAGGTTCTGTTTCAAAATGTGGCTTTGTAACCAGCACCCCAAAGTGGTGGCAGGAGAGGCCTTTGACTTGCACTGGCTTCAGTCAACACGTCCGTAAGACGAGAATGGCAGTGTTGGTAAAAGAGGTCTGTAACGCTTTCCTGATCCTTCCATTAGCCAAGCACCAGGAAGGCGCACAGAACTCTCAGCTGAAATGCAGATTCAGTGTCTTTCAAATAAAGCCAGTAATAAATTCTGGGGCCTACATTTACCAAGGTCAAACACACACCAAGCATGAGGTCCACAGAGTTTTTTCTTTTTGTTCAATCAGTTTCATCAAACAGTAGATAACCATATTGTAAATATTTCCTAAACCTGAGGTCATTGAACTGCTCTCTCTTTTTCAGCACTCTTATCATACCTTTATCCAATATTCATGGTCCGCAGTGTTAATGTGAAGGCTGAGATCATATATTTTTTAGGAACCCAGAGTTAAAGATTAAGGATTAAAGCAGCTTCCTAAGGAGCATCTGTCCAAAATTAAGAAGCATTGAGGCCAAAAATTCAGTTCTTCACTGTTTGTTTATTTATGTTAATGATGTGATTGCTACGTATTTCAAAATAAATAGAAATGTTAAGAGGCTCTTCTGGGGGTGGGGGCGGGTGGTCTTCAATCCTAGTAGTTCAGTTTAAGACCACCAATGTGGTCTTTGGAGAGGGCCCTGCTTTCTAAAGCACACAGTTGTAAACAGCAACTGGTTGAAGGACTAATTAGCATTAAACAGGCCCCACGAATGAACAGCAAGATGACAAGGGTCACTAAACTAAAGAAGAGGTCAAGGTACCCCAGTCCCACAGGACAATGCCCAAGGTACCCATGCAAATTAGGGAAGCAGCCCAGGCATGTAGGGGATGAGCAGTTGGACAGAAAATCTCCAATCCTCCTTTCACTTTGTCTCCTAAAAAATAAAAGAAAAAAAAAAGAAAAAAAGAAAGAAAGAAAAGAAAAGAAAACCAAATGGCCCACTTCTTCGGTGCAGCAATAATTAGTAATCACTTCTGTCCGGGAGAAACAACAAAAAAAAGGCAGCTAAGAACATCGCAATGGTAACTAAGAAGAATTAAAGAGTACAATTAAGCATCCGTGTTAAGATGGGCAGCGGTTTTCTCCCACGACATCCCAGTATTTCTACCACAAAGAGGAAATCGGTGCAACTAACTGCCAACTTGTTGATTTTTTTTTTTCCGTTGAAGAAAATAATAAAGAACAAACTCCACACACATCCTCTATTCAAAAGTGACAAAGAACCCCTTTTTCAAAATGTACTATGGGACTGTTGGTTTTTTCATTCTCCAAGCAGTAAAAACCCTTCCTTCTTCAAATTACTGCAAGATAACTACAGAAATTTGATTTGGAAAGTTTGAGAGAGATATTTTCAGCATTTGGAACCCTGTTAACTTTGATCTGATCATCAACCATAATCCCCTGCCCTGTTTTGATTTGTTGGGTTTTTTTTTTTTTTCTTTTAATCCTACTTTTGTTCATAGCCAACTTGGGGAAAGTTTTAGCTGCCCTGAATGAGAATAGACTTTATATCAGCCATCAAGTTACTTAAGGTCAGAAAATATTTATAACTGCAAAGTCAAAATTTTTCCAAGATAACACAAAAAGAAACAGAAGTTCAGAAAACTCAAAATAAAATGTAACATTCATTAGTCATTCATTATTCTAGCCCTACTTTCTAAAACAGAAAGTTGTTTTTATAACAAAAACAAATGAGAGACAACCCTACTAAGAAACTTTTTCCTCCAACTAGACAGCAACTTAAGAACAAGTGTTTGCAGCCAGGAAGTGCATTAATTCTACTTAAAAAAAAAAAACTTCTGATATGTTGAAAAATCAACAACAAAAAAGGAAGATGAGATAGAACATTTTTATTCAAATACGTAAGTACATTTTGTGTCCCATGCATTCTCTGAGAACACAGATATATTCTTATCACAAAACTGAAAAGTGTTAGTTCAAATTTCTCTTGGGGAAAACACTATTTTTTTGGTTTACATTTCTAAGATAGTTTTTAAAAAGTACATTTCCTAATTGTTCTCAGTCATTCCATTTGAATGTGAAAGAATGTGCAAACTAACTTTACGAACTTCCCTTATATGCTACTTATGCTTTTTATATATTCATATCACAAGGTATCAGTATAATACATAGAATTTATACCATGTATTCAATAGTATCTGCATTATACGAACTTTCAATAAAAGAGGTAGGGATTGCTGTCAAAAAACAGCACTGAGTCTGATATTTTAGGGGACTTATCTCAAAGCCATCTACTCTATATTTTTCACAAAAGGGAAAAATGAAATAAAGTCATTTTATTGCTCTTTGAAGCTAGAGAAAACTACTTTTCTTAGATGTTAGAATGATCAGTTAAACTCATTAGATTAATGAAAATGAGCAAGATATTCTCCTTCACTCTAAGATTATTCAAGGCAGACAAGTAAACAGCAGTTTTGCATTAAACACTTAAAGGTTTAAAAAGCAGATACTGGCAAATGCTCATATTGTGCTTTGCTCGATTCATTAATGATCTTACAGTGGGTGTGGATGTGCTAAAAGGGAAACAGAAAAGACGGAGAGCAGATAATTAGTCAAAATAATCTTTCCTGTCATTAAATATTTACAGATAAATGGTTCAGAAAGGAACTTACAAAACATCCATCTTTGAAGGAACAACCCCTACTCTAGAGGAGAAATGTGATCAGTGAGACCCCATTAATGCTAGAACCACTGCATGTAACATCCTAAGAATGTGGCTATTTTGTTTCATTGCTATGCTAAGTGAAATTGCTAAAAGATCCCATCTATTGTCACATCTTCACTATTCTTGATTACAGTACAACCTATACTTGCTAGTATATACTTTCTGAATAACAGAGATATTCATAAGCTCATCCTGGCAGGTTTTACAATGTACAGCTATGCCCTGAATATTGTTTCTCAATTATAATAAATGTGAGTTACAACTGAAAGGCTTATCATGTGAAATATTCTTATTTGCTATCTTCTATGAGTGATTACATTAGAATAATCTATTTAATAGATCCTATTTGATATTTTACATCCCCTGCCTAAATCTTTCAGCATCTCCCCATGGGCAAGGTTACCATAAACCCATCAGCATCTGGTTTTTGCCAACCTTTCCCACCTCGCCCCCATCACTACCAACATAATTATGCAGCACTGCAACCATTTCCAACTTCCTTACACTTTCCACTTTGCCACGATGTTAGGATTCTTTGCCTGATCGTGTTATGTTCTCTGTCTGGAATGTCCTCAGCCACACTGCTTGCCCGGAGAGCTACTCAGCCTTGAAGTGTAAGAATTCTTAAGTGACCGACAACCGCAATAAAAGGAACTCTCCAGTTTAATACTTAGCAAGCCTTATTTCAAACTTCTTCAGAAAGATGAAGCTGAAGAAGAGAGAAGACTTTGGACAGACCTAGAATGTTCAATATTTAATAACGTGCCTATCACAGCTCTCTAGGCATGGCTGAGAGCTAATGAAACATTGTAAGATACCATCTCCGCTTTTAAACAATGTAAAATATCATCGGGGCAGTAAGATTCTTGTACATAAAATAATTAGTAGACACTAACAAATTTGACCAAAAAACAAGGGATGGGAATAAGAACGATGAAAATGTATATACTATGTTACAATGTATACAGTTAATTTCCATATATTACCAAATTTAATCCTTGTAACTGAATGAAGGAGTGATTTTATAGTACACCCAACTTACTGAAAGTAAAAATGAGTCAAAAGGTTATACAACTCTTTTTAGGATGGATCTGGGACATGATTCTAGGACACTAATATAACTCATTCTCACTTCACTTTCTCAACATGGTACAACCCCATAGAGAAAGCAGACAGAGGAAAGGGACCCTGATATAAGGGACCATTTGGAGAATGGGAAGGATCTGGAAAGGGAGAAAATAGCTAAGCTTTTCCATTGAAAAACAATGAAAATAGAATGAACATCAACAATTTTGGAGACTGTGAAGAGAGGAATCTGCAAGAGCGAAACATTCAGCTGGGGAACCAGTACCTAAAGAGATGCAAAGCCAAGAAAAAGCATTTGGAATGAGATAGTATATAAGTCTGCAACTGGCAGTTTGTGAGCAAGTCAACATCAGATTTAAAGAATTTGAGAAAGACGTTTTAATAATAGCCTCCAGTACATTTTATTGGGAAAATCTCACCAGGATTCACTATGAATTTAACAGTTTAGCAGCTGGAGAAACTTGGACTTAAACACATAAAGGAGTGGAACATCCTGCATCCTTTGTAAAGATGGCCACAAAACAAAAAAATAAATGCACACTCTAAAGATTTCTTTTAGACATTACATAGTATGGAAAGAGGAACCCATTCTTAGGATATTTCACTTTGACTCCTTTGTTTCACTGCCTTATTCTATCAACAGAAATGTTTCAAACAGAACAACTTATTTAACCTATTTTAATCACCAACCAAGTGGTATATACTGATTGCTACAAGCAGGAGAACCGTGAGTGCCTGGTTTTCTAGAAAAATCTGAGTCCGTGTTTGCTATTCTGCTGTAGTTATTAATTATGTCCCCTTTCACTCTCAAAATCTAGCTTAGACAATAAACGAGAAAGTCTTTCTAGCTAGAAGATACTACAGTGAACACAGCAATTTCAAGGCTGTGACGGGAGACTTCCTGTTACACAACCCTATGGGGCACCATTCACACTGAAATCTATGAATGTGGCACCCCTGGAGCTGTGTCACACAGAGGAAGAGGGAACCAAGAGATCAAAGCATGCTGGCTGGCTCCTACTTTCAGAACAGTTTAAGGTATACTTTGCAAAGCTTATTTTACATGACACACCTTTGTCCCACAGATTTTAGTATCTAAACTAAATCCCCAGCAGGAAACAAAAATAAAATGTGCAGGTGACCTCAAAACTAGGATACACCCAGAGTGGAAACAGGACGCGGTGCTAGCATTCCCTGGGGACTTGTAGCAACCACACCTGGTAACGCCCAGGAACCATCAGGAAGGCCTACACTGGCCCTTTCCTCTCTTTGCTCCATGCTATGTTATGTTTAGCATATATATATATATATATATATTTTTTTTTTTTTTAATGTTAAATTTACAAAGACTCTACTGAGTCAGGGTTTTTTTTGTTTGTTTTTGTTTGTTTTTGTTTTGTTTTTTATGGCTGTGTTGGGTCTTCGTTTCTGTGCAAGGGCTTTCTCTAGTTGCGGCAAGTGGGGGCCACTCTTCATTGTGGTGCGCGGGCCTCTCATTATCGCGGCCTCCCTTGTTGCGGAGCACAGGCTCCAGACGCACAGGCTCAGTAATTGTGGCTCACGGGCCTAGTTGCTCCATGGCATGTGGGATCTTCCCAGACCAGGGCTCGAACCGGTGTCCCCTGCATTGGCAGGCAGATTCTCAACCACTGCGCCACCAGGGAAGCCCCAGCATATATATGTTTAAAAAAAAAAAATCTAAACATAAAACAGGTACTATAGGAAAGGCTAACATGAATAAGCCAAGACATTCCTAACATACATTAACTAATATTGATATTTATGTACGTATCACTGGAAACTCAATAAAAGCTGGTTCAATTCAATGGGATACTCTATACATACACATACTTAATTTTCTTGGTAAAACCAGAAACAGGGTTTAAAGCACACACATACAGACAACCCATTTCCAGTTTTTTCCTAAATTATGTTTCCTCTTAAAAGGAAAGAACACGATCCTCTCAAAGAAAAATCTGCCAAGCCCTCAACTTGAGACTAAAGAAACTGAAAGATTATAAATATGTCAGAGAAAAATCAAATCAAGCATAAAAGCAAAAAGGGCTGAGTTTTGTCTCCTTCTACTAGATATGACTTGGTACATTTACATTCCCTACCACAGTGCTATTAAAAAAGGAAGAAATATGAGCATCATTATACATCACAGGCTTTTACTGCTACTAGAGACTAAGGCTGGCCTCAAGCAGAACATTTTTATTCTCCAGTACAAATATTTTTCTTTTTGAGATTGCAAAAGAGTTCAGTGACCATTATTAGTTACCTAGAACTCCATGTACTTCATGAGACCTAAAATCAGCTATAATCACAGCTCAAGTTCTCTCTTAAGTTTCCCTTCATTTGCACCTCTCACAAGGTTTACTCTTCTAGGCCCTCACCCATGGCTCCTGAGTATGGGAATCCTGTCTCTAACTATTCGATTCAGGCCCTAAAAAATAGGCAGCCCCGCTTTAATTTTTTTCCTTATGGTTAAATTAATATTTTCATTACTAGCAAAATCAACCCTAAAATAAAATCCTATTTATTAATGGCATTCTGGGGTCAATCTTACCAGTTGCAATATTCACAGTTTATTTGGAAGTTGAATGGAAATCAAGTAGTGGGGTTTGTGGCAGAAGCACCATGCTGTTGCTGATATATTTCCCCTTACTGCTTTACAACAGAACACCCAGTTTGGGCCAAGGACATGAAGACTCAAAGACTATTCCTCAACCTCCCTGGTAGCTAGCTGTGCCCATGTGATCAATTTCTAGCAAAGGGGACCCAGTAGACTTGATAAGGACAATTTCCAGGTCCTGCCTTTGGAGGAAAGTGGTCCCACCCACTTCCTCTTCCCCAGTACTGCCTTGAGTGGAGACACAGTGCTGGAGGGCACGGCAGCCATCTAAGAAATGAGATAAAAGCCCAGTCTTGAGGATGGATGGAAGGAGTTCTATCAGCCTTCGATAGGAATTTTTATATGAGAGCAAAATAAACTTCTATCACCCTGAAGTCACTGTTACTTCAGCTTATTTTAAAAACAGCAGCTTTGGGACTTCCCTGGTGGCACAGTGGTTAAGAATCCACCTGCCAATGCAGGGGACACGGGTTCGAGCCCTGGTCAGGGAAGACCCCACATGCTGTGGAGCAACTAAGCCCGTGCGCCACAACTACTGAGCCTGTGCTCTAGAGCCCGTGAGCCACAACTACTGAGCCGGCATGTCACAACTACTGAGCCCGCATGCCTAGAGCCCGTGCTCCGCAACAAGAGAAGCCACCGCAATGAGAAGCCCACGCACCACAACGAAGAGTAGTCCCCGCTCGCCACAACTAGAGAAAGTCTGCGCGCAGCGATGAAGACCCAACACAGCCAAAATTAAATAAATAAATAAATGTATTAAAAAAAAATAAATTGATCTTTTAAAAAAAATTAAAATAAAATAAAATAGCACCTCCAATCTATAAACTGATGACTGTATCAACTGTTCTCTTCATGTCTCTTCATTTCTAGGTAAAATAAGAGAGGAAAAAGGTAAAGATATCCTGGATGAAAGAAATATTCTTCCTAACCATTGGCAGGGCAATACCAATTCTAAAAAAATGCAATTCTCACACTTAAAAAATACATTTACGTATAACAGCACAACAAGGGATTACTCTTCATTCTGACAAGAAACATCTTCCCTAAAATTCTCATCTCCGAAATTGCCTGGGAAAAAGAAACGGTAACATCTACTTTAAGAAAATGGAAAAAGAAAAAAAAAAGGTCTCCAGGGGCCACTTCAGGGCTCAAGCATTAATGTTCTAGCTAAAGAAATATCCCTTCTCATTTTGCTGTGGATAAATTACATGCTAGAAAAGTCTTCTTTCGTCCTCCGCACATAAACCACTACCTAGGAAACTCCAACAGTCCAAACAATATTCATTATTTATCACAAATCAACAGATTTTTTATCACAAACTGCAATACAATCAAAAGAACGTTAGGTCGAGCAGTAACAGATCACTGCCAAGCTTTGGACTGTATATAATTTGAAACAAGACTCTAAAACTGCCAAAAAGACATAGAAGCTGGTAGTCCCTGGTGACAACCAATATAACTAACTCAGGAATAACTGTGAAGAGAAGCGTGTGGGAGAGAGTTTAGAAACAACCAAGCAACATTTAACATTTTCACTTGGGCTCAATTTTTCCAGCAAAAAAAAAAAACAACGTGGCATATAAATGATATGAAGAAAAACTATAATCTACATGTACATCAACATACCAAACTACATTTAAAACTAAACAAAACAAAACAAAAAACCACCTTCTTTCAAACCTATGTCAATAAAGAAATATAAGGACAATTTTCTAAAGTAATCAGTAATTACCCCGCCTCTTTGTTTTACACCTAGGAAAGAAATATCCTCACCTAGCCCAGCATCACTTTCAACAGCTGAATAATTCAACAGATGATTAATGAAAACAAAGACCCAGCAGAGAATTTCAATACTTATAAAATTCCACAATTTCTTGGGGAATTAGCATTATTTGGCTTAGCTTTTGATTCCAGGGGAAAAAGAATTCAATTTATTTGAGGGTAGGGAGGGTGGGGACAGGAAATACTCCAAATTAATTATTCACTGTTCACCTTAACAGAAGTCAAAATTTTCTACCTCCTGCAATGATGTAAACTACTTCCTATGTCTACCATCAGTAGACAGCAGAACCATCAGTAGAACGTTCTGCAATAATGGAAATGTTCTGCACTGTATAAGCCACTAGTCAAGTGAGTTTAAGGAGCTCTGGAAATGTGGCTAGTGCAATGAGGACTGAATTCCTTATTTCTTGAATTAATTGGAACATTCGGCCAGTGGCTACCATATTGGAAACACAAGTCCAGATGGAGTTCCATTTCCACCATCTTTCAAGTCTCCACTCAAACACTATCTTCTCTATGAAATATTTCCAGATCCTGCAGCCTAGAACTTAGACCTCTTTCCTCTGGTATGCCACAACAATTTAAATATACAGAGAGAAGTTGCATGGGGTTAGGTCAGCAAATAAGGCAAAAATTTAGTTTAATCAAAATGACTAAGAATCCCATATACAAAGAAGACCAGTAATTCCTAAGCCAGTTTTTCTCCCAAGTTGGAAACACATTCCCAATTGTTCAACACCATTCCTGATTTGTTAAACACCAAATGCAGTAGCAGATTTACATTTAAGGGCCGCAGTGTAAGAACAATGCACATTTAGATATCCAGTTGACAGCAGCAGAGGGAGAGACACAATGTGAATGAAACTAATGTGAGAATCACAGGTATTCTGGTGCAAACATGAATGCAGTACAGAGGAACCCATGTAACAGCAGCTCGTCCTCTTTCCTTATCTACTGCTACTCCCCTTTTTAAGCTTACCTACCTTTCTTCCTTAACTACCTACTTCCTTTCCAGCCTCCCTCTCTCTATTCTGCAACCATTCTAGGTATTTGAATTCATGCAAATTAAATGCAGGTAATGGAGTTCCACTAAAATAGTGCTTATCACTTTCTATTGTTCATTATTTATTTATAACCTCTCTGTCCTACTCAATTATTTATCTTTGTCTTACCCATGTCAATATAATTCGTATTGTCAAATGCAAAGGTGCTGCATTTAAGCCAAACCATTATTTGTTCTTATTTATAATGAAATTAAGGACTGGTTTGAAAGCAAGGGTATTGAACTCCTAAGGCTTCAGTGGCCAAGCAGGTTTAAGAAAAAAAGAAAGGTGTTCTGTCTAACATGTGACAGCCATTACCCAGTCCTGCTGGTGATGCCACGTGGTGATGTAAGGCCAGGCTTGCCAGCTCTTTCAAGTTTGCAAGGGAAGCCAGAAACTCAGGTGTTTATTTAAAACCAAATTTATAAATGTTTAACTTATTCAATTAAAAGGGGAAGAAACAAAATAAAACAAAAAAGATACTGAATGTATCAAACAAATATCCTCTGGCAAGATCCTGCCATGGATTTCTGATCTCTGCCCTACGGGATAAGCTCTAGGCAAATTCACTTTCTTGCATTCAACAGACCCTTTACTGCGCACCCAGCCAGGAATAGTTTGGTGAACAGGACAATTTAGGTTTTGATAGAGCAGAGAGATAATAAACAAGAAAACAAATTAATAAGGCAATTTTAGATAACCATAAAGGTTCCACCTAAAGTAGGGCAGAGTGATTAAAAGAGTGATGGGCCCATTTAGATTAAGTGCTTAGGGCAAATCAATCTCCCCCCTTGGCCTTTCTTGTACAAATGAAAAAATTATCTCAAGGGAAGGCTCAGGGGTAGCTATTCTAAAGGTCAGTGGTTGTGATTATTTACCTTGCTTTGAGGAATAACATATCCTCTTTTGTAAGCTATACTCTATGGAGGAAAGTTATTGAACCCTCAAACGGACAGAAAAATCCTGCTGAACTAAAACAGAGCACTCAGTTCTTCCAACATCCTATAACAGAGTAAAACATAACAGGTATCTGAAAATCTGAAACCCTAAATCTTTCAGATACCCTTATAAACAATGGACCAAGAGCTACTAGAAGCAAATCAACTCATCAAATGCATATCTTTAAGAAATTTAATTGCCCAACCATTTACTACAGTCATAATGTATTAAATGGGATACTAAATTTCACAGACTGGAAGGTTTATTTCCCAGGCAAACTGAAGTAAAAGTCACAATCTGGCTTGCAGTTATGCATTTTATAAAGGGTATGATAATAAATTACTCAAAGATACTTAAATGCTAACGGAATTCACATCCACACACAAAATTAAACTCTAGTAGTAGAATTTTATACTTGGGGTGACATAGATAATTTTCAATAAAAAATCAGAATATAGGCATCTTGGTTCTTCAGATTTTGGAAGGACTGCGTTAAAAGAAAACAAAACTTAGCCCATGAAAAATAAATATTCTTACATCACTTCTCACTTTTACGCTCCAGAAACATCTAGGGAAGACGATGGCTTGAACATATATAACTTCTAGGTCATCACCATAATTGTTCAGTAGTTGCTCTTAACTACTTAACAGCTACATCTCGCTGCTACTGGAGTAATACTGCCAGACTCTCGTGGCCCCTCAACTGGTCCTCCTTAGAGAAATGGAGAGACTTTGATGGATGGGTGAACTGTGGATGGAGCTGGGCATGGGTGGGTCAGTCCTTCCTTGGTCTGCTTTGGGATCTACTTGCCTGCAGAGATTGTATATTTTGGTATGTTCTCTAGGCCACCCAGCAGCCAGGCAGAATCTGTCCTTGGAAAAGAAGGTCTCTGATTGCCCATGTAGCTTGTGGCTGGGTGTGGAAGCCTTGTTAAGGAAAAAGTATTAGTTCTTCAGATTGTCACAGTCTATGCCGCATTCAAACAGCTTTATCGGTAATTAAGCAGAGTGTGATCCCCACCTGATTCCCATACTCTCTCTCTCGATTGGTTCTGATTCTAGACAAAAACAAAAAACTTTAGTGACCACCTAGAGGGGTGGGATAGGGAGGGTGGGACGGAGGGAGATGCAAGAGGGAACAGATATGGGGATATATGTATACGTATAGCGGATTCACTTTGTTATAAAGCAGAAACTAACACAACATTGTAAAGCAATTATACTACAATAAAGATGTTAAAAAAACCCCAAAACTTTAGGCTCTCAGAGCCTCAACCATAATGACCAATAAATATACCACTGTAGAAAATCCTGCATCCACACTATAAATTAAGGAAGCACCCCTATCAAGATGCCAGAAACTTTCAGGAATTTCTTCTGGAAATATCACATAAGGAACCTAATTAAAAAGACATTAAAGACCTAAAAAACTGGCCACACCACCAGAAAACCAGCCAGTACTGTAGGAAGTACACAAAGCAGGTTTTGCAGAATTCCACTGACGCATCTTAAGTTGCAGGGTTGGGAGCTGGAAGTGTGGACAGGCCCTGGGAGATGGGGCATGCACTGTTCAGTGTAACGCAGAGCAGCTGCGCTGGGAGGCCCACTGTTCACACAGCCAAACAAGTGTCCTAGGGCCTTTCCTTCTATAAAGAGCTGAAGTACCAGAAAGGGGGTTAGACACAGCCATAGTTCAAACCTGGCTCTGAGGTCAAAGCAAAATCACAGATACTAAGTGTGCCTTCGGACACTACAGACACAGCAAACAGCAGAGGGAAAGAAGCAGACACAACATTCCTCTGCTGGACTATGTAGAGCTCCACCTTCCTCTCTGCTTCTTTAACTTCTGAAACCTTCATTCTACAGTGTTGATTTTTATCCCCTCGCTCCCCAGCACAAGTTCTCAGAGAAGGAGCCTCATGGAAATCCTACAGGACAGGACAGTAAGGTAAACTATGGTTCTGAACAGACCTCTCCATTTGCAAAGACAACGTAGCAGGAAAAATATATATACAAAGTAACTTTAAAATGTAAAAAAAACTTATTTCTGAAACAGAATTACTTCAGGTAACAAATTCTTAAACTCACCTTTGGATTTTCAATACCACTTGAGAAAACATGGTCTCTATGAACCAGATCTGAGAGTCTAGAATGAGAGTTTACATAGGACCGGCTGGGAAAGCAGCAGGATTTAAAGGTGGTTGGGTTTCTTTAGGAAGCAGTTTACTGAAACTGAAAATTCCATACCAGCATTTAACTCCTCACAGGATGAAATAAACAGAATCAAACAGTAGAAAACAAACTTTCTCCATCCCAAGGAAAAGAGAAAGAAAAATCAGATGAAGAAGAAGGGAAAGCTGGGTAAGGCATAAAAAACCAGAAACCAACCTACCGGTAACCTTGAAGGGACAGACCAAGGAAAAGGAAGAAAATATCAAACATTTGGGAGGAAGAAACTTCCAGAGGCTGATACAAAGCTGAGGACTCAGGACAAGGAAATGATCGACACCAGCAAGATTAATGAAAACTAACCAAGGTCTAGCTATATCCTAGTTCATCTTTGAGGTGTAAGAATTAAAAAAGAATCCTAAAAGCATCAAGACAGAAAAATGTTTAAACTACAAATAGACTGGCTTCAAACTTTCCCAGAAGCCAAGGAAGCAACACTGTATGTAACTCAAGATTAGCATACACAAGTTGTTCATTCATGATGAGGAAAAAAAAAAAAAGTGACAGATATGCAAAGGCCCTTATATATTTGTATACAAAGGTGGTATTCATACACATACAGAGTCAAGAGAGAGATGAAAAAATAGCTATTGTAAATGTGGTCATGAAAGAGAGTGCAGGGCTTCCCTGGTGGCACAGTGGTTGAGAATCCGCCTGCCAATGCAGGGGACACAGGTTTGATCCCTGGTCTGGGAAGATCCTACATGCCGCAGAGCAACTAAGCCCCATGCACTACAACTACTGAGCCTGTGCTCTAGAGCCCGCAAGCCACAACTACTGAGCCTGTGTGCTGCAACTACTGAAGCCCACGTGCCTAGAGCCCATGCTCTGCAACAAGAGAAGCCTCCACAATAAGAAGCCTACGCACTGCAACGAAGAGTAGCCCCCACTCACAGCAACTAGAGAAAGCCCGTGCACAGCAACAAAGACCCAACGCAGCCAAAATAAATAAAATAAATATATTTAAAAAAAAAAGAGAATGCAAAGACACAAAAAATTTTAAAGAAAAAATATAAATACATGAAAACATAAAAAGAATAATAAAATGCCAAAAAGAAATAGAGGGAGAAGAGTGGTAAAAGAGAGTAAATTTGTGTAAATATTGCCAGTTTTAAAAGAGGATACCAATGTATCTTTTCTTATATTAATAATGAATACAAAAATATATGTTCCTGTGCTTTAAAAACTTAAGGTAGGTATTATGGAAACTAAAAAAGATGAGCATTCCTCTCAAATAACTTAAAAAATAATCCATCAAGAGCATTGAACTACATGAGAAAAAAAGACACAGATTTAGTCAAGGCAATATATGTGACTTATACTCCTATATTTAAAGACAGTTTCTTAGAATGAAAAGATAAAATACAAATGAAGATACACATACACACAGATGGGTAAATAAGGGTGTGTGTGTACAGACGGAGGAAGACGAGAAGGAGGAAGGGAGACACATAAATATGTATAATCTATCCTATTGAACAAATGTAAAGACTGACAAGAATGTTTACATAGGACATCTGAGCATGACTAAAATCTGTGCAGTAGGCATTACCTACTAAAGGTAGGTAAATGTAAATGAAAAATTTGCAAATGAGAGAGGTTTCACGTAGCAAAAACTAAAGTATAAAAAAATACATAGGGCTTCCCTGGTGGCACAGTGGTTGAGTCTGCCTACCAATGCAGGGCACACGGGTTCGAGCCCTGGTCTGGGAAGATCCCACATGCCGCGGAGCAACTAGGCCCGTGAGCCACAACTACTGAGCCTGCGCGTCTGGAGCCTGTGCTCCGTGATAGTGAGAGGCCCGCGCACCGCGATGAAGAGTGGCCCCCACTTGCCACACTGGAGAAAGCCCTCGCACAGAAACGAAGACCCAACACAGCCATAAATAAATAAATAAATAAAAATTAAACTTTAAAAAAAAAATACATAATAAAAGAGAATAAACATAGAAACATAGGAGGGAAGGAAATATTAAGGGACCTCTTTCTTTTTCCATTTACACAGGCAAAAGAAATGGATATACAGATAATCTGAATATTAGAACTGATAAGGTTGCTTTAACAAATATATATTAAGTTCTATATGCTATAAAAGGTACACCTTTGATTGTTACGGAGTACTTCTAAAACTAATCTTGTATTATAACAGAAGAAAAATCAGCACATTTGAAAAAGGAAGTCTTTCCTTTATCACAATGAATTGAAACTATAAATTGCCTTAAGATGTATAAATTAAAAATCTGTAAATTAAATATTACTTTATTAAATAATAAAAATAAAAAACATTAAAAAATAATGATAAAATTAACACCTATGCTTTGTTGCCAAGTAGTAGTGAGAGGCAAATTTATAACAAAAAAACTTTCATTTCTAAGCACTTTAAAGTAGAAAAAGGTAAATAAGCATTCAACTACAGAAATTAGAAATATAACAAGAAAAAAACTAACATATAAAAATCAAGTCAGACATTCATTAGAATATAGAAAAAACACTGTAGAACTGATTAGTACATCCACGAGTAAGTGTTATGAAGCAAAAGTATGAAAAAGAAAACCCTCTAAATCAGTAGTTCTCAAAATTTACTGCACCTACAGATCACTTGGAGAAATTATTAAAAGTATATAGACTCACCTGCAAGGGATAGTGTTCAGGACTGTCCACTTTAAACTAGCATTCCAGTGGTCCTGATACCTGTGGTCTGAGGACACCCCTTTGAGAATTAAGAAAATGTTTTATACCCAGAGCTCATGTTTGTTAAAGATAAATAAAATAATAAAACAACTCAATAAAAAGAAGGAGACAGACAAAAATACAGCAAGGATATCTCAAGGTATAAGAAAACACTATTCACCATTTTAGCCTAATAAATTTTAAACACTCAAAGACATAAATTACTCTCCAGGAAAAAAAGAAAAAAATGAATGATTAAAGAAGAAAAATAAAACTGAACAGATCAATAGCCACAAAAGCAGTAAAAAGCTGTCAATGAAATACCTTCTGAAGAGCACCAAGCCAAGATGGTTACATAGATAAATGCATACAAACCCAAGGGACACATACTCGTGTCATATTAAACGTTTCAGAGAACATAAAAACTTCCCAAATGGTTTTATGATGCTAGCATAATCCTGACAAATACGGCTTAAAAAAAGAAAACCACAGTCCGATCTCACTCATGAAAACAAATACAAAAACCACTTGCATACAGACTCTAGCAATGTATTAATACATCACCCTGTACTTCTGTTGGTTTTAGTGTCAGGTGCAATATTCATTTAGTTATAGGAAAATTATTAGCATAGTTTTTACATCAACACGTGAAGGTAGAAAAATAGATGTGTGTGTACGTATTTTTTTTTTTTAATGGAGGCTGTTAAAGACAGCAAAGTGAAAACACATTATTTACCTCTGCTCTCTCACAAAACCCCAGTGAAACAACAGTAAAGAGGCATAAATGCTCAAGGACACTGTTGAAAGACCACACTTCGCCCACATACTCACAGCACCTTCCTGTATCATGGTATTTAATCATTCATTCAATAAATATGTATTAAAATTTAGTCTGTGTCAGATAGCATGTTAGGTGTTCTCTCCTTCCTCCGGGTAGATTATTAGCTTCCTAAAGCAGGTACCCTGTCAGCATAGTCACTATTTTCTCATCCTGGTCATATCAGTGGGGCTCAAAAAGTATTTGTCCAAAAAAAAAAAAAAAAAAGAATGGAAGAAAAGTTAGTAAGAATCTAACTAGAAAAAGAAAGCACTCAAAAAAGAGATTATCAAACAAGATTTTTCAGATTTTTAATTGCAAACACTGTAAAATGTTCACGAACTCAGTGGGTCTCAATATCACTGAGCTCTCACTAGACAGGGATTCTTTGGGGTGAGGTTTCCTTTGGATGCAGACTAGCACTGAAGCCAAGCTAAAAGAGCTTCAGGTCCTGGCCCGGGTTCTGGTGGCCCAGGACTCTGTGACAGCTTTAGAGTTAAAAGCCTCTTGCTGCTTTGGATCATGAAGGCTTAGAAGTTTCTCTGTGTCTGGGCTTTCAGTGCTGATGCAGAAAATGCTCCAGCCTTCCACTAGTTTCCAACATCACAGGGCTGAGGAGTCTTCAGATGTTCTCCGACCCCCTCCTTCTGCCTTCGGGCTGCACACTTTACACTGTAGGCTTCCTGGAACATCCGGACAAACGTGTATTCTTATCTGTGACTACACACTCCTATTGCTGGGAAGAATCCCAACCAAGTTACTATGTCTCTCCCAGCTTCCTGTTTTTCAACAAATAAAAGCCCCAAAGAAAAAAGATGGTGTCGACTCAGTGCCAATTCCTGTGATGATCCTTATTTAAGCCGGGAAGAGCCGACAGACATCTGCCCGGTGACTGATCACTCTCGTTATACTGTTTTGACTTAGTTCCTGCACTTCATTTCCGTCCTAGAGGAACCACAATGAACAGCAAATAGGTTTTGCAGCT
The DNA here is from genome assembly GCF_949987535.1 of Balaenoptera acutorostrata. Taxonomy (NCBI): domain Eukaryota; kingdom Metazoa; phylum Chordata; class Mammalia; order Artiodactyla; family Balaenopteridae; genus Balaenoptera; species Balaenoptera acutorostrata. The sequence goes on from NC_080074.1 coordinate 37,336,716, forward strand.
ATCTGCCATTCCAAAGTTGCATTTTTCGCCTACTTCTTATAAAGATAATTATGTATTCTAAATCTAGCCTGATGAAAATGTCAAATACGGCAAAGAGTTCCTGAATATTCAGATACCATGTCAGTTTCCTTTACCAGTTATCCCTTTGCATTGCAGGCAATACTATTCTTCTCGTGCCCCAGTCTAGAAATTCTGTACTCACTGTTGACTCTTTCTTCTTTGTCCCTTATATTCAATCTCTCAAGTCTCATCAAAGGAAATAAAGAGGTTAAGCGGCCACAGCATTCCCCTCGGGAAGGTAAGTGTTTGGGGAATAAGGCTGGTGTTATGTATGGGGTGAAGACCAGGATGCTTTGGGACAAAACACTTGAAGAGCTCTGCAGCAGCCCTGCACAAGCATTTGGGAGAATGAGGATGAGTGAGGTCACCAGGAGAGAGAAGATGGTCAGCAATCTGGTAGATGGCCAGTCCCTGAGTACACAGCCAAAAGAAGCAATGAATGAACACTTCCCAGAGCAGTAATCACTGAGGGGCTTTAAAAGACTGATATTTCTAAGGGTCCGTTTTAAGTTGTTGCTGCGTTGTACTGTAAACCCCCTCGCTCACATCAAACCTTCATTTAAGTCTAGGTCCAAAGCACTAACATCAGCAGGGCTCTGGGAAATAAAGAGAACACTTCAGCTAAGCGGGTTGCCAGGGGGTGGAAAAGAGACACAAGTAGGAGACACAATGTGTAATGCGACCCAGATTGCAGCAAAAGCAGAAACTTAGAGTTGGCAGCAACTAGGAAAATGTGAGCCTTCTATGAATCCCTACAGACAGTAAGTACACAGGGAATTCCAACCTATGTTGGACAGGGATTCAAGTTAATACTTATTTGAATCTGAGAATGGGGTGGCCACAGATTGGACTGCACGTTTCTCCCTGTTGAGCCATCTCCATTTCAGCCAACACAATAACTGTCCCACCCTTCACTGCTCTGCAATTTCTCCTACCTGATCAGGTGCATGCCTCATGAACCATTACCGAGCATCATGACATGCCAGGCAGACAGGTAAGCACTTTGTATCAGCATCTCCTTTAACGTTTAGTACAGTGAAAAATACATTCCCTTCTGTCAGAGGTTAGAAAATGGAGACTCAGAGAAGTTACCAAACTTGATCAAGATCACATTGCTGCTTAAGTGGCAAGTTGTCTCATCTTCCTGAGACAAAAACCCATGTTCCTTACTGCTCCCTGTACTATATCCTCAAACTAAGATGTCCCTTTTATAGGTGAATACTGGACTTCAAACGACCAATTTGCCATTGAGGGCTCTCCAAAGAAACCTGGGGCACAGTGCAAGCTAAAGCTCAGTGTGGAATAATTTTAGTAGATGATTTAATATTCTCCTAAAGCTAAGAAAATATAGTTATTGAATGAAAATCTGAGAATATGCATTTGTGTGTTTTTTTACACTGGCTGCAAATGAAAAGATAATGCCAAATGATGTCAGAAATCTTGCTAGGAAGATGCTACAAATATCTGTGTAGAGATTCAACTAAATGAGAACACCTCAAAAATGCTGACTACACATTTTAGCATAACTAGAAAACCTAGGTTTTTTTGGGGGGTTTTTAAATATAAATTAGTTATGTCCCAAATTTACTTGGTTAATAATTTGTTTTTCTAATTCTGAGACCCAACTTTGGACAGAAGTGATAGAATGACTTGAATAATGAAGAAATTAGAGTTAGGAAAGAACAAAACACAAGAAATAATCCAGTGGCATCACCATTCACCATATAGTTATTTTAGATATACTTCTCTAAAAATTAGGTTAGTGAAGTACCCCCAAAATCTGTTAAAATAATACTGTTTGCATTTAGCTTAGAGGAGCACCAAAAGTTTAAACACCCTCACATTTATCTAAATCACTTTATCTATCAACTCCCAGGTTTCCAACCCACAGGCATTCATTCACCCAAGCATTAACTGGAGTTGACATTTACAAGTCATTTAGAATTTACAAACTAGTTTTGGGGTTGTCATCTATAAAAGGGCATGGTTCTCATTTGTTATCAGAGCTTGGAAAATTTGTCAATTTTTTTAACTTTTTATATTTCCAGCTTTTCACACAGCAAGATTTTAAAATTATTATTAACAGAGTTTATAATATATCAATCAAGTACTGAAATTTTCCCAGTACTTTAGTAGAACTCAGTGCTTATATACTAATCACATGAGATAGCTACTGACACATAGGATCAAGATTTCAATATTACAGTGCATTCTCATTACATAAAAGTGTTTTTGTATAATCCTTGGGACTTTTTTCCCTAAAGAGCAAGAATTATTCAAACTTTACAGTGGAATCTTATCTCTCTTTTAAGATAAGTTTTAAAAAATCCATTTGGAGGAAAAGTTACTTTAAATTCTTAAGACAGCTTCTTGCTCATTTTATGTAACAAAATAAAAGCAAGATTAGGTATTAAGCAGGGTTCAAGGCATTCTTTAAACAAGCCTGTTTCAATATACACCGGGCCACTGAGACATATTCTCTTGATATAAATGTTCAAAATACGTGATCTGGATTTGCCTCCTAAAGCAGGGTTCTTCAAACAACAGTGATGGTAACAATACTAGTAAGTGGTTTACACAGTACTTTATCACTAAAGGAATCTTCCCATATTCTATTTCACTTAATTGACATACAGCCATGGAAGCAAGTCTGATATCATCATGCTTGTTTTACCAATGATGAAACTGATGTTAAGAGGTTAAGATCAGATGCGGCTTCAGAGGTGAAGCACTTGTATAGATTCCAATTCTTGACACCCAATCCAGGATTCATCCCTTATGGCTACGCTATCTCCTACAGTGACATCTTATACAACGGTTTGCATTTCTCAAGTCAAGTTCATGGTAAATATTTAGCAGATGGGAAGCTCTACTGGATATATATTTACAGCAAATAATGCTAAATTAACCAAAATTACCTTAATCTTCAGTGTTTTATTATTGTTAAAATCTATTTTTACTATAAGGGATAATATGCTTTGAGTTTAAATTGGTGTTTGAATAGAAAATAATTATTCCACAGTTTTATTTTCACATTAACAATATTAGTTATAAGTCACACATCTAACCTTCTGTACTACACTTACAACACTTATTAACACTGTCATGGATAATTTTATAAAATTTATAATTCAAATTTATCATTCTAGATCTAGGATCTATACCTAGGAAGGAAACTATACAAATAGTTTAATAAGTTAATGCTAAATTGTTTTTCAAAGTTTTATACCAATTTATACTCACACTTGTAAATATATGAATTCCCACGGATCCATACCAAATCTTAGTACTGTCAGTAATATTGCAGAATATTATACAGTAGTATAAATCAGTTAAGAGAGTCACGTATCACAACAAGGATGAATTTTTTAAATATTACATTGAGTTTTTAAAAAGCAAATGACAAAAGGCTTTATAGAGCTCAATATCATTTTTATAAAGCTCAAAACCAGAAAAATGTAAATAGAGAGATATACACATACATAATAAAACTACTTTTTAAAAAACAGCAGAAGAATAAACACAAAATTCTGGATGGGGTTTTCTTCCTGGTGAAAGCCCACGTGCCTAGAGCCCATGCTCTGCAACAAGAGAAGCCGCCACAATAAGAAGCCCAGGCAAATATGGGATTTGGGTGCAGTAATTAAATATATTTTACTATATTCTTTTGTAAGTATAAAATGATGTAAAATTTGTATTTTTATTGAAATATAGTTGATTTATAATATTGTGTTAGTTTCAAGTATACAGCATATTGATTCAGTGTTTTTGTAGATTATATTCCATTATGGTTTATTACAAGATAATGGCTATAATTCCCTGTGCTACATAGTATATCCTTGTTGCTTACCTATTAAAATTTGTATTTTTTAAAGTGACAACAGTACCATACAAGTCTTACTTTACATTACAGAAAAATCTTAGAAAACACTATTTCTGCCAAAATAATCAAGAATTTGGATCTTCTAGAGACTCCTGACTAATCCTTTGATATTTCAATCATACTCTTTTGAGGGGTCTCTCTTGTCATATCCGTAGTGATAATTGCCTGATCCAATCCTGTTATACCCCCATTTATCTACGGGTTTACGTGTTAACTCAGATCTTACTGAGCCACTTCCACTGACTTCATGGAATCCCAAATACTTTGCAAGATGTCTAATTTGTGTGCATTTTGCATTGCATTTGCATGCGATTTTGAGATGTTCACAGAAGACAGCAGAAGACTTATCGACTTGACGCCAAAGAGCAGAGATGCTGGTAGGATTAAGCAGAGAGGGATCCATGAATAAGGAGTCATTTATTAACAACAAATCATTAATAAATATTTTCTTGGTTTGGAGAGCAACCTCATTCCTGCAGGAACTATGATAATAAGCACCGGACAAGTTGGATTCCTAGCACTGAGTACATTTCCTAACCTTTGTAGAGCCTCAAATTGCTCTTCAGTGAACTGACTGATGGAAACATTAATAAACCGCTGGCCCCTCAACGTTGCTATAAAGAAGGTGAGGCAATTTATATGAAAAACTCTGTAAACATTCAAGCACATTTAATCAAATATTAATATTTTAAAGAGATTTGTATTCATGAGCAAATTGCCAGAGAAGGCAATTACACAAATGAAGCAATGTTTATTTCAACTTGGAAGCAAATGAACAAAGTACATCATAACAAATAATAGAGGAATAAAATCAGCCCTCCATATCTGCAGGTTCTGCATCTGTGGATTCAACCAACTGTGCATTGAAAATATTAAAAAAAAAAAAATTCCAGAAAGTTCTAAAAAGCAAAACTTGATTTTGCCCCACAATGGCAACTACTGACATAGCATTTACATCATATTAGGTATTATAAGTAATCTAGAGATGATTTAACATACAGTATAAGGGAAGATGTGTGTAGTTTATATGCAAATATTACATCATTTTATATAAGAGATTTGAGCATCTGGGGTCCTAGAACCAATCCAAAGTGGATACCCAGAGACAACGACTGCTAAGCATGTCCCAACTTTCACTAGAGGAGGCTCTCACTGGCTTCCTAATAGAGTCCCAGTAAAATTATTGAAACTGCAAGCTCTTCAACTATGTGGAAAATGGGATCGACTTATTTTCAACTTTGCAGGAACATACCTATATTAGATAAAGTTAAGGTCATCTACATACTGTAAGCCAGGACAAAACTGCGAATATTTAGGGTTTGTCATGCATTTTCTTTTTATCCCTGGAAATCAGGGTTTGTTTTAGGAAAAGAACCTGGACTAAAAAACACAAGAGGTTTTAAGTAAAATAAAGCTTCTAAAATAGCAATGTTTTTATTACCACTGCTAACACAAGGATTCAAATTTTCTTCACAGGAAGGAAAAGGCCCTTGAAGGCAAAGGGCTCAGTTAGAGCCATTTGCATGAATCCTCCTGTAACAGTGTGATATTTGGATTGGTAGTTGCCCATCTGTGTGTACAAGCAGTAGGGCTATCACTTCTGCTATGTGGTTGATTCCCTTCAACAAATAAACCAAATGCTGTTAGGCCAAAGGAAAATGCTATCAAAATCCACAAATGCTTCCACATTCAATGGAGCTGGGGATGATTGCTAAATAATTTTCCAAAGGCAAATCTCTCCAGGTTCTCTATCTGCTTGCTTTGTTTATATCCCATCACTGTTCAGGATACTACTATGCTGGAGCTAATTATTCAAAGGCAGGAAGGAGGTCTGTATATTCCTTTGTCCCATGCTGTGACCAAATCTGGAAGCAGTAATACCTGCCAGAAACAGCAAGGCCACAACAGTAAGGTGAAATCCTCCCACAGCTTTACCCGCAGGATGATTGCTCCCAAGCACACCCAACCTATTCTTCTATAAAGAAAATACAGGGTTTCCCCTTAACTTTTTGACACAGACGAACAACCCAGCTACTCTTGTTAATCAAGGACTACTCTGTCCTCGGAAGTGTTTCATATACCTCAAAGTCCTGGAATTGTAAATCATTATAGATGGGAGGGACATAGAGGGCTGGGTTGTTCAATTTTTTTACAATCTTACATACTTTTATTAGTACATAGAGAAAATATACCAAGCACCCAACCTAAGAAGTTAGAAAGATAAGACAAAAAAAACAAAGAAAATATAAGGAAATGATAAAGCTGTGACTAGGTAGTTTTAGAGATAACTTTACCACACATTCAAAGAACAGGTAATTCCACTCTTACACAACTTGTTTTGCAGAATAGAAGAAGAGGAAATGCTTCCTCCACTCATTTTATGAGCTACTGTAACCCTGTCTCCCGAACTAGACAAAGGCCACCTATGTCACTTGTGAGCAAGAATGTAAGAGTTTTGGTTTTTTCTATTATGCCATTTTACCTTTAGTAATTTACTTTTTGTATTGTAATAAAAAAAAACACGTTTTTATTTTTTAAGAAAAATTAAATTACTGACCAAAAAAAAAAAACCCAGTATACTGGCCCTAGAGAGTTAAGATGCATATCTAAGGAATAATTTCAATGAGTCCAGACTCTTGCATACATAGAAAAGCAATAAAATCATTAACTTGAGATGTCTGTTTTTGTGACTAGCAGTAATCTTTTGATGTTCAACTACATTTTTCTGTTCTTCTTGTTGTTTTGGTTTTTTGCTTTTTTGGGGTTTTTTTCCCAGCAAAAACTCCTGTATATCCTGGCTTCTCCCTTACCTCTTTGGAACAGTTCCTCAGAGCTATCTAAGAGGCAATCTCCCAGGCTATAGTCTTCAGTAAGGTACTGAATAAAACACAATTTGCAACTTTAAGGTTGTGCATTTTTCTTCCGTTGACAATACATACACCAAGTTAGTTTTGAGGATGAAGGTGGATCCAACATTAAATTAATAAGAGTGAATCAATTAGGTCTATTTGGGGTACAAGTGACAGAAACCCAACTCAAACTGGTTTACAAAAAAAAAAAAAAAGAGAGAGAGAATTCATTGGCTCACATAACTGATAAGATATTCATACTAGGCTGTCAGGTGTCTGTATTTCCAGCTCAAGCTCTGCCTTCCCCTCAGAAATGATGGGAGCTCCCACCAACACCAGACCATCTTGCTTACTACATGCTAAGAAATTCCAGGGGAAAAAGTTAAAGTCTCCTTTCCAAAAACTGCAACAGAAAGTCCAAGAATTGAGTCTCACTTGACCAGTATTGGTTACTTAGCCATCAGTTAGTCTCTGTGGGCGGTGGATGGGTCCCTTGTCCATCATAGCAAGGGGAGGGGTGCAGGTAGCCCCTCTTGAACTACAAAGAATATACGAGGAGAGGTTTCCCAAATGAAATTCCAGATACTATAAGGAGAAGAAAGGGAAACTGATGTTGATGCTGGAGAAGCACAAACAATAGATACCCACCATAATCAACCACTGCTCCAACCTTAAAAGAACAAAGGAAAAACAGAGGCACTGAGCAGCTCAACTTACCTGCCTAAGGACGCCTCTGTAATCAGAATTTCAATTACATTTGCTTACAACACTGATGAATCTGAAGAATTTTCCCCTCAAAGTGACTGCAAGTTGGAATGTTGGTAGGCACTCCAAATACAATAGTATACAGATGAACTTTGATTGTAATCTCTTATTTCGAGGAAGCTTTGATTTGTGAAAGCTGCTTACAGATAGTACTTGGAAAATAATTATGCCTCGCATGACATTTTTTTCTGGGATGCTTTCTATAGCTCATTTAACCCATCCTCAAACATTCCTGTTCACAAGGAGATGAGGGCAATTGTACTGTACTTTGAGAAAATCAAATACAAGAAAATCCAACTTCCAGGCCACATAAATTCAGGAGTGCTTTTTTACATTCCAAAATGATACAGCATTGCAGGAACTGACTCAGCTGAAGTACTTTTTAAAAGTATCTCTAGTACAATCCAAATACTTAATTTACAAAGCTTTGTTCTACAAATAAATTAGCAAAGCCTATCTATTGTTTTAACTGAAGGCCGTCCATTTCTTATAGTACAAAGTTGCTAAGCCTAATGCCCCATGGGTTGTTTTTTGTTTTATAACAGTTTTCTGAACTCAGTGAATTAAACTACTGGTGAGAAAATCAATAACAGAATATTTGTTTCTAGAAGCCACTAAGAAAGGAGTGCATTTAAAACAATGCAATTACTCTTGATTATTATTGTCAAAGAAATGCCTTAGTTTCTCAATCATCTCTCCATTTATCTGATAAACAAAAGGCAGAATAATGGAAATATGAGCAGATGTCATTCTCTCGGGGTATCTCCTGGAAAAACAGGTGGACTCCAGGCATAAATCTCAATCTCCTCATTCTAGTGACATCTCCATTTGTCCCTTTCACAGACGTGACTGTAGGATTCCAGCATGTCCCAATGCCCGGAAAAACATGACCTACTAAGACTCCTGAGAGAATCTGCTCAATGATGGCTCTAATTCCATCAAGCTTTTCTAATTAATGTAGTACAATTTATTTTTACCTATATTTTCCTAGGAGGGCCAAACAGTTTCATCGACACAAGACACAGGCTGACATTTGAAATCAATTAACTTTTGCATCTAAAAACTAGAAATGCGTTTTAGAAGACCTTTGAAAATTTGAACAGCTTTACACACAATCAATTGGGTCTCACAGATAATGTATTATGCCTTTGGCTGTCTCACGTGAGAGACCTAAATTTCAGAAGTTATATGTAAAGTTTTCAAACCTTCTTTAAAAGAAATGAGCTCTTGAAGTTTCTGTTTTTTATAGATTCTTCTCAATTCAGCAAACAGAAATGAACGACTACTTTCCTAGTCAGTTTCCTCCAGTTAAAATTACTAAGCCACTCAATATATAAAACAGTAGCCAATACATAAAACTAGTCGTAAACACTTGTTATAATAACATCGTATTTACTTTTAAACTTTAACCCTACACTCAGTAAAGCCACAAATGAGGAAATCATTTAAAGAATGTTTACACATGGTTGGTCTTTTTGCTTTTACAAAACTTCTTCTTTCCTTTATTCTTTTTTTAATTTTTTTTTTTTTTTTTTTTTGGCCACTCCACTCGGCTTGTGGGATCTTAGTTCCCCAACCAGGGATTGAACACACGTCCACAGCAGTGAAAGCACCAAGTCCTAACCACTGGACTGCCAGGGAATTCCCCTCTTTCCTTCATTTTAAAAAAAAAAAAGAGCTATTCTGTTTTCAGTGAGCAAACTGGCATGACAATATCAAGACTGCACCAATAAGTGATTTCCTCCTTGTACATTTTGTTTAAAAAAAAAAAACTCTACACAGTTAATCTGTGGAGTTACTTGGCTCCTGAGGGTAGGAGGGCAAGAGTAATGAGTAGAAAAGATAAGCTGCCTACAGGGCCAACTGTATATCTGGTAGCTGCGGGCTACTGGAATAGAAAAGCCAGGGGGCCAACCAGGTATAGGGCTCTAACTTGTTGGCTTAAGAGAACAGAGCTCATTCAGAAAGGTGAAGGAAATACCTGGAGATAGAAACCCTCACTATCGCAGCCCTCAAGGACAGCAGGAACAAATGATCCAGGTGCCTGGAACCTGGGTGTCTAATGACAACAAGACAGTAGTAGCACCTGATGTGGGAGATTTCAGAGCCAGCTGTGCTACCCCACAGCACGGCTACAAACAGGGATAAAGAGAAGACAGAGGGATAAACCTTAATATATTGCTAAACCTACTCCCCAAAGTCTTAGATTATTATTTATGAAGTTCGTTGCTCCTATTTAAAGCAAAGCCCTATTGTAGTGCTTAGTTTCTTTAAAGTTCTACATACTAGATGTTTACTCATGTCGACTAAGATAACCAACTAGAGTTTAAAAAAAAAAAGGAACTCCCAATAAATGAAAAAATTGACAGTCTACGGAGAAGTGTATTTAGTTAACAATTTGGAAAAATACTTAACTTCATCAAAAATACAGACTGCAAGTTAAAACGGAATACCATTTTTCCCCTGTAAAAACTGCAATAATTCTGAAAACCAATAGCCAATAATATTGGTTAGAATAAAGTATATGTTCACAATATTCTAGAAGCAGTGGAAATTGGCGCAATCTTTTTTTGAAATACCTTGGAATTCTGTTCACCCTTTAACACAAAACTACTTGTCTGGAGACGCCCTAAATATGTAAGTATCAGAAACATATTTCACACTCCATACAATGTAAGTGTTCATAATTCCAGATATTTTTTCTAAAAAGGAAAAAAAAAGCATTAGGAATAATGGTAGGTGCTAAAATCAATAAATTTTGAAAATCCATATTTAATTATGCAAAACACTGGCAAATTTGCTAAAACTATACTTTCAATTTTTCCTTCTTTAAACGGACTAAAAACATTATTGTGTCACAGAATCTTGATATAGTCATATACATTCAAATAAATATTAATATATGCCTATACATTCCTATTTTCCCATAAATAAGCAATACACACATTTTTCATGATTTCTTCCAGATCAGTCCTTCTAAACCCATAGCTTTTCCATTAAGAGATGATTTACAACAATTACAAAATAAATTTTTGCACAGTTTCCAAAACAACATTATACTTTTTATTTCAGAAACCTGGAATTATGCAACATTGTGCCTCAGAATTTAACATTATCCCAGAAATCTGTCAACAAAAAAATAACTCTCATAGAACACAGGTAAAGATCACAGCTCTGAAGTCATACTTGCCTGGGTGCAAACCCCAGATTCACCACTTGACCTTGGGCAAGTTATTTAACTTCTCTTTAACAGTTTCCTCGTCCAAAAACTACAAATTTGTTCATTCAATAACTACTTACTAAGTACACCAGGCACTATCATAGCTGCTGTCCTAGGATTTAGCCCAGAAGAAGAAAACAAAGTCACTGACCTCATAGAGCTTATACACTGGTGGGATAATAATAACTCAGAGGGCTGTGGTGAGGAACTAGAAAAATAATACAGATAAAGCACTTTGTGTGGTGTCAGAAACAAGCATACACTCAAAAGATGAGGGCTCTAAAGTCATAGGATTGATAATAGTTATTATTATCTCACAGGGCTGATGATAGCTATAATTACCTCACGGGATTTTTGTGAAAATTAAATGAGCTAATTCATACAAAGTAGTTAGCCTTAGGTTAAAAAAAGAAAAATCTCTATACATACCAGCTATTATTATAAAATAATTAACATCATGATTATTTCTAATATAATCTCTATTCACTGGGGGTGGTAGGTGGGGAGAATGGGGTGATGATTGCCAGGAGGGTCTTTTAAGTGCTTTAAGAAATGGCAAACCCCATGCTGTGTCAGGTCACCTCTCAAAAACATGAGGAAAGGATGTCAAGGGCCGTCTCCTTCCTTCATCTCAATCATGCATGTTGGTCCCTAACAGAAGCCTGCCTGATTGGGTCAGCATTACAGGAAGTACTTAACATCCATCATTCTTTGTTTAAAAAATGGTTTTAACTTTTAGAGCTCAATGATATAAAACTTCGGAGGCACTTCATAACTTGAACCAAATATGATTAAAGGGAAGGAAAACAAAAGTTCAAATAAGTGCATGGTGTGACACCACACAAGCATCAGAACGGGCCAAAAGGAACGGAGACACTGAGTTCTCTGTGCTGAGGCCGGGCCTCAAAGTCAGGAATTCAGCAGCTATACATACACAAAAAAAGCACCAGGTGTACAAGGTGGAGCTGTGCCCACATTTCAGACTCAGGTGAGAAAGGCTGAGCAGGTAGATTGTGATAAGAAAAAATAGTTTTTCATCTGTCTCTCTCACTAGAATGTAAGTTGAGGAGGAAAACAAAGATGTTATTTTCTCACTGTGTAATATAAATGAATGAATATTTGTGTCTAAAGTGGAAGCAAGTCCAAGTTGAAAGAGTTTGGCAAATCTTAATTGTTCCCAACACTAGAAGAAATGATAATGATGTGATGTGATAGAGGCGTTAGCTAACGCTACAATGGCCATCATATTGCACTATGACTACATCAAATCAGTATGTTGTACATCTTAAACTTACACAATGTAGCATGTTAAATATAGTTCAATTTAAAAAAAAAAAAACGGGTTTGGCACACTCAAGAGAAGCCAGAATGATCCCACACTAACATGCGTCCACTGGAAAAGAGGGAAAACATGGTTACAAAAACAGAGAACAGCCCAGTCTACCTCCTATAATGAGCAGACACACCTCAGGCCACCACCAAAGAGGTTCTACACAGCTTCAGCACCAAATCAACAAAGAAAGGAATTCAGTGGGGAATTCTATTTCTTGGGTTCAAGTAAAACAAGAAGCTACTCTTACTCATCAAACCTGAACATATAATTTAACTTTCAGTAAAAATAACATTTTGAAAAACAAACTATGCTTAAGCACAAACTATGCATAAGGTTTCTATGTAAGAGCTTTACATAACTAATACTTAATCCACTCATTTCATTCATTTATTGAATATCTCCTATGTGATGGACATAAAGTTAATGCTCCTGTCTCCATTTTACATATTAAAAAATCAGGGTCTGAAGAGGTTAACTCTCCCAGGATCCTACAGATAGAAAGTTGTCAAGTCAGGATTCAACTCTCTCCAAAGCACATGTTCTGTTTAACTACTTATCAGAAGCAACTGGGTACTTATCCCAGTCATGTGAACATTGTTGCAAACGACTTTTAAACTTTCTTTAAAACCATGGTCCGTTAGATTTAAGAAACAAATAGGAAAGCCCATCTTAATACACGATAGCAGTGTTTTCTTTTTTATATTACCCAGACCAATTTTCTTACGTATTACCCAGATTGATTTTCATTAGATTATTCATACTGATTACCAAATCTGATTTGTCATATTAGAACCAATCCAAAAGCTATTTGGAAACAATATCAAATAAACCCTCAAGGGTAAAGCAGCTGCCATCACTGAGAATGTTCAAAAGAAAGTGCTAAATGTGTTTAAAGCAAAAAAATACATCAAATAACTGCAGAATCACTGGGAGAGCTCAGCCATGGCTCAGTTTGGAAGGGAACGCTACTCCACTGAATGAGCCAATGTTCTCATGCTGGCTTACAAACGAGTCACAAGCATGTACACCATACTTCTTTCCATGCTTTAGAATCTTTAGGGAAAAAAATAACAGTGGTCTCCTGAAATTACCTTTTTGTCCTATTCCTTTCCTTCCTTACATTTGGCATTATGACAGAGTAATTGCCATTATCTGGCTTTGCACTTTGGTTCCAATTTAAAGCTAGAATTCATTACGCACCATAGTGAGATATAATGGAAACAACATTGAACCTTGAATCAGGATATGAGTGCCTGTCCCAGCTCTGCCTCTAGCTAGCTCTAAAACCTTAGACAAACTCATAACTTCTCTGGACTTCTATTTTCTCATGTGTACAATTAGAATATTGATGGTAAATCTAAAACTCTGATAATGTTATCCAACTCTATTTTTTTTTTGGTGTCCTGAAAACTGAAATTAATTCGGTATCTCTAACATCTCCTAGCACAGAGGAGAGGACCACCCTGTCTATCTGCATGTGTATTAGTTTTCTATTGTTGCATAAATTACCACAAATGCAGAGGCTCATAATGAGCCAATATATTAGCTCACAGTTTTGTAGGTCAGCAGTTCAGGATGACTCAGCTAGGTTCTCTGCTTAGAGTCTCACACAAAGCCAAAACCAAGGTGATGGCTACACTGGCCTCTTATCTGGAAGTTCTAAGCAAGAATTCACTTCTGTGCTCATTCAGATTGTTAGACAAATTCTGTTTCCTGGCTATTCTAAGACTGACCAGTTCCTTGCTGGTTGTCAGCTGGGAACTGCTCTCAGCCTCTAGAGGCTGTCCACACCTCTTTCCACATGGCTCTTCCACCTTCGAACCAGCAACGGCCAGGTGAGTAAAGTCTATCTCAGGCTTTGAATCTCTCTGACTTCCTCCTTTGCCACTCCCAGAGGAAACACTCTGCTTTTTTTTTTTTTTTTTAATTAATTAATTAATTTGTTTCTGGCGGCGTTGGGTCTTTGTTGCTGCATGTGGGCTTTTCTCCAGTTGCAGCGAATGGGGGATACTCTTTGCTGCGGTGTGCAGGTTTCTCATTGCGGTGGCTTCTCTTGTTGCAGAGCACGGGCTCTAGGTGCACGGGCTTCACTAGTTGTGGCACACGGGCTCAGTAGTTGTGGCTCACGGGCTCTAGAGTGCAGGCTCAGCAGTTGTGGCACACAGGCTTAGCTGCTCCGCAGCAAGTGGGATCTTCCCAGACCAGGGACCTAACCTGTGTCCCCTGCATTGGCAGGCGGATTCTAAACCACTGCGCCACCAGGGAAGTCCCTCTCTGCTTTTAAAGGGCTCACCTTCTAGGGTCAGGCCCATCTGGATAATCTCCATATCTTAAGGTCAACTGATTTAGGACTTTAATTCCATCTGCAAAATCCCTTCACACTAGTGCCTGGATTCACGGTTTACAGAAATAGCCAAGGGATGGGAACCTAGGAGGGCCATCTTTAGAATTCCAACTACAATGTGTGTGTGTTGATATGTACATGTGTGTGTCTCTTCACAAAGCTGGAAGCCACAGTCATTTTTTGTATCTCCATTATACACATAAGTGCTGAAATATGATGCATACCATAAATATCTGTTCAATTCAGCAAAATACTACCCTGTAGACAAAAACACACATGGTGCTAAATGCTGCCATTAATTGAGCCCTAGCACTCAGATGAAACAGAAATGTGATGTACCTACCTCAAAGCAGATACTTTATTAGCCAGATGGATAAAATGTTGATTATGTATTAGTTGTTTCAATAGGAAAATGCCAGATACGAATAAAAAGCTAAATGACTGAGCAAATGAGGAAAGAGAATTTTAAAAATGCACATACAGAGACCTTCAAGATGGCGGAGGAGATATAATGGAAACAACAATGTGGAGATCACCTTCCTCTCCACAAACACATCAGAAATATATCTACATGTGGAACAACTCGTACAGAACACTTACTGAACACTGGCAGAAGACCTCAGCCTTCCCAAAAGATATATAATTTTTTTCCTTTTTCTCTTTTTGAGTGTGTATGTGTATGCTTCTTTGTGTGATTTTGTCTGTATAGCTTTGCTTTTCCCATTTGTCCTAGGATTCTGTCTGTCCGTTTTTTCTTTTCTTTTTTTTTTTCTTTTTTTAGTATAGTTTTTAGCACTTGTGATCATTGGTGGATTTGTTTTTTGGTTTGGTTGCTCTCTTCTTTCTTTCTTTTTTTTTCTTTTTTTAATTACTTTTTAAGTTTTTTATTTTTAATAATTTTTTTATTCTAATAATTTTATTTTATTTTATTTTTTTCTTTCTTTCATTCTTTTTTTCTCCCTTTTATTCTGAGCCATGCGGCTGACAGGGACTCGGTGCTCGGGCCGGGCGTCAGGCCTGTGCCTCTGAGGTGGGAGACCCGAGTTCAGGACATTGGTCCACCAGAGACCTCCCAGCTCCATGTAATATCAAACGGCGAAAGCTCTCCCAGAGATGTCCATCTCAACGCTAAGACCCAGATCCACTCAATGACCAGCAAGCTCCAGTGCTGGACACCCCATGCCAAACAACTAGCAAGACAAGAACACAACCCCACCCATTAGCAGAGAGACTGCCTAAACTCATAATAAGATCACAGACACCCCAAAACACACCACCGGATGTGGTCCTGCCCAACAGAAAGACAAGATCTAGCCTTATCCACCAGAACACAGGCACCAGTCCCCTCTACCAGGAAGCCTGCACAACCCACTGAACCAACCTTAGCCACTGAGGGTAGACACCAAAAACAACGGGAACTACGAACCTGAAGCCTGCGAAAAGGAGATCCCAAACACAGTAAGTTAAGCAAAATCAGAAGACAGAAAAATATACAACAGATGAAGGAGCAAGGTAAAAACCCAAGATGAAACAAATGATAGGAAATAAGCAGTCTACCTGAAAAAGAATTCAGAGTAATGATAGTAAAGATGATCCAAAATCTTGGAAATAGAATGGAGAAAATACAAGAAACATTTAACAAGGACCTAGAAGAACTAAAGAGCAAACAAACAATGACGAACCACACAATAAATGAAATTAAAAATTCTCTAGAAGGAAACAATAGCAGAACAACTGAGGCAGAAGAATGGATAAGTGACCTGAAAGATAAAATAGTGGAAATATCTACCACAGAGCAGAATAAAGAAAAAGGAATAAAAAGAATTGAGGACAGTCTTAGACACCTCTGGGACAACATTAAACGCACCAATATTCGAATTATAGGGGTCCCAGAAGAAGAAGAGAAAAAGAAAGGGACTGAGAAAATATTTGAAGAGATTATAGTTGAAAACTTCCCTAATATGGGAAACGAAATAGTCAATCAAGTCCAGGAAGCACAGAGAGTCCCACACAGGATAAAACCAAGGAGAAACACACCAAGACACATATTAATCAAACTATCAAAAACAGTTCTGGGGATTCAGTTCAGAGGGCCAGGATGAGAATCAATGAGAGTGAGGGACCATAGTGCAATACTGAAACATACTGCAGTTACTGTGGGAAGAGTGCAGATGGCGAGGGTTACAGGAAAGAGGAGAGCAGGCCTTCAAAAGAAAAAAAGAAAAGGGACGGAGGGAAGGAGGCAGGGGAAAGAGGGACAGAGGGACGGAGGGAGGGAGGGAGGGAAAGTAAACGATGCTGCCCACTGGTTATTCAAGAGTGCAAAGGTCAGAAATATCAGAAGTTGAGGAGACTGAAAAACCCTGTACTTCCAAGACATGTTTCTGCTGCCCTGCCATTGTCAAATCTGAAAGAAACTACCCAATAACTCCTCTGCAGCCTCACAGCAAGGGCAGGGGTCCTACCCAACTCCAAACAAATGGTTTCAGGGATGGTGTGGAATATATACATGTGAACATGTTTGATTCCAAAAAAAAAATTAAACACAAAGAAAAAATATTAAAAGCAGCAAGGGAAAAACAACAAATAACATACAAGGGAATCCCCATAAGGTTAACAGCTGATCTTTCAGCAGAAACTCTACAAGCCAGAAGGGAGTGGCTGGACATATTTAAAGTGATGAAAGGGAAAAGCATACACCCAAGATTACTCTACCCAGCAAGGATCTCATTCAGATTCAGTGGAGAAATTAAAACCTTAACAGACAAGCAAAAGCTAAGAGAATTCAGCACCACCAAAACACCTTTACAACAAATGCTAAAGGAACTTATCTAGGCGGGAAACACAAGAGAAGGAAAAGACCTACAATAACAAACCCAAAACAATTAAGAAAATGGTAAAAGGAACATACATATCGATAATTACCTTAAATGTAAATGGATTAAATGCTCCAACCAAAAGACAGAGACTGGCTGAATGGATACCAAAAAAAGACCCATATATATATTGTCCACAAGAGACCCACTTCAGACCTAGGGACACATACAGACTGAAAGTGAGGGGATGGAAAAAGATATTCCATGCAAATGGAAATCAAAAGAAAGCTGAAGTAGCAATTCTCATATCAGACAAAATAGACTTTAAAATAAAGACTATCACAAGAGACAAAGAAGAACACTACATAATGATCAAGGGATCAATCCAAGAAGAAGATATAACAATTGTAAATATTTATGCACCCAACATAGGAGCACCTCAATATGTAAGGCAAATACTAACAGCCATAAAAGAGGAAATCGACAGTAACACAATCATAGTAGGGGATTTTAACACCCAACTTTCACCAATGGACAGATCATCCAAAATGAAAATAAATAAGGAAACACAAGCTTTATATGATACATTAAACAAGATGGACTTAATTGATATTTATAGGAAATTCCATCCAAAAACAACAGAATACACTTTCTTCTCAAGTGCTCATGGAACATTCTCCAGGGTAGATCATACATTGGGTCACAAACCAAGCCTTGGTAAATTTAGCAAAACTGAAATCGTATCAAGTATCTTTTCTGACCACAATGCTATGAGACTAGATATCAATTACAGGAAAAAATCTGTAAAAAATACAAACACATGGATGCTAAACAATACACTACTTAATAACCAAGAGATCACTGAAGAAATCAAAGAGGATATCAAAAAATACCTAGAAACAAATGACAATGAAAACACGAGGACCCAAAACCTATGGAATGCAGCAAAAGCAGTTCTAAGAGGGACGTTTATAGCAATACAATCCTACCTCAAGAAACAAGAAAAATCTCAAATAAACAACCTAACCTTACACCTAAAGCTTTTAGAGAAAGAAGAACAAAGAAACACTAAAGTTACCAGAAGGAAAAAAATCATAAAGATCAGATCAGAAATAAATGAAAAAGAAATGAAGGAAACAATAACAAAGATCAATAAAACTAAAAGTTGGTTCTTTGAGAAGATAAACAAAATAGATAAACCATTAGCCAGACTCATCAAGAAAGAAAGGGAGAAGACTTAAATCAACAGAAGTAGAAATGAAAAAGGAGAAGTAACAACTGACACTGCAGAAATACAAAGGATCATGAGAGATTACTACAAGAAACTATATGCCAATAAAGGGACAACCTGGAAGGAATGGACAAATTCTTAGAAAAGCACAAGCTTTTGAGACTGAACCAGGAAGAAATCGAAAATATAAACAGACCAATCACAAGCACTGAAATTGAGACTGTGATTAAAAATCTTCCAACAAACAAAAGCTCAGGACCAGATGGATTCACAAGCAAATTCTATCAGACACTTAGAGAAGAGCTAACACCTATCCTTCTCAAACTCTTCCAAAATATAGCAGAGGGAGGGACACTCCCAAACTCATTCTACGAGGCCACCATCACCCTGATACCAAAACCAGACAAAGATGTCACAAAGAAAGAAAACTAGAGGCCAATATCACTGATGAACATAGATGTAAAAATCCTCAACAAAATACTAGCAAACAGAATCCAACAGCACATTAAAAGGATCATATACCATGATCAAGTGGGGTTTATCCCAAGAATGCAAGGATTCTTCAATATATGCACATCAACCAATGTGATACACCATATTAAAAAACTGGAGAAAAACCATATGATCATCTCAATAGATGCAGAAAAAGCTTTCAACAAAATTCAACACACATTTATCATAAAAATCCTCCAGAAAGTAGGCACAGAGGGAACTTACCTCAACATAATAAAGGCCATATATGACAAACTCACAGGCAGCATCGTTCTCAATGGTGAAAAACTGAAACCATTTCTTCTAAGATTGGGAACAAGACAAGGTAGCCCACTCTCAACACTATTATTCAACACAGTTTTGGAAATTTTAGCCACAGCAATCAGAGAAGAAAAAGGAATCCAAATCGAAAAACAAGACGTAAAGCTGTCACTGTTTGCAGATGACATGATACTATACATAGAGAATCCTAAAGATTTTACCAGAAAACTACTAGAGCTAATCAATGAATTTGGTAAAGTAACAGGATACAAAATTAATGCACAGAAATCTCTTGCATTCCTACATACTAATGATGAAAAATCTGAAAGAGAAATTCAGGAAACACTCCCATTTACCATTGCAACAAAAAGAATAAAATACCTAGAAGAATAAACCTACCTAAGGAGACAAAGGACCTGTATACAGAAAACTATCAGACACTGATGAAAGAAATTAAAGATGATACGAACAGATGGAGAGATATACCATGTTGTTTGATTGGAAGAATCAACATTGTGAAAATGACTGTACTACCCAAAGCAATCTACAGATTCAGTGCAATTCCTATCAAACTACCAATGGCGTTTTTCACAGAACTAGAACACAAAATTTCACAATTTGTATGGAAACACAAAAGACCCCAAATAGCCAAAGCAATCTTGAGAAAGAAAAATGGAGCTGGAGGAATCAGACTCCCGGACTTCAGACTACACTACAAAGCTACAGTAATCAAGACAGTATGGTACTGGCACAAAAACAGAAATATAGATCAATGGAACAGGATAGAAAGCCCAGAGATAAACCCACGCACATATGGTCACCTTACTTTTGATAAAGGAGGCAAGAATATACAATGGAGAAAAGACTGCCTCTTCAATAAGTGGTGCTGGGAAAACTGGAGAGCTACATGGAAAAGAATGAAATTAGAACACTCCCTAGCACCATACACAAAAATAAACTCAAAATGGATTAAAGCCCTAAATGTAAGGCCAGACACTATCAAACTCTTAGAGGAAAACATAGGCAGAACACTCTATGACATAAATCACAGCAAGATCCTTTTTGACCCACATCCTAGGGAAACGGAAATAAAAATAAAAATAAACAAATGGGACCTAATGAAACTTAAAAGCTTTTGCACAGCAAAGGAAACCATAAACAAGACGAAAGGACAACCCTTCAAATGGGAGAAAATATTTGCAAATGAAGCAACTGACAAAGGATTAATCTCCAAAATTTACAAGCAGCTCATGCAGCTCAACATTAAAAAAACAAACAACCCCATCCAAAAATGGGCAGAAGACCTGAATAGACATTTCTCCAAAGAAAATAAACAGATTGCCAACAAACTCATGAAAGGATGCTCAACATCACTAATCATTAGAGAAATGCAAATCCAAACTACAATGAGGTATCACCTCACACCAGTCAGAATGGCCATCATCAAAAAATCTACAATCTATAAATGCTAGAGAGGGTGTGGAGAAAAGGGAACACTCTTGCACTATTGGTGGGAATGTAAATTGATACAGCCACTATGGAGAACAGTATGGAGGTTTCTTAAAAAACTAAAAATAGAAGTACCATATGACCCAGCAATCCCACTACCTCGCATATACCCTGAGAAAACCATAATTCAAAAAGAGTCATGTACCACAATGTTCATTGCAGCTCTATTTACAATAGCCTGGACATGGAAGCAACCTAAGTTCCATCGACAGATGAATGCATAAAGAAGATGTGGCACATATATACAATGGAATATTACTCAGCCATAAAAAGAAATAAAATTGAGTTATTTGTAGTGAGGTGGACGGACCTAGAGTCTGTCATACAGAGTGAAGTAAGTCAGAAAGAGAAAAACAAATACGGTATGCTAACACATATATATGGAATCTAAAAAAAATGGTTCTGAAGAACGTAGGGGCAGGACAGGAATAAAAACACAGACGCAGAGAATGGACTTGAGGACACGGGGAGGGGGAAGGGTAAGCTGAGACGAAGTGAGAGAGTGGCATGGACTTATATACACTACCAAATGTAAAACAGATAGCTAGTGGGAAGCAGCCGCATAGCACAGGGAGATCAGCTTGGTGCTTTGTGACCACCTAGAGGGGTGGGATAGGGAGGGTGGGAGGGAGACGCAAGGGGGAAGGGACATGGGGATATATGTATACATATAGCTGATTCACTCTGTTATAAAGCAGAAACTAACACACCATTGGAAAGCAAGTATACTCCAATAAAGATGTTAAAAAAAAATGAACATACAATTCCTGGTTATTTCCAAAACTCCAGTGTCCCATACCTTTTTCTAACATTATAATAAAAACTCTTTGTTTCACCAGAAGAAACTTCTAATGTAAAAGCAAGACCTCTCTACAAAGATTCATAATGCTTTCAGTAGCAGCGTAGTGCCCTCTCCAGCCAGGGCCAATAAGTAATACAATTTAGGATCAACACCTTGAATAGTGCCAACAAGCAAACAGACGGCCCATGGAAAGAGCAGGACAAAAGAAACAAGTCATTCAGCCACAGTTCCTAGTTCAGAAGGCTGAAGCATTTTGCGGTATTTCTTAAATTTAAAAAGGGGGAAAGTTAAAAAGTATGCACTATATTCCAAGATGCTCTGAATAAGCCACGGAATTCATATCAACTCAAATAATTTATTCTTGAGCCCCTACTTGCCTGCTTTGCATCTTCATGAAAACAAAATGGTATTTTTTCCAAAGCATAAATAATCCTGTTCTTTTGCAGGCTGATGTGACATCTGCATAAAGATAATTAATTCCCATCTTCCGCTATTATCTATTTGTCCATTACCAAAGGGCAAGTGGTGTTTTCCCTAGGTTCTTGTGTGCTAATGCACAATGTTTACTGGTAATAAGCATTTCGAGCTATTGAAGAGCGGCTTCAAAAGGACATGAAATTAGCTAAACACACATCACAACACTTTGGTATTTACAACAGGCTCCCATGGATAATGAAACTTCACTTAGGACACGATTTCTGTTCAGTCGACACATATCAAATACTATTAAAGGGATCGCTACCTGCAAAGGACCTCAGCTGATCTAATTTAACTTTATCTTGTAACACAGGGGAGTTAGAGCATTCTTTGTGACAGTCGCCTTTTCAGATTCTACAAAAGGTTTTTCTGCAACAACTGTTATCTGTCCATCTCCAGAACAGCCAGATCAGATTTAATCATCATGTGCGGCAGGGCATGAACTGCTTTAATTTGGGGTTGCCTGAGCTCTGCTTGAGGAATGAAAAAATTAAAGGGCACACACATGAACAGAAGGGAAAATAAATCCCTGTCGTGTCTTTCAAGATGCTCACTGATGCCTCACTGTTTGTTTTTTTTTTTCCTTCCAGAAATAAAACTGGATTTATATTCTAAGCATTTCTCCAATCCAAACCTGAGACTGCAATATCTTTTGCAGACAGTCTTGGACAATAAAAAGAAAGCCAACAAGCATCAGAATCCCCCCCCAAAAAAAGGTATAAACGCCCCTTCAGAAAGTTAAATTAATAGTTTCATTAGCCTGAAGTTATTTTTTCTGAGAGATACCTAGTAGAGGGCACTTTCAAAATGGGGCTTTAGTTGGGAAGATACCTACGTAAGCTGTTGCTTAATATTTGGGTGGGGTGCTGTTGGTGTCTGCCCCAAACCCCGTCAGCCCCCTGCTCCCAGCCACCCTCCACAGTGACGGGTCACCATGTGGCACAATTCCATGCAAGGAAATGTAAGTAGAGGTTTGCAGGTGGAAGTTCCATAAAAGTTTATGACGCCTCTATAAACTAAAAAAAATTTTAAATACCTGGCAGATGTGTCCTTTCCTGCACTTTGCTCCCTCCACTTCTCTCTGCCCACAATATGAACCTGACCCTTAGAAGTGTAACAACCAGCAGGCAAGAATGAAGTGACATGGTGAGGATCTAAGGCAACATGCCAAGGATGCTGGAGGAGAGAGGCTGGCCCTGGTATGTAGTGTGGAGCAAACCCCGACACCGGCCTCCGAATCTCTTGTTATTTGGGGAAAATAAACCCCTTATGTGTTTAAAGTCTCCAGAGGCAGGTTTCCTATTATTTGCAAAGAAAAGCATTTCAAACTGAAACCGTACTTGACTCTTATTCCCTTTGATGAGAGTACTAAAAGTTCACACTTCAGAAGGTTGTCATAATATTTGCTAATATTTCTCTCAAACACACAAATACTACTTTTGATAGATATTCCATAAAGAAGGTTATGGAAGTCTACCATGTGTCATTTAATAGTTATTGCTGGTCAACAGTAGTCAAAGTCAAAATCTCCAAAAAATATTATGGAACAATTGGTTACCAAGCACTTAATATATGCTTGCTTAATTACAAAAAAAGGGCAAAAAGACAACAAAACTTTTCTCTCCAGGAGCATACTATCTAGTTGAAACAGCTAAGGAAAACCATGGAAAACAGGAAAATAATTGGAAACAATGAGAAAAAATACAAAGTATATACTTGAAATACATAAGTCACAATGCATTGTGACTGAGTCCTATCTTCTATGGTGCTATGAGAGTTATGTTTTCTATAGTGTTAAGGTAGTTAAAAGAAAGGGCAGATTATTGGGAAATAAAACTATCAGAAAGGCACCAGTAAAATAAATAAGACTTGCAATGAATTCTAAAGGCAAAGTGGGACACGGAATGTTTAAGAGACTAACACCACCACTCCGGCTGAAAGGGAAGGCTTGTGTTGGGAAGTAATGAAAAGGAATAATAAAAACTACCACTAACTGAGTGTCTGGTAGTCCTTCCCTGGCATGGTGCTAAAGGCTATATATCTGCTCTTTCATTTCATCCTCACAATAACTGTATGAAGCAGGTATTATTATCCTTATTCACCAATGGGTAAACCAAGGCTCAGAAAGAATTAACCAGCCAAATGCCACATAGCAACTATTGTAGCTGCAAACCAGATTTCATAATAAAGATGGTGAAAAGGTATAGACAGTCAAAATAGTCATAGAAAGGTAACTGTCTACATATGAAGCAAGCACAATACACTAGAATGGGTAAATACTAGAGGCAAGGTGGTCACATGGTCGGGGTATGGATGATGAGTGGGTGGTAATAAAAATAGACTGGATCTAGGGAATGAAGAACGTACAGGATATAGTGGAAAGTCATCCTCTTTAGAAGTCTATTTCTAAACTAATTTTTTCTCATTTGGACTATCCCGTTGCTTCATGTTCCAATCTACCATGTAGTGATGGCATACAATGTAAATATTTGATATCACAGTATTTTTGAAAGACATCTTTGTCTCATTTAAGCTTAGCCTTGTGTCATTTAGGCTCAGTCATGAGGCTGAAGACATAAAGGAAGCTGACATGACATAGGTGAAGTGTCCAGAAGGAAATAAATGAAAGCATGCTTCTATCTTAAAGGATTTGGGTCATAAGGATGCAGAGCACAGAAGAGTTCATGAAAGTCAAGTACAGTGGTCCTGCACTCAGTGGGAAAGGGATGTGCTTTAGGAGGAGCGTCAAAACATTTGGGGGAATGACAATCCCCTTTGGCCATACTAGGCTCATGATGACCTCCCCGTGGTATGCAGTGGACCCAGAATTTTATGTGACCCAGGAAGGGAAATGCAAATGCTAAGAAATATATGTAGACTAGAAGAACAATACTAGGATCCAAACAAAGGGATCTGTCCAGATTCTCTCAATAGAAAGACAGAACCACTTTCATCTTAGCAATCACTTTTCCTGATCACAGAAACAGATGAGAATTCCAAGGGCTCCATACAGATCTAAGGACCGCATCTCTCCCTCTATCCAATGTCTCACTTTCTCTCCCATATACCCACACGACTTTTTTTTTTTTTTTTTAATATTTACTTATTTATTTGGCTGCCTTGGGTCTTAGATGCGGCACGTGAGATCTTTGTTGCAGCATGCGGGATCTTTTGTTGCAGCCTGCAGGCTCTTCGTTGTGGCACACGGGCTTCCCTAGTTGTGGCACGGGCTTCTCTCTAGTTGTGGCACATGGGCTCTAGAGCACGGGGGCTTAGTTGCCCTGCAGCATGTGGGATCTTAGTTCCCCGACCAGGGATTAAACCTGAGTCCCCTGCATTGGAAGGTGGATTCTTAACCCCTGGACCACCAGGGAAGTCCCCCCAAATGACTTCTTGAAGACGAGAAGAGAGATAGGAAGGCAAAACCTAGAGCCTCCCATTTTACCTAAAGATATGACTTAATTGCATTGGACTAAGTTTCTTCTACCTGACTATGTAGTGGTTCCCTTCCCTACTATCCAGGAAGCAAGGAAGGCCAGATCAGTTAACAGGGTAATAAAAAAGCTCTCATTTTCTCTGCACATCTGGACTGAGTTTGAGTCATTTAACCATGCATTGAAATTCAAAAAAAAAAAAAAAAACAATCAAAGCTACCCCTAGGAAAGCCCTCTTGAGGGAACACAAATAAATAACTTTTGAAAAGCTTGTGTAACTGGATATTAAAATAAGTTTTAGTCGAGGCCCCAGATGATAAATATGAGATACACAGGGAGGTGCAAACTAAAATGCAAATTTCAAAGTATGCATCACAGAAGTACCTGACCCATCCCTGATGTAGTGGGCACAAAAGTGTCGGGTAATAGAGAGGAGAAAAAGGGGGAAAGTGATACCTCCTTCACCTCAAGAAAAGAGGAACCTCAAGGGCACATTCAAAGCTTGTTATGTTGTCTCAGGGTTGGAAGTCACCATTTAGTGGTGTCCCTAACCTGAGAAATATCGGGTGGCCTGGGGCGGCACCACAATGCTGTACCTGGGAAGCACCGATGGTTTCCCTTTCCAAAGGGAGGTCAAAGATGGGCAAGCGTTCCCTGTGGGTCAGCAGCAGGTCTGGCAGCTTGGAGCGGTTTTGAATTTTCTTAAGAAGTCCACATGGTAGGGTCACCAGTAGAGACTGTGACACAGACCATCAAAACACAAAGGCTGAGGGGAAAGTGTCAGCCAGAGGGAAACACAAAACACTCCAGGGGAGCTGTGGTCAGCAGATCCCAGCAGGGAAGGCTCCGATGGACTCAGAGACACACCCGTAAAAAAATGATTCAGCTCTGAGTATCTGCTAGGTCTCAAGTATGCAAAGCCAGTGTGAATCCACAACACACACAGAAAGAACTTTCCCGTGGACACTTTACACGATTCTTATATTTCAGAACAGTCTTTGACAGAAGACAGGAGAAGAAACAGAAAGGAGAGAAGTATGCTCCAAGAAGCAGGGGGTCCTCTCTGTTTTGTTACTTACTGCATCCTCAGCCTAGAACTAGTAGGTGCAATGAATAAATGCCCATCACACTCCCCCTGTCCAGAATGCAGATTCCCTTCCATAGCAAAGTCCACCAAAGGCAGAGGATTTATTTCCCAAACGAGACTATCATTGCAAGTCAAAGGGGTTATAAGGCTTTCTAGTACCAGAAAAGTCAGAGGACTTGCTAGAATTTTGATTAATAACAGGGGATAAACTTCGTCCTTTGAATACATTTTAAAGATTTTTTTTTCTTCTTGAATCTGGACCATTTTTGAAGTCTTTATTGAATTTGTTACAATACTGCTTCTGTTTTATGTTTTGGTTTTTTGGCCGCAAGGCATGTAGGATCTTAGCTCCCCGACCAGGGATCGAACCCGCACCCCCTGCATTGGAAGGCGAAGTCTTAACCACTAGACCACCAGGGAAGTCCCATGAATACATTTTAAATGGATAGTAGGAAGCACAACTTAAATTTGCCTTAGGATTTCATCCCATGACTTATATGTGTTCAGAATACTAATTAGCCAGGAAATGATTTACAAAGCAAGTTGCCACACATATTCCATTTCATCTTTATATCAATCCATCACACTTTCATAGTTTAAGGAACTAGGGCTCAATGAATAGTAAGCAGCAATACTGGTTCTATGATACACATTTTGAAAAGCCACCTCTTGTACTCTTTCCAGTACACCTCCTGTTTTCCTTTAAGTTTTTCTGAGTCATTCCTCCTGGATCCCTATCTAGCCTCTCCTAAAGATAGATAACCTTGGACACTTGCCTTAATTACACCCCAGTTATTCCTAACAGATGGCCCTTTCATCCATTATTCAGTTGACTTAGGCTTTGTGGCTTCCTGACTAATGATTAAGAAATCTGGGGCTTCCCTGGTGGTACAGTGTTTGAGAATCCGCCTGCCAATGCAGGGGACACGGGTTCGAGCCCTGGTCTGGGAAGATCCCACATGCCGCGGAGCAACTAGGCCCGTGAGCCACAACTACTGAGCCTGCGCGTCTGGAGCTTGTGCTCCGCAACAAGAGAGGCCGCGACAGTGAGAGGCCCGCATACCGCGATGAAGAGTGGCCCCCGCTTGCCGCAACTAGAGAAAGCCCTCGCACAGAAACGAAGACCCAACACAGCCAAGAATAAATTAATTAATTAATTTTAAAAAATACATAGTTTAAGAAACTTGTCTCATTATATTTAACATAGGATTAAGTTCAGCAAAAATAAATAGAAATTCCAAAATAATAGTGACACACACAAGATGGGATTTCATTCCATCTACATAAATATATGGTCCAGTGCTAGAAACGGCAGATTCCTGATAATACAGGACCGGTACAGAATCCTATCTTGTTGCTCTGCTATATTCAACTCAAAACATCTGCTTTTTGGCCCATCTTGGTCCTACCACCACACCTACACTCCAGCCAGCAGGAAAAAGGAAAGAAAATGAGGCCTATCAAGTTACACACATCTCTTCTACTTACATCCCATTGGCCAGAACAAAATCATATGGCCACATCTACCCACAAAGAGGCTGGAGAATCTGAGCTCTTACAGAGCAGAGATGTGTCTTATTTAAGTGTTCAACACGTAACTGACACTGTTTAAGACACTGGCCACTATGATTTTTACAATCACTGCCACAGTCATTCACACAACAAGCATTTATTAAACAACTTTCTATGTATCATTTTTAATTAACTAAAGTGAAGACTTACTAAGGATCATTTTACTAATTTTTTTCATCACTGATCAAAACAGCTATCACTGACATTAAAATAACTAACAATAATAGTTGGTTCTGCTCTGCCACAATAGCCTCAAAATGTTTAAATATTTGGTGGTGAGTGATCTGGAATTCTCACTCCATATGAATGAGAACATATTCAACTCCTACATTTTCCTACTAGGTCAAAAGACAATTTATTCCAAGTGAGTCAGAGGAAAATGTTCCCAAGTCTTAAATAAAACTCATCATACAGCATTAAAACTTGAAAAATACTATGAAACTAAAATGAACACAAGAGCCAACCCGTTGCTTATATCTATTTAGGAGAGAACATAAGTAACTATTAACAATTCTTAGTGTGTTGATTTGGAATGCAAATGTCTCTGTATTCAGCAAGTGATCACAAAATTTAAAAGATCACTCTTCTTAATCAAAGTCACAAGAAATACTCTCATAAACTAACTGAAAGGTAGAAAGTCTGATAAAGCAGCTAAAACCATAGGATAAAAATCAGTTCCTCCATGACATCCAGGCCAACAACTCACCCTGGGGAAAGATGTAGTTTTATGAATAAAGAAGACACTCCCCTTTATCCACTAAAGATGACATAGGTTCGTCCCTGGCGTACTAATTTAAGGGAATACAATCATTTTTGCCATTTGTCCTTTGCAAACTTGCAAATGGATAGAAAAGAAAAAAAAAGTACTAAATTATATTAGATCAAATGACTTAGAGTATTTTATTTAACTTGGAACTATTAGAAACTTCTAAGAGAGGCAAAAAGAAAAATACCAGAGCAACTCAATGTCTCCTGTAAATTACTATTAGGAAAGTTGAGAATTGAAAGCTTGCTTTCCACACCAATGCACTTTCTTCCCTTCTCCCAACATATATTTATTATTCCACACCATTGCCTAAAAGGCTTTCTTTTGAATGTGATCCTTTGAAGGACATCAGGGAATTGTCTTCCTTTGGGCGCTGGTATTTAGAGTAATATATTCCCTCTTTAAAATGCATACAGAAAAGCTCAATAGGGTGCTTGTGGCTTACTCGCAGGAAGCTTGAGCATCACAGATTTAAATCAACCTCAAATTTCTTCACAATCAATCAAATCTGTAGTTGGAAAGTTCTGTGTTTTTTTAATCTTTAACTTCTGACTATTTATCCATTTTTATTTCCTGAACTATTTGCAATATGTATATAAACAAAGCCTAGAGGCAAGCCTATTATGTTGCATACAGTGGCATATACTTCCTGTTCCCTTCCTGGGGTAGGCAGAGCTGCCTGCCATTTTAAATAAATATACTAATCACATGGCTATTTTTAAAAGTTTCCCACAGAGTGGTTGCTCTAAAGCAGTAAACAGAACTGTCTAGTCTCCCAGTGTGGATGCTTTGAGTGTAGGTTCAAATTCATTTCTAAACAGAGCTGCACATAACAATTTTAATTATTAACTTGACTCTCCCTGTAGTGTCATTTCAGACCTGACATTTTAAAAAAACACACGTTAGACTGTTCAGTTGGACATAACATAGGAAGAAATTATTTGGATAAATTAGTGTTATATTTACCGTTATTCAACTTTATCATTACATCAATGTGATTTTAAGTTTCTCAAAAGGATGGAGATTAAACAATACCATAATTTTATAACTCTAGTCAAAATTTTATTAGGGAAAAGACTCACGGCATTCGTCATTCAAAGCTTATCACCATTCAGCACAATTTCTAAATGGATCAATCAATATTACCTCCCCTTGGACGTTTTCTTTTAATGGTCGTAAATTCTAACCAATCTTTAGTTGCTTGCATTTCATATGATTTAAGAATGTCTCAAATCACGGATACATTAGTGTATAAAAGTGGAGCATTTGTTCATCTGTAAGGTAAAAGGGAGATTAATACATCTCCCTACTAGATCTTAAAAGCTGTGTAGCTGGAACGTTCCTTAAAGTTAAAGACTTCATTTCATCTTGGACTAGCTGAAAGCAACCAATATTTTCCTTTTCCAACTGTCTATTCTTAGGTAAAGTCTATTGTTTGGAATACATTCAAAACAGCAAGTGGCAATCTTGGTTTGTACTTCTCAGAAATGTTAAAATGCTAGCTGTAATATAGCAATCATGGGACTAAATATCCATCATGGGAATAATGCCCAGACCATAGAAAATGTTAGCCTTTTCAGACAAGGCCAAGGAAGAAAAGCGCAATGGATTAAAGGTTTGTAATAAAAAAGTTATTCTGATATTATGTTGCAGTTGCCCTCATCATTTATATTACTGGAAAGCATGCATAATAGAATGTAACAGCTAAAAACAATGATGATTATAAAGCCACTGAAATCAAAGAGGAATTAAAAAAGTCAAAACTAGCAGACTTTTTATTATATGAACATTCTCATGGTACTTTATTGATACTGGAAGATGTTTAAAGCAACTCCAAGACAAAAGAAATTCTGTTTGTATACATAGGACATGTTTGCCAAAAAATAAGTTAATCACCTTGACAATTGTTGATAATTATTTTAATAAATGAGGAAATGGAAGAATATTGAGAATGCCAGAATGCTAACCTAAAATAATATTTAAATGTAGTCAAAATAATATTTAAAGTTAAGTTTAACTTTGATTAAATTTTCAGTACCATTTATTCACCATTTATGTTCTATCACTCACTTCCGAGGTAACTTAATGGAAAAGAAAAGACTTATACTGAGTGAGCAGGGCCTGGGCTAGGGTTAGGTGAGAAAGGCTTTCATCTCAGGTGCAAAACTTAAAATTCAGTAATCAAGATAAAGGAATTAATGCAATATTTTTAAAATCAAGTTAATGCAAAAAAAAAAGTTTAAATAAACACAAGATCAATATTGTAACTGAGCAGGACCCTATGGGACCCTCCCAGGACAGACCCCCTCTATGTCCTCTGCCTGTCTCTTTTTGCAGAAAAGCTAGTCGCCCAGGCCTTCCCTGAGTCACAAAAGCCTGGTTCAAGAATTAATGACTGAAAGGATATGAACAGGTAGTAACAAAAGTAGCAGTTGGGCCAGGAGAACTGGTAACAATTTAAATAGTAAATCCTCCATATGGCAATCACAGAATCTTTAGTTCCTCCCTGAAGTACATAGATAACAGTATCTGATACACATTCCTGAGTTGTTTTACAGATACTGAAACTCCTACCGAATGGAAGAAGTTAACTACATGATGACCATGAGCATGTAGCCCACAGACCTGCTAGAGCCCAAGAATTGATAATGTTAACCCCTATGACACCACGCTATTACCCCACCATCAGCCAAGCAGAGAACTGTGCATGAGATGATCACACACCCTGTGACACCCCTCCCTCACCTTGCCTTTAAAAATGCTTCCCCGAAACACATCCAGGAGTTCAGGATTTTTGAGCATCAGCTGCCTAGACTCCTTGTTTGGTGCCTTAAGATAAACGCTGCTCTTTCCTTCACCACAACCTGGTGTCAGTAGATTGGCTTTACTGCACATGGGTGAGCAGACCTAAGTTTGGTTCAGTAACAGTATTACACTGCTGACTTCTCCTTTTGCCTCAGACTGAAATATGGCTCAGCACAAGTGGTTACTGATTCTGCCTTTATTTGGATATTTGGTTCATTATTTTGATTTGGCATTAATTTGATTTTTTAAATATTACATTAGCATATAATTTACCTTATTACTGAGCTTTTGGCACTACCCCTTGCCCCTAAAATTTTGTGCTTGAGGCAAATATCTCCCTCACTTCCTCCTAGTTCCAGCCTGCTGTTTAGGATTCAATAAATAACTGTTGAATGAAGGACAGAATGTGTGAATTAACTTATGTCAATATTTCCTTGCCACCTGCAACAAATCTCAGACTCTTTCCAATATACTCTCTTGATAGCTCCGCTTATAAGCACCCCTCTTTGTCAGGTACTTTATTTACATTACCTCTAATTCTCACAAGAACCCTTCAAGGTAAATATAACTCTTCCCATTTTATGACTGAGGAAAACGAGTCTCTGACAGTGACTTTCTCCTAACACAGGCCCTCAGTAAATATTGGTGGGATAATAATGACAAAGGCAATAAGCAGAGACCTAGACTTTAACCCAAGTACATGTTCCTCTGGCTCAGCAATTATCAACCCCATACAGCCATTCTTAAACCTCTCTCATTGGATTTTGGTGTTCGTCTTCTGTTTCCAGTAACAAGGGTGGTAGGCAGAATATTAAGATGACCCTCACAATCTTTGCCCCCTGGTGTCACTGCCGTGATCACGGCAAAAGGGTGATTATATGGGTGGGACTAATATAATCACATGAGCCCTTCCTTCAGAAGCAATGAGTGTCTCTAGCTGGTGACACAGGATGTCAGAGAGATTTGAAACACAACGACTAAACACACCATTGCTGGCTTTGAAGAGCGTTGCCCCCAGCTGACAGCCAGCAAGGAAATAGGAACCTCAGACCCACAACCACAAGAAACTGGACTCAGTCAACTACTAGAATGAGCTTGGAAGCAGATCTTCCCCAGAGCCTCCAGATAAAAATCCAGTTGATTCCTATGCTCTACCCTTGTTAGACTGTGAGCAGAGAACACAGCCGAGACTGCTAAGACTTACAGTAATTGTTTATGCAGCAATAGAAAACTTATATATCAACCCCTGCACAACTTCATCATAATATTACAAAGCATGGCAATTAGATAATTGTTCATCTGAGCTCCTCATTATCAAGGCCTAGGGATTAACCCACACACCCTGGTGTGACTTGCTCAAGGCCAGACACGTTAGAGGCACACAGCTGATGTTGAAGAGATGAATAAATTCGCACACTAGTTCTTCAATAAAGATTTAAGGTATTGACAGTAATGATGAAAAAGAAGCAACTTACATCTAACATGGGCCCTCAATCCATATTCGTGGGCTAAACTTTGCCATTCTATACTGTGTTATGTAATTGAAGGAACACACATTTCAAAGACCAGTTCCACAACTATGCAAACTTGGGATACTTACTTGGATATAATCTCACCTTCATTTTTTAATCTATAAAGAACTACACAAGGTTAGATATAGAAGGACTTTTACACTGTATCTCCCACAAAGAAGATAGACAAAATATCCTTAATGTCACCACGTTCCTTATTTCTCTTCACTCCAATTGCCCTGCCTTCCAGCTTCATCACTGCCATCAGGGTGACACCCAAAATCATAATCCCTGAAAAAACTTCCCTCAAAACTACTTCTACCTTCCCCTTGTGCTCTGCTCGCGAGAGTAAAAATTGGTGCAGCCACTATAAAAATAGAACTACCATATGATCCAGCAATTCCACTTCTGGGTATTCACCTGAAAAACACAAAAACACTAATTCAAAAAGATGTAGTCACCCCTATATTCATCACAGCATTATTTACAATAGCCAAGATATGGAAACAACCTAAGTGTCCATCTATAGACGAATGAATAAAGAAGATGTTTTATACACATACACACACACACACACACACACACACAATGGAATATTAGTCAGCCATAAAAAAGAATGAAATCGTGCCATTTTTGACAACATGGATGGACCTAGAGGGTATTATCCTAAGTGAAATAAGTCAGAGAAAGACAAATACCATATGATCTCACTTATATGTAGAACCTAAAAAACCCAAACAAACAGACAAAACAAAAAGACTCATAGATACAGAGAGCAAACTGGTGGTTGCCAGAGGGGAGAGGAGGGAGTGGGAGGCAAGATAGGTGAAGGGGATTAACAGGTACAAACATCCAGTTATAAAATACGCAAGTCATGGGGATTTAAGATACAACATAAGGAATATTGTCAATAATATTGTAATAACTTTGTATGGTGACAGAGGGTTACTGGACTTATTGTGGTGATCATTTTGTATTTAAATGTTGAATAACTATACTGTACACCTGAAACTAACACAATATTGTATGTTTACTTCAATTAAGAAAAAGAAAAACTTCTATTTTCTAAGAGAAGTATGTTCAAAGGCATGTCATTTACAAGAAGAAAAAAGTAAGAAGTAAACCTAATCACTTAGACTGACTGTCCATAAGCAGTTCTTAGAAAGGTAAAGCCACACACACACAAAAAGAAAAACTCAAATCACTGAATTAGCTGCTTAATGTTGACTTCCATCCATAACCCTAAATTCTACACAAAGGAGGGAGCTGGCATGAACACTGTGTATGTATTCATCTTTTAATCCCAAATACTTATCATGATACCTAGTAACATGGTAGGTACTCAATACATGTTTTTTTTAAATGTGTGTAATCTCATTTATTTTTATACAATTTTTAAAGGTTACACTATATTTACAGTTATTATAAAATACTGGCTATATTCCCCGTGTTGTAAAATACATCCTTGTAGTCTATCTTACACTCGATAGTTTGTACCTCCCACTCCCCTACCCCATTATGAACCCTCCTCCGTCTCCCCACTGGTAACCACTAGTTTGTTCTCTCTATCTGTGAGTCTGATTCTTTCTTGTTATGTTGTTTAGATTCCACATATAAGTGATATCATACCGTATCTCTCTTTCTCTGTCTGACTTATTTCACTTAGCATAATGCCCTCCAAGTCGATTCATGTTGCTGCAAATGGCAAAATTTCATTCTTCTTTTATGGCTGCGTAGTATTCCATTGTGTGTGTGTGTGTGTGTGTGTGTGTATCTACATATAGATATATATACCACATCTGCTTTATCCATCCGTTGATGAACATTTAGGTTGCTTCCATAGCTTAGCAATTGTAAATAATGCTGCTGTGAACATTAGGGTGCATGTATCTTTTCAAATTAGTGTTTTTTTGTTTTTGTTTTCGAATATATACCCAGAAGTGAAATTGTTGTCAATACATGTTTATTGAACTCAAATAGCACTAAACTCTGTGATGATTTTTGGTATCCTTAAACATATATGCTACCGTCACCTTACAGCAATGAATTCACTATTTATAATTCAGCAGGCTTAAAATATTTTCCAATATTCACTCTTTCTTAACTGCATTTCTATTATTCAACTTGCTTTCTTAACTGCATTTACGTAAACATAATGAATAGGGAAAGGGCTTCACCAGTAGAAAGTATTGTGAAGCAACTAAACAGATGCTAAGAAAAATTAAAATCAAAAACTTCTGGGGGCTTCCCTGGTGGCACGATGGTTGGGAGACTGCCTGCCAATGCAGGGGACATGGGTTTGAGCCCTGGTCCGGGAAGATCCCACACGCCGTGGAGCAGCTGGGCCCTGTGCGTCGCAACTGCTGAGCCTGCGCTCTGGAGCCCGCGCACCTGGAGCCCGTGCTCTGCAGCCGGAGAGGCCACCGCGATGGGAGGCCCGGGCGCAGCAGCGGAGAGTGGCCCCCGCTCGCCGCGGCTGGGGGGACCCCGCGTGCAGCGACGGGGACCCAACGCAGCCAAAAATAAAATAAATAAAATAAATAAATTTTTTAAAAAAAAGGAAAAAAGAAAATACATTGTTCCCATTCACATTCCCACCAACAGTGTGCTCAAAGCTCCTTAATATAAGGGACCATTACTATAAATTCTATCTTAAAAGTGATTTTCCAAAAAAAAAAAAAAAATGTTTTTAAGATTTTTTTAATATATTAGTCAAAGCCTTTAATTGCTATAATTATGTAAATACAGCCCACTATCATGATTCTGGTATTAGTATCCATGCTTTGAAATTCCCTTACAAGGTCCTCTTAGGGCAATTAACCTTTTTTGGATGGCACCCAAGAGGAATCTATGTTTTAGCATATCCTAAGCTCCAGCTAACACTGTTTTAGGTAGGTGCTGGAATATTCTGAATTAGAACTATAAAATTACTTAATTGTGTGACCTACAAAAATACAGATAAACTGTGCTTCCACACAGCTGAAAACCTAAATTAGTGCTCGTCTATCTGTGAATAACTACCACGTTCAATTGTTCACTGAGACTTTAAGCTCAAGAGAACCAACATGCAAAGAGGGTATAGCTGCCCTTCAATAAAACAGTAGCCAGAATAAATTTTTTTTTAAAGCCCCAATGAGACATTTAGTCTGACAAAAATCTGTATAAAAATCGATAGTAAAGCATGATAGAGATTTTTAAACTTCCAGAACCAGTATTACACAGCCAGAGTCAACTTGAAATTTCCTTTGGTAAAGAAGGCTGAATAATCCTTCAAATACATAAAAAACAAATCCTGAAATTTAACACCAGCAAAACATTTTAACAATTCTTAGCTTCCAAAAATACCAGCCACAATCGCTACCAAATAAATTTCCATTGCTCTCCCACCCAAACATTTCTAAGCATTACCTCCCAGTTGACATGAAGATAAGAGGGGAAGGGGGCGAGGCAATGAACAAGGAAGAAAAAGAGAAAGCCCTCATGACTTACAAATTAAACTTCCTATTAATCAGGAATTGGCTCTATGTTGTTTTTGCATATATTAGCATGATCCAAGAACTAAAGCTGAGCCATTTAGTCATTTATTACACATACTATTCCTCATAAAATAGAACCTTGCCAGCTAAACACTTAACTTGGTTTACTAGTTCCTGAATACACAGCAGTCTAAATGCAGTACACATGCATAACTAAACTGTATAGCTAAGATATTACTTTCGCCAAATCCCACATTTGTTCTTTTTCTTGACTTGGCCAAAAATAAAGCCTATTATTTATAGTTCAAGCCTGAAACTTTCAACAAATTGATAAGTAAACAAATTAATACATATACCAAGTATTTAAATAGAGGCTTCTGATGCCTACAGTTTTAAGAACACACAGCTATAAATTTTTAGCCCCAAATCCCCACTGTTCTAAAATTTGTATATGACCTACTAAATACTTCTCACAAATTATATCCTGACAGCATGTTATTTCTCCTTACTGAAAATATTACTGTACTCACTAACATATAATTTTCTTTCTTAAAAAGATGAGGAAAAACCCTGAACTCCTACATGCCAAGCCTCCCCACCACACGGCCAGACACTCTGGAGCCCCACATTGGCAACCTACAAAGTCACATTCGCTCAGTTCAGCGATAAGCCTGTTAGGTTGCCCTACACAATCTTCTGTGCTACACATTACACAGCAAATTTAAGTGGTGACAACTATCAAGTACTGTGCTTTGCAAACTCTGAAACAATGCACATTTGTAAAGGTAGCAGCCAATATTCAATAGATTTTTTTTTCATTTGTTGAATATATAAACAGTGATAACTCTGGCACTTGATTCTAAATTCGCCAACTGTAATTACAAACACATGTGCGCATTACATAGCTACGGATGCACTTAAAATAATTACCTTATTGAAGATGTCTGCTTCTCCACAAGCTACTAGAAATAGCTGCAGAGCTACTCTGAATGCAATAGCTTTCCATGTGCAAACACATTAATCAGAACAACTTATATACTTGGAAAGGCAATATAGATATCTGTATAACACACTTCTTCATTTTTTTACCTCCCTAGAAAATTTTATTCCACTGTTTCCAAGCAGATCTCACTTTGCAAGTGTGCCCATTCGAATTCTACAGGATAGGGTGGCTACAATAATGTAAAGGGCACTGAGGTATGGTCACAGCTTCCTTTTCAGGATGTCTCCCGTAAATTTTTCTCATCCCGTTGTCTCTGATTCTGAGATTACTTAACCAGTTCACTCTTAAACTAATGGTTTCACTGAAGAATATTTATGTGATATATATAAAACCATACAATTAACAGGCTAAGATTGTTAATCTCTGTAGTGGACATGAGTTGAAGAGAACGGGCAATAGTCAAGAGCATTTACTGGAGACCCGAAAATCTGTCGCTGGTGAAACAATGTTGTTTAAGTGGACAGAGCTGTGGGCTGGGGACCCACCACTACTTCTTTCCTAGGGCACATAACTGAGAAGTGGCCCTGGGGCCACCCTCTTATTTTTCCAACACAGATAATCATCCAGGAGAAGAACTCGAAGAGATGAAAGTAGCTGGTTGGGGGAAACCCAGCTCTGGAGTGGATGAGGCAGGGTCTGTTTTTCATTAAAAGTCTTACAGTATCTTTGACTTTTCAAATTAGAAGGATTACTTTAATAAAAACAAACTTGTTATAAAAATTAAGAAAGTTAAATAATCTCAAAACCAGTTTTAAGTAATAATGTTCCTACTGCTTAAGAGGCTCCGGGGTACACAAAATAGGAAACTGAGCAGGAACTCCATCTCTATTACCAAAGTTCTCACAACCAGCGGGCCAGCACAGAAGCAGGCACTCCAGTTAGCTACGTGATAATGGTGGCCGCGAGGGGGCAAGAGGGCCTGGTATTTCCAGTTATTCTGATATGTGTGTTCCAAATGCTGGAGACTTCCTGGTACCACCAGGAATCAAAAGAAATCGAAGACCACATCCTTAGTTGTGGCTCTGCCACTATGTGAGGTATTCTACATTCCTGATTTAGGCTCTCAAAACTCGACCTCAAGTGTTAAAAGGAGACGCCAAAATAACAAACATAAAAGTGTTTAACAGCTATAACTTGTATGGCAATTTAATATTCTGTTCTGCCACTTTGTTTTTTCTCTCCCTCTCTCCCTTTCTCTCTTTTTACTTTTCTTTTCTTTTTTTTAACTTGTTGGACTATCCTGTCACTGGTGTGCTTTCAAGTGGAGCTGTGTTATGGAGTGATCTTTTCCCCCACCCCTCAGATTTCTGGGTAAAGTCTTGAATTAAAACTAGATTTTTTTTTAAGTTGTGTATTATCCCCTGTGTTGAGAATGAGACAGTCATTTCTGGAGAAGATTCATTCACACCAATAAAAGAGAATCAAATTGGAAAATTCAAAGGCCCAACAAACAGAATGCAAATGGCTCTGAATAAGTAGTGTAGTTTAATCTCAGTACAAGAGATAAACCAACACATATATAAAAAGGATTAGAAGAAAATATAACAGAGGGTTAAGAATGATGATAGGCTTGAGGTGGTAGAATTACAGTTTAACTCCTCTTTTTTTGTTTGTTTTTTATAATGAGCATTATGACTGGGGAAAAATAAATGTTACAAGTGTTTTTTTTTTTTAATTGTCTTAAGAAAGCCAACATAAAAGATCAGAATTAGAGGGCAAACAAAGAAAACATCAGACTTTCCTTATTTAACAGGTCACTCAACTGTGTATCAGTCAAGAAAAGGGACTTTCCTAAGGATACAGAGCAATTCAAAGGTTGTATGGTATAATTGGTTAAAAGTAGACTATCTGAGCCCAAATCCTGCCTTTGCAACTTTCTAGCTATGTGACCTTGGGCAAATTACATTACATCTGGTGGCCTCAGTTTCTTTATCTGTAAAATACAGGTAACAACACAACCTTCCCGCCAGGGTCATTAGGAAGTCTAGGTAAAGTGCCTGGGCCAATACCTGGCACATGT
Organism: Balaenoptera acutorostrata; assembly: GCF_949987535.1. Lineage (NCBI taxonomy): Eukaryota > Metazoa > Chordata > Mammalia > Artiodactyla > Balaenopteridae > Balaenoptera > Balaenoptera acutorostrata. The sequence continues at coordinate 37,376,432 of NC_080074.1, forward strand.
GAAAAACTCAAACAATGCTTTTTGCTAGGAAAAAGAATCACACTGTCATTACCCTCTCATTATCATCATCTGGGAGGTAGGTTTCACACATACTATTCAGTCATCTATGGCTTTCCCTGTGTTTTTAATCTCAATCTGTGTGCACTATAAACAACTGGGGACCACCTCCAGTCAAGGGCAAAGAGACCCAGAACTATTTTTCTTGACAAATCTTGTGAACTACTCATCGAAAAAATGAAATCCATAAATCATAATTTCAGTTTTCTAAAGCAACCTGATCAAAGGAAAATTAATGTTCAGAACAAATAAATTCACACTTAATGAAAACACCTCCAGCTATTAGGAAGCTGACAGAAAATTAAAAAGTCTAGAAAAGTGACTGGTAAAAAGAAAACTTACTTTGAATACACAGATTAGCAAGATCTTATGAAAAAATAATTCCCCCTAACTCCATTTCTAAATCTGGATGTATTCCAAAAATATTTTCTACTGATGGTTTTTTAAAAAAGACATTTTATTAACATTTATTTTTAAAAAGAAAAAGGCTTCTTGCTCTAAATCTCGTTTATAATCTCCCTTCCTGCTCTCCTACACTAGAAGAGAACATTCTGAAATTTTGGATAATTAATAGGAAGAGCTCTCAAAAATTCAAGGCGATTAGCTTATAATGACCTTTGCCTTTCCTGATTCCCTATGGTTCACAGGTATCATCTCCTCAACAACAAGAGCAGAGAGATGTTTACTGCACAAGCATAATACCATCAAAGGTCATGAAGTCACTCAATATTTTTCCTAGGGAAGTATAAATGGATACTGCTATCTACAAGAAACAAAATATGAGACAATAACGTCACTCAATAATAGCCGTATGTTCTCAGAGAGTCATAACAGTTCTACCTCTAAAAGATTTATGATGGAATATAAGCCTGACAACTGATTATCAGTCTCTTTCCAAGTCTCCATCCAACAATTTTATTTCCTTCAAGTCTAACAAGTAACATAATTGTTATGTCCTTCCTATTTAAGACTGCCAGATGAGAGGCTCTGACTAAATAGCCAATCTCCCTTCACTCCTCATTAAGGTAATGATAGACTCTTAATGCACACCATGGCACTTTCATATGACTCCAAAATTAATAAATGATTGTTTCTGAATTTCCAGTCTAGCTTGCATGTCTCAATGCTCAAAACTGAGCTACATCAGAAGGAAACTGGACAAGATTTTCCTTCCCCAGGGCAATTAATCTTGATTATCACTAATTCTCCTAACAAATTATAAGAATAATTGATTCTTATAACAAATCCAGAAGCTCTTTGTGTCTTCATTTTCCTGATGAGGAAATCAGACCACAGAGAAATTAACTGAAATATCTCGGGCTGTAAGTAACAAAGGCTGGCACTCAAATGGTTACTTGGCAAGAAAGCCTATACTCTGCCTTTCAGTGCACTGAGCAGGCTAGGTGTGTTTTCAAAAGTCCTAGGATGCTTTGTAATGTACTCCAGCCTGTGCTTTGGTTTGGTAAGGCACAAAAGGCCATATTAGATCCTATCTCCCAGAAGGCCTTGCACAACCACAGCTAATAGGGAGCAGAAAACTGCAGTGGGAGTTCCTACATTGAAACAAATGGAAACCTCCATGCCACAAGCTTTCCCCTCACAAGCAGGATCCCGCTTCTGAGTAAGTTAACTGTACCAGTTAACTCTCAGCTTCAAACCCACTCTTGCACCAAATTATAAGACTTGAGGTGTCATAATTGCTACAGTTATATATTTCTCTTCAATTCTATGGCTATAAATCCTAATTCACTCATGCAGCCTGTATTTAATGACTGCCTACGATGTATCAGGCTCTGTGGTAGGTGCTATGAAGATGCAATGAACAAACACATGCCATGAAAAACCTACAGTCTTATAGATGAGCTAGATGGAACATGTTAAATTCAAAGGATTATAACAAGAGGCAGAAAGTGAGGGATGCTTGTCAAAATGTGCTTTGTTTCTTAGGATGGATTTTATTGACACTTGATAAAGTCAGGGTGAAAGAACTAGAATAGACTTTTTTAATGCCACTGAAGTTAATTTTTCTTGAAACTATCTCTATTCCACAGCTTAGTAAATCACATCCTCTCGAGGTGGCAACATTATATGAGGTTTCACATTAGTATTTAAATCATTCTTTCACAAACAATTTTAGGGGAAAAGAAAAACATGTAAGAAGTAGTATGTTTCCATGTGAGAATACTACTTAAATCCAAGTCCTTTGATTTTTCTTTCTTAAGTCAAATGCTGATGCATAATTCATTAGGAGAGTCTTTATAATGGCAGGAGTTGGGAGAGCTGGTGACCAATTTGCAAAATATACAAAGGAAAAAACCTTGTAGTTCTTCCAGCAGCAATCCAGCAGAAGTGAAAACAGCCACAGAATGTGTGAGAAGAAGCACTGATGATGTCAGAGGACCCAGATTCTAATCCTTGCTGTAACCAGAAGACAGATTTGGGTAGGTCAGAAGACAGATTTGGGTAGGTCAGAAGACAGATTTGGGTAGGTCAGAAGACAGATTTGGGTAGGTCATTACCATCTTGAGACCTCAATTTCTTCATCTCCAAAGTGAGGATAAAACTGCTTGGCCTAAATGTAAAATAGATAGCTATCAGGAAGCAGCCGCATAGCACAGGGAGATCAGCTCGGTGTTTTGTGACCACCTAGAGGGGTGGGATAGGGAGGGTGGGAGGGAGATGCAAGAGGGAGGCGATATGGGGATACAGGTATAGCTGATTCATTTTGTTTTAAAGCAGAAACTAGCACACCATTGTAAAGCAATTATACTCCAATAAAGATGTTTAAAAAAAAAAAAAAACTGCCTGGCCTATTTACACCACACAGTTCTCATGAGGAGTCAAACACTATAGAGGATGGGAAAGCACTTTGAAAAAAATATTACATCCTACATAAATGGTCACACATATCATCACAGAAATCTCAGAAATTTAGTCAGAGCAAGGCAATGACTTTTCAATAAATCTTTAAATAGCTTGCATATTTTAATCTCTATTTCTGTCACTCTCACCAAAATTAACTTGGAATTTTTTTTCCAAGGAGTTTGCTAAAATCAATCAATTGTCCTCTTCACAATTTTTAGAAGTTACCTCCTAGTCAACTGTTGGATGCATAGTCTTTTTCAGACAATGGGTTCATTGCGTAATTGTAGACATAGTTTCTATTCAGTAGGAAACTATAATAAAGAAGTCATTTCTCAGTTCTTTAAATGTTAATACTCAAAGTACCAAAAGAGAATTTGTGGAATTCAGAAAATAAAAAACAGAAAATAAAAAACATAATTGAAGCTATTATGAAGACTGAAGTAAGCAGAAATCTTTTTTTTTTTTTTTTTTAACTTTCTCTGCTCCTTAGTCAAAATGCCCATGTTTTCTGGTCCAGATGAAAACTAAACAAGCATGAGTTTCTTCTCTCACTGGGTGGCATACTAGTGAACCCACCCAGCACTGCCACTCACAGAAAGCATGGGAAACAAGGAAGTAAAATGCTCTTCTGAAGAGTAACTTTTACTCACCAGAAACTGGAGGGGAGAGGAGGGATTTTAGCTATTTTGCTGGAAGGTACACAGATTAAACCCAATGACTTGTGTGTCCTTTCAAATTAACTCCATTTAGAAAACCTCTCATTAAATGTAATCTAATTTAAATGCATATGGGAACCACTTATATTTAACTCCTCTCTTGATGAGCAATTAGTTTTATTCTTGCTTTCCTTTCCTGATCTACTTACAGCTAAAATACAGCAGAGGTAAGAAACATTTATTAAATTATCTTTTGCTGAGCTTTCTAGATCCAAACAAATCCTTCTCCCCCTCCAACCCTCACCTCAGCCATTAGGAGGTGGACAAGACAAGACAAAAATTAGGTTTTTGCTCTCTTCACAAGTCATAATCAAATGATAAGGAGACATACAAAAAGAGGCCACAACAAGATAATCATTTCACATTCACGACAATGACAAGAATGACAAAGACAGATAATAACAAGTACTGATGAGGTGTGGAGAAAATGGAACACTCACAGACTGCTAGTGGGAATGTAAAATAGTGCAGCCACTTAGGAAAATAGTCTGGCAGTTCCTTAACTGGTTAAACATAGAGTTATCACATTACCAGCAACTCCACTCCTAAGAATATACCCAAAAGAACTGAAAATAGGTACTCAAACAAAAACTTGTAAAGGAATGTTCATAGCAGCACTATTCACGATCACCAAAAGGTGGAAACAATCCAAATGTCCATCAATTGATGCATGGCTAAACAAATTTGGTGTATCCATACAATGGAATCCACAGTGAAATATTAGTTGGCCATAAAAAAGGAATGAAGTACTGGTGTATGCTACAACATGTTAAACCTTGAAAACATTTTGCTAAGTGAAAGAAGTCAGCCACAAAAGATTACATATTATATAATTCCATTTATATGTCTAGTCTAGAACTGGCAAATCTATATAAAAAGATTAATGGTTGCATAGGACAGGGGGATGAGGGCATAGGGGGTGATAGCTAAAGGATATGGAGTTTCTTTTTGAAGTGATTAAAGTGTTCTAATCATTGTGGTGACAGTTGCACAGATCTGTGAATATATTAAAAAACCCTCTTCTGGGTATATACCCAAGGAAAATAAAATCAGGATCTCAAAGAGATATCTGCACTCCCATGTTCATTGTAGCATTATTCACAGTAACCAAGATATGGAAACAACCCAAATGCCCTTCAACAGATGAATGGATAGAGAAAAATATATGTATCTGTATAAAATGAAATATTATTCAGCCATGAGAAAGAAGGAAACCCTGCCTTTTGTGACAGCATGGATGGACCTTGAGAATATATGCTAAGTGAAATAAGCTAGAGAGAGAAAGACAAATACTGTATGATCTTGCTTTTATGTGGAATCCAAAAAAAAAGAAAAAAATCCAACCACAGACACAGAAAGTAGATTAGTGGTTACCAGGGGCTGCGGTAGTGGGGAGAATGGGGATTTATTGGTCAAAGGGTACAAAGTTGCAGTTACGTAGAACAAATAAGTGTAGATATCAAATGTACAGGCATGATGACTATACTTAATACTGTATTGAACACTGGAAAACCGTTGAGAGTAGATTTCAAGTGCACTCATCACACACAAAAATGGTAATATGTGAAGAGATATGTTAGTGGGCTTGACTATAGTAATCATTTCACTATGTATGTATGTATCAAGTCATCATATTATACACCTAAAATATACACAATTTTTATTAAAAATACAGAGATGGGAAAAACACTGACTTGTACAATTTAAATGGGTGAATTGTATGATATGTGAATTAAATTTCAATAAAGCTATTGCCAAAAAAAAAAAAAACAAGAAAAAGAGCAGAAAGTATGCAATTTTAGAGATCAGGTAAACTAATTATTGTAATTCAAAATTCAAATCACTTTAATTGTAGAAATTTCATTATAAAAATCTTTTGAACAAACAACAAAAATAATAATAAAAACTACCATTTATCTAGCATGTACCATTTGCTGGGAACCTTACACACTTCATCTCAAACTTTCTTAACATTCAGATGTTTTTATTTCCATGATGCAGTTAAATGAGAATCTAAGAGAAAGCATACGTTGCTGTGGTCACACAGTTAGAAAACCAATGGCACCAGAACACGTACCCAGCGTTACCTGACACCAAAGCTGTGCTCTTTCTCCTACATTATGACATCATAATTAAAAGAGACAGAGTCATGTTTTCTCTATCAGGCCCAAAGAAAATTACTACATGAGTAATTTAGGTATAAAGAAGGGAAAAAGCATTCACCCAGTGTTAATTGTATCTGTATTACATGATATATTCATTCATTCTTTAAATATATTTCCTGAGAGTCTACTATCTGCAAAATAGAGAGATGGTTGTAAAACCTTCTTAAATGAATATTTTATTCATTTGCAGTCTTTGTTTATTTATCTTGTTAATGTATCTTATGATTCAGGCTTATTTCAAATATAATCATCAAAAAGCCACAGATGTAGTAAGCACTCAATATTCTGAATATATATGCCAAAATAGAAAAGTGATGCTTCCTATTTGTAATCAACAGGATTAAACTCTTCAGAATCCAGAAGGGGTATGAATGTGGTATTTGCAGGTCTAAATCCTAAGTCTGTATGCTTATTTGGATCCACAACTTCGAACTGGATCTTAATAAACTTGCCCCAAACTTCCTACTTCCATTTTCCTATGAAAGGTTAAATCTCTATAAACATAAAGGAAAACATATCAAAAATCATGGTAGGGACTTCCCTCGTGGTGCAGTGGTTAAGAATCTGCCTGCCAATCTACAGATTCAATGCAATCCTTATCAAACTACCACTGGCATTTTTCACAGAACTAGAACAAAATATTTCACAATTTGTATGGAAACACAAAAGACCCCGAATAGCCAAAGCAATCTTGAGAACGAAAAATGGAGCTGGAGGAATCAGGCTCCCTGACTTAAGACTATACTACAAAGCTACAGTAATCAAGACAGTATGGCACTGGCACAAAAACAGAAATATAGATCAATGGAACAGGATAGAAAGCCCAGAGATAAACCCACACACATATGGCCACCTTATCTTTGATAAAGGAGGCAAGAATATACAGTGGAGAAAAGACAGCCTCTTCAATAAGTGGTGCTGGGAAAACTGGACAGGTACATGTAAAAGAATGAAATTAGAACACTGCCTAACACCATACACAAAAATAAACTCAAAATGGATTAAAGACCTAAATGTAAGGCCAGACATATCAAACTCTTAGAGGAAAACATAGGCAGAACACTCTACGACATAAATCACAGCAAGATCCTTTTTGACCCACCTCCTAGAGAAATGGAAATAAAAACAAAAATAAACAAATGGGACCTAATGAAACTTAAAAGTTTTTGCACAGCAAAGGAAACCATAAACAAGACCAAAAGACAACCCTCAGAATGGAAGAAAATATTTGCAAATGAAGCAACTGACAAAGGATTAATCTCCAAAATTTACAAGCAGCTCATGCAGCTCAATAATAAAAAAACAAACAACCCCATCCAAAAATGGGCAGAAGACCTAAATAGACATTTCTCCAAAGAAGATATACAGATTGCCAACAAACACATGAAAGAATCCTCAACATCATTAATCATTAAAGAACTGCAAATCAAAACTACAATGAGATATCATCTCACACCGGTCAGAATGGCCATCATCAAAAAATCTACAAACAATAAATGCTGGAGAGGGTGTGGAGAAAAGGGAGCACTCTTGCACTGTTGGTGGGAATGTAAACTGATACAGCCACTATGGAGAACAGTATGGAGGTTCCTTAAAAAACTAAAAACAGAACTACCATACGACCCAGCAATCCCACTACTGGGCATATACCCTGAGAAAACCATAATTCAAAAGGAGTCACGTACCAAAATGTTCATTGCAGCTCTATCTACAATAGCCAGGACATGGAAGCAACCTAAGTGTCCATCAACAGATGAATGGATAAAGAAGATGTGGCACATATATACAATGGAATATTACTCAGCCATAAAAAGAAATGAAATTGAGTTATTTGTAGTGAGGTGGGTGGACCTAGAGTCTGTCATACAGAGTGAAGTAAGTCAGAAAGAGAAAAACAAATACCGTATGCTAACACATATATATGGAATATAAGAAAAAAAAGAGGTCATGAAGAACCTAGGGGTAAGATGGGAATAAAGACACAGACTTACTAGAGAATGGACTTGAGGATATGGGGAGGGGGAAGGGTAAGCTGTGACAAAGTGAGAGAGTGGCATGGACATATATACACTACCAAACGTAAAATAGATAGCTAGTGGGAAGCAGCCGCATAGCACAGGGAGATCAGCTGGGTGGTTTGTGACCACCTAGAGGGGTGGGATAGGGAGGGTGGGAGGGAGGGTGATGCAAGAGGGAAGAGATATGGGAACATATGTATATGTATAACTGATTCACTTTGTTATAAAGCAGAAACTAACACACCATTGTAAAGCAATTATACTCCAATAAAGATGTTAAAAAAAAAAAAAAAAGAATCCGCCTGCCAATGCAGGGGGCACAGGTTCAATCCCTGGTCCAGGAAGATCCCACATGCCGCAAAGCAACTAAGCCACATGCACCACAACTGCTGAGCCCGCATGCTGCAACTACTGAAGCCCACGCGCCTAGAGCCAGTACTCCACAACAAGAGAAGCCACCGCAGTGAGAAACCCACTCACTGCAACGAAGAGTAGCCCCCGCTCGCCGCAACTAGAGAAAGCCCACGCGCAGCAACAAAGACTGAACGCAGCCAAAAAAAAAAAAAAAAAAAAAAGAATCACAGTAAATAGGTGGATCTCTTTAGAAGTACTCACTAAACCACATGAAATTGCTGATCTTTGACCATTCTTGACAGACAAAATGGCACTACCATATGGTTCATACTACACTTAAGAATTACACATTTTCTGAGTTCAGGCTTTATATTCAAACTGTTGGCCAACTCTTGACCTTCATTGTGTACCAAGAGGTCCAGCACCAGCGTCCAGGGGACCAGGATTCTAATCCAACACGGTCACTTAGCAGACTTGTGACCATAAGTAAATTATGCCCTGAGCCTCCAGAGTTCCCCATTCTGAAACCTGGGAATTAAAACATCGGCCTGGATTTACAGGTTTATTGTTGGGATATACTAGGAAAGCTCAAATTTCATAGATTTAAAGCACTGCCACATGTAGGGAATATTAGTTTCTATCTTGCTTTGCTTTGCAACTTCCACAATACTCTGCAACATGAAAGAGTAGAGGAGCTTTTTTGGTTTTTAACTGGATTAGATGAAGTTTGAAATCTAACTCCACAACAGCTCATTTTGTGTCTTGGGTATGCTGCCTAACAGTGTTCCTTAAATTGTCTCATCTATAAAACTGGTAATGAGGGGACAGCCACTCTTTTGCTCCTGATAATTGGTTCCATGCAGGAATATGAGCCCACGGTTGTCAAATTCTTTTTAATTTTTTTTTAAATTAAGAAAGGTGTAAATATGCACCGGGGAAGTAAAGTGTCCTAATTTTTTGATGTTGGCTACTTACTGTTTTTATTGTTTTGTTCTGTTTTCCTTTGCTTTTTATTTTTTTGTAACACAATTCAGAATAACCAAAAAACTAGGCTGCCAATTTACAACTTCAGAAATGTACAAAATGCCTGATATATTGTCAGTGCTAAACAATTTACTGAATGAATGCCCTCTGGATAATTAAACGAGGTCCCTTGAAGATTTCAAGGTGTTTTGTGTTGTTCATTTCCTGCTATGGATTTTCCAATTGTTTCTAATTTTTTAAAGAGCCGATTTTTATTTGCTCAATTTAGGTGCCTAAAATAAGTCTTTTAAAGTACACAATATAAAATTACCCTTCACCTATTACTCTTAGGAGTAAAATCAGCAGATAATAAATTTGCCTTGGGAGCAGGTTCACAAGGTGGTAAAGAATTTTATCACTGAATTGCTTTAAGGTCCTCAACTTCCAGACATACCAGGGTAGGGGTGATAAATTCCTCATGGATACAAACACCCCAGCATTCTAAATCACCCTCTCATCTTCCACCCTTACATTTGTGATGCATTAAATATGAATATGTTAATTTCTCAACAGATTGTGTAAAGAACAATGCTTGTATATGAGAAGCAGAAAAGGCTCATGGGCATTTCAATAACTAAGTCTTGGTCTTACATATAAACCTCCTCATTTTCTACATAATGAATGATGCAACACAGGGTACTGTGCTGCACAGCCTTAAAGACCACTCTACTTGATTCAATGATAAATCCAGGCACCTGACATATGTCTGTCCCCACAGTTAACTGGCACTTGCAGAAACAATTTACCAAATATTCCAAAGCATCCAAATATGAATGCACCATTAAAACTTGACAAGCGTCCACTAATTCTGATAGTAGCACCATTATCATTTTTAATTCTACCACCAGCAATTTGTGCCATTCTCTGATGGCGCAAATAAGAATAGATGATTACAAAGTAAAAGCTTGTTCCTTAGAACACAATATTTACGTTTTGTGTAATAAAATATAATGAAAAGTTGACATTTTGCCCAAAGATGTACCAGGTTTGCCAAAGATTTACCAGAAAAGTCTATTGCATTCAAAACTGGATTCATTTGACCAAAAAAAAAAAAAAGAAAGAAAAATGATTTACACACCGAGTTTTCCAAAAGAAATAAAGCAAAAGAACCAAAACACCTATTACCCTTCTTCTATTCAATTTTACATAATATTGGATAATTTAATTTTCATAATGACAAAAATAGAACTATATGATACTAATGTGATCGGATTTGGGAGGGGGTGGGGAGGGGGAGAGGAGGAAGTAATTGCTTTTGTTGTCATTATCTTTTAGAGGTATCTTCACTAATACAGTCACGAGGCACCCTTTGCATTGATGGTAACAAAATGTGAACTTTCTAAACAAGGTTGTGTCCTACTCATGTTCAAGTCCCATGAGCCAAGAAACAAACCAAGACCAATAAACAGAGGAGCAATCCTGTAAAGATCCTTCCTGGTTTCTCTACGGGAAGACTCAGAGTCCCACTGAGTCATTTTTAATATTTAATTTTAGAATGCCAGTTATGAGAATATTTTAATTATCTTTTTCTTTTTCTGTTTTTTTTGTTTTTTTGTTTTTTTTAATTCCTAGTCCTTAACACAGATCCTGAATATAGAAGGAAGGGAGCGAGTAAAGGCGAATCTGGGGGAGGCAGAAGCCAGCTTAGCCATCTTGCACATTATCCCAAAGGAGACCAGAAACAGCAAGTTACAAGAGGCAACAGGAAAATGCTTCACAGATCCTAAACAAGCAAATAGCTGAAAGACTGGCATTAAAAAAAAAAGAAGACAAAAACATCTTTTTTTTTTTTTTTTTTTTTAAAGTCCAGGCACAATTTTCAGGGCGCCGTTTCTGAAGCACTCTGACGTGCCTTGGTACCTCTTAGAGCTCTTTTCTCTTACAGTCCAGTGAAAACAACAGCTAAAATAAAATATTTATAATGATCCCAACTCCAAGCACTTTTTTTTACAACTTTATTGAGTTTTACTTTATATCATAATATTCACCTATTTCAAGTGTACAATTCAGTGATTTTTATTAAACTTACTGTGTGGGGCAGCCATCATGATAAATCAGTTTTAGAATATTTTCACAATCTTATTAAGATCCCTGATGTTTATTTGCATTAATCCCATTCCCACTCCCAAGAAGCCACTAATCTACTTTCTCTTTTCTATAGACATTTGCCTTTTCTGGGCATTTCACATGAATGGAATCACACAATATTCTATCACTCTCTAAATATGTAAAATCACTTAACTTTGCTATGCCTCATTTTCCTCACAATGATCGTACCTATATCTCACAGAGCTATTATAAGGAATAAATGAGATAATCCATGTAAAGTGCTTAGAACCCTGGCTGGCACATGTCAAAGGCACAATACACTAACTTAAAGTAGTTAATACCCTACTACGGTTTGCTGTCTACTACAGATTCTATGTCAGCAGAGCCTCAAATTCAACATGTCCAAAAATGAACTCTCCCTTCAAAACTGCTTTCCTCCTAAGTCTCTTCACACAGAGAACACTCTGAGTACCCAGACAGTTATCAGAAACTTCCACAAATTCTTTCATTCTTTCCTACCCATTCTCACATCCAGTCAGCAAGTTCTAGAGTCCTCTTTCCTCCCTTGAATTTGCCTCTTTATCTTCATTCCCTGAGCTTTAGTCACAGTTCTCAATTTTTTTTTTCCTGATTTAGTGCAAAAGCTTCCTACCTGTTCTCTCTACCTTCAGTGGTGTTTTCCTCCAATCCATCCTGCTTCTGTCAGAGGATTCTTTCTTAATATGCAAGTCTGATCATCTCTCTCTCCTTCAAGGGCCCCCCTAGCTTTCAGTTGAGCTCCTTAACGTGATACCCAGGGCCCATCACAAACTGATTTCTACCTACTTCTGTATTTCCATCCCTGGCCAGTCTCCTAAATATGCCCTTGGTACTGGTCGTTCTGAACAACCTGCAGTTTTCTCAATGTGTGAGCCAGTCTTAGGGCTTCAGGCAAGCTAGTCAGTTCACAGCACCCTCGAGATGGCCATCTGCCTTTCCCAAAGCTCAGCTCAAGTATCACTTTGTTAATCAGATTCCCGGTCATGAATCACCAAGCATGATTTGGAGGTACCTTCTCTGTCCAGAGTTGAATGAGGTAATACTCAAAAAGAAGCTCTCACAGTGCCATCAACTCAGTGAAGTGGCTCTTCTTGAGCCCAAGTTCAGCATCACTTGACTTTGGTGAAGGGTAGGGGTGGGGAAAGTATGGAGGAGGGAGGGAGGTGTGTGGGAAAGGGAGGAGAAGCAGAGAGAGGAAATGGGGAGAGGAAAGAGAAATAGGGTATGAAAGGACAGGAAGGGAGGAGGGAAAATGGAAGATGATAAAGGTAAAGCATGCTCCCTGAGGACAAAGGATGTTGGAGGAGAAAGAGGAAGAAGGGGTAAGACCCACATCTCCGAGGGGGGGCTTTTCTTTTGGGCGTGAGCCTTTAGTAACAATGTGAACGCTTTCTGTTCCCCCTTCCTGTGATGATAACCATACCATTTTTCTTTCTATTTTTCTGATTCTGAAACACTACCACTCACAGTGATTCTAGCCCTAAAGTGGAGGAAAAATTTACACACTTCCATCTGCTGGAGACAACATTTCATTTCCTTTCTAAAGCATTCTCCACATTAACTGTCAATCAACCAAGAGTTACTTTTCAGGTTCTCCATCTGTTTTCATTTTTTTCATTTCTTTCATCAGAATCCATGGAAAACTAGACTTATTTCAATACGCCATAAATATCAAGGATATTTGGGTGAAAGAATCAGAGTTAAAAGAGGTATTAGAGGTTATCCAAATCAGCAGTTTCCAGTACTTTCTCCACAGGCCCCTTTAAGTATATCCACCTGCACTCAACCCAAGGCCTGGCTTTCAAATAGTTTCTACACCTAACTTTGTCTTTTCACAATGCAGCTTTCAATTTTAGTAACCAAAAATCAAAGCTAACAATCAGATTTTCTAACAAACATAAGCTACTCAGTGCTAAGACCCCTGAATTTATATAATTGATCAAAACCCAAGACAAAACAAAATCTCAACATTTTGTTAGCCTATATGATCCCGTATTGGATAACTACAAGCTTAGGGGTTTTAATGGAAGTTGATGGTGGATTCTGATTGTGAATTTCCATGTCCCTTCCCAGGCTTCAAGCTACTGACTCCAGCCAAACTCTTCCAAGGTTAGAGAGGTGAAAGCCCAAGAAATCTTAGAGCTCTCAATACTGCTGATGATCCTTCTTTTCTGCACTGTTTCTTCACAGGACCTTAATACGTGTCTTCTTATCCTGTTCTCATCTTGGAATGCACAAAGAGAATTTAAGGAGTCCATGAACTTGGATGTAAAAAAAAGTACATCTTAGCTTTCACTAGTCATAAAGAAACTTAGCAATGCCTTTAATTCTGAATAAAGGCAACTAACCATGGCAGTGATTTCATCACCAGTAGGAATCACAGATGCTTTTCTATCACAGTACAATTGTTGCAAATTTCTCAAAAAATCATTTACCCTCATCACCACTTCGATATTATTGCAGTTAATGGATCTACCACCTGGTTTTGTTATTAAATAGATTAATAAAGAAGGATATATTTCACTATACAATAACTTGGTATTTTAGTATCTTGATAAATATATTTCAATTTGGGGGCTTCTATATGTTTTGTTTTATGCAAGTAATACAATTTTTTAGGAAGAAGTCCATAGGTTTCAACAGATGGACAAAGGGATCCACGACACAAATAAAAGCTGCTTTGAAAGCAAAATTCACTCAAATGCATCTGTGTACCCTGCAATAACAAGATGGGGTAATAAAAAGTAAGTACTTCTTTGAGTGCAATCTAACACAGTTAGTGGGGAAAAACAGGATTCAATTTCAGATCTCCCGAACTCTTGTGTATTCCGATGCTTTCATAGAGGGGGTCAGGAGCCTGAGCTTCAGAGACAGACATGTGTGGTTTCAAATCTGATTCATCATTTAATGGCCAATGACCTCAGGCAAGTTACTTAACCTCACAGAGCCTGTGTCCATGTTTATAATAACTGCCTTATTGGATTGAGAGGATGAACTGCAATGAAATATGTAAAGAACTCACTATGATATTTTGCACATAATTTAATTATTAAGAAGATATAATAGGGACTTCCCTGGTGGTGCAGCAGTTAAGAATCCGCCTGCCAATGCAGGGGACATGGGTTCAATCCTGGTCCATGAAGATCCCACATGCCGCGGAGCAATTAAGCCCATGTGCCACAACTACTGAGCCTGCGCTCTAGAGCCTGTGAGCCACAACTACTGAACTCGCCTGCCACAACTACTGAAGCCTGTGCACGTAGAGCCCGTGTAGAGCCCGTGCTCCACAACGAGAAGCCACTGCAATGAGAAGACTGCACAACACAAGGAAGAGTAGCCCCTGCTCACCGCAAATAGAGAAAGCCCATGCGCAGCAACGAAAACCCAACACAGCCAAAAATAAAAATTTTAAAAATAAAAGATATAATAATCTACTTCATGCCTAAATATCTTTATGGAGTTTTTCAAAATACTATTTATATCCCACAAAGCTTTACCATTCTCTAAAACTTTACTGCCAGTATGATGCCACTCTCCACATAACCCTCAAAATCAGAGCCTACTTTCTTCTCAAAAGAACTCATGGCCCCAGAAGATCTGAAGCTAACAGCTACAGCACCATGGCCCTGACCCTAGTTTCCATCTTCAGACTACTAATAAGTCCATCTTTGAACCCCACATGAAGTCACACTACTTCCTCCTGCCTACTCTCTCCTGATCATCATCCTGGGCAGCTTGATGTTTTTCATCTACCATTATCCATGCAGAAGACACATGCAAAACTCTGCAGTA
Organism: Balaenoptera acutorostrata; assembly: GCF_949987535.1. NCBI lineage: Eukaryota > Metazoa > Chordata > Mammalia > Artiodactyla > Balaenopteridae > Balaenoptera > Balaenoptera acutorostrata. The sequence continues at coordinate 37,391,510 of NC_080074.1, forward strand.
ACAGTTTTGAAGTTTCCATCATTCTAACAACCTGACATTTCCTCCATGAATCCATTTGATTCACCATTTGCATGCCATTCCACTAACAGAGCACCTGACGGATTAGACAGAAAATTAAAGTGTATGAAGCTGAATTGGATTTCGTGCTCATAACAAGCCTATGAGATCAGGAATTACTGTCTTCTTCATAAATGAGCAAGCCCAGGTTCAGACAAGTCACTGACTTGCCCCCTGTAACACTGCCAGAGAGTAAAAAATTGAAGAATAAACTCAAGGACTCCCACTAGTCAATGATCCATCATACTTGATTTTTCTTCCCGTTATTAAGAGAAATATTTAGCCCATTTTCTCAATTTCTTATTCCCCTGGAGAATTAAATACACAACTTCAAAATATTTCTCTTTTTAATGCATTATTCAGGTATTATGTTCATAATGATCGTGATTCGTTCAGATCCTGAGTTAAGTACACAATAGGCGAGCTGGAAATGACTTGAGATGGAAATACTGGACTGCCTAGAAAAGAAAGAAGCATGCTGGCAAAAGCAAGAATCCAAGCAAAAGAAGAAAGAACCCAAGCTACGACAGCCGGATCAAAAGAGGAACAACTAAAAGGGAGACTGTAGTGTACTTTGAACTTTGTGGAAGAAAACAGGGTACCCATGCTGGAAGCCACATTCTCCTTGATGTAGCTCAAAATGATCAATGTGATTAGAGCAGAGCCAATAAGATGTCTAGATTCAGACATGAACCCCTGCCAGCAGGGAACTGTGTCTCAATTGATCACACAGCACCAAGCCAAACCCTTAAATCTGAAATGTGAGTTGGGAGGGTAACTTCAATATAAACACTGATTTTATGGATATGATTTCAACAGTACACATTTTCCTATTACTCCCATAAAGTATTTCACTGATATATAAATACCTCCAAGCTTTACATAATGTAAGTGCTTGGACACGTTCACATATCACCATATCTTTGGCTCAGAGCAGCATTAGCAATTCACCACTTGCATATTGAAAAAACTACAGAATTACAACAGGCCTAGAATGGCTGCCAACAAATTTACTGCCTCTGTGCTATTTGTAAATTGATTGTTTCTTCTTTGGCTTATGGCAAGTAGAGAATTGCATATAAACGCATATATATTACATATCTACTCATAAAATTTAACATTAGGATTGAACTTTCCCCAAACTCAGAATATTGTGATACCCTTTAAACAAGGGTATCACAAGTAATACAATATATTAAACAAGTATTACAATACATGTTTGATTTAATGTGTCTCTTCTAGCTTAATGTTTTTTAATTGATTTCACTAGCTCCAGGTCAAAACCTTTCTACCTAAACGTCTGCTTTCACAGAAACTGTTTATTACCTGGCTTATGAATTAAGAATTTTTAATAGGCCCTTATTGAAAATCAAATGAACAGGTTATTTGGTGTTGTTTTTAAGCAGAACATGTGGCTACTGGCTAAAATGTATTCTACTTACTTATCAGGTCTCCCAAGTTCATTTCACATGCAAACATAATTAGTTATTCTTCAAATTAACTATTGAAAATAATACCAAAGGCAGCATTTTCCACTCAGTAAGGATTAATCTGTCTATTATTTTAAGTTTGCAAACCAACCTTCGAAGTACAAATTTTGAAAAGCCAGGTACGACTGCTTTGTAAATCTTACACTTCTAGCCTCACAAGTTAACAAGACTCCTGAAAAGTTTAAGAATCAGATATAATCCTGCAGTAGGCAATCCTGGTCCTGACACCGATTTTTCTACCTGAAGACAACCACATCCAAACCGCAACCATTTGACAAGTGGAGACTCTAAAAGAACGTGTAAAATGGCAATCCAGTTCAAAGCAGAAACATACGGCCTTTTTCCTTGCCAATAAGAAAAAAACCAGCGCATTACTGAACACATTTTATCAAGGGTGCCTCTTGGGGAGCCCAGAGAATGAAAAAGCATCAAGACGAGGCTGTCAACAACCAAGCAGTGACGCAGTCACTTTGTAGGTGTCAAAACCTCAATCACAGAAAATCAGGACCAGTGGGCCGACCCCATGAGAACTAGATACCAGAAGAATACCAAACAGCTGCTTAGGGCTGAGCTAAAGCCAGGCCCAGACCCCCATCCGGTGGGGGAGGTCAAGCAAAACACTTGGAGAACAGGTTGAAGCAAAGCCTGAAACAATGTAACAAAGCAGCAGACAGCTGGGCAACAACTGCTGGGAAACGCAGGCTTGCGCTCCAGAGGCAGGGAAGCCAGGTTCACAAATAGCTCCGGCGGCGTTCCCCAGGCGGCCGCTCTGAGATGAAAGCAGTGGGCGCTTCCTTGAGGCCCAACGGGACTGCCAGGCTGCGTGGCAGGGGCTGGGGCACCAGCTCACAAAGACATATTGTTGCCTGAAAACCCACTGCTCACGAACGAACACACTCAGGATCCAGGGACCAGTTAGGACAAAACCCATAAACGACTGCAGACATGTGGCGTCCATGCCATCTAGTCACTTACTGCTATTCTAGACAAACAGGCCGCAGTTGGCCAAGTTCTACCAAAAATCACCGGTGAGGACTCACTATAGTGTCATCCAAGAGAAAGGGGAGTCAGTAACATTTTACATCTGTAAGACTGACCTTGAGTTTTAACTCCTAACAAGTGTATCTTAGACCTGTGTTTCCCATCAAATGTCAGGGAACCCCTGAGAGGGCCCAGGGACCAGTAAGATCGTCCCCTGCTCTCAGGGACCAGTAAGATCATTGCTGGAAGAGTTTTATAAGTATGTGTATCCATTTAGATCAGGAGGTGGCAACCTTTTTGGTTAAGGGCCAGACAGTAAATATTTCAGGCTTTGCGAGCCCCAAGGTCCCCGTTGGAACTACTCAACTCTGCCATTGTAGAGAGAAAGCAGTCAGAGACAACAAATCCACAAATGGGTGTGGCTGTTTAAAAAACAGGCTACAGGGTACACTGGCCCACAGGCTGTAGTGCCTACTCCCAATTTAGATGATAGTCCAGAATACACACACACACACACACACACACACACCCATATGAATGCATGTTCTACCTCATATGTGTGACCACCTCATAACTAAGTAAGGCCACGTGACTTCTGAGATTGCATTTATGATCGAGTTGGCACCAAAGAGTACTACTCAAATGGTTAAGGGTATTAACAGACTGGAAGTGGACATCATGGGTTCCATGGACATGTGTGGTCTCCCCCTCTCCGCAGAATCCCTTTTCCTTCCTTCTAATGAACGCCCTCTTTCCTATACTGCATATGGCATGGGCTAGGCAAACCTGCTTCCTCTTCACTCCGATGCCAGACCAGAGGTACATTTCATGGATGAGCTTGAAACCTAAGTCAGGATAACTAAGATCCCCTCTGGAGCATTCTGGGAGAGCTAGGGAAGAGATCTTAGGTTGCCACTGGCCACAGTGACCACCAAGATGGCCAGACCAAGAGATGGAGAAAGAAATGAAGTCTTCAGGCCTCATCAGGGCTCTTAGGTTCAGACAAGCAAGAGGTTCTGCCTTTTCTGAACTGGGCTTTGGGCACTTGAAACCTTATTATCAAAATAAACCATGCAAGCAAAACTAAAGGGCGGATGACAATGTTTTAGCAGCAATTCAAAGCAGCAATACAGGCATGCCAAACTCCAAAGCACCCACAGCATCTCCATGCCTGGACAGCTCACTGCTTCTTCTTACTCACTGAGGAAAATAAGCACATCCCTCCACCATCTTTCACCCCAAACTGATCTACATGTCTGCTTCCTTTTTCACCCACTTGCTCCAGACAGAAACCTGAGAATAGTCCCTCTCCTACAACCCTCCACATTCAGCTTGTTACCAAGTGACGTCAACTTTTCTTCACCTTTTCCTTTCTATTTCACCCCAATTTTTTTCACCTCTGTTTCTACCTTATTTTAGCCCTCATCGCGAACAGGAATACAAATCCTCCAATATAATCCTATAATGGACCCCTTTCTGGTCTCTCTGCTTTGGATTTCACCCTTCTTCAGACAGTTCTCCAAATTTTATCAGGGAACACAAGACCCTCGGTGATCTGGCTCTCACCTACCTTGCCAATTCATCTCTTTTCCCTCCCGCTCCCTACCCTTTACTCTAGCTTTATGCCCTGCTCTTTGGACACCATGCCTTTCTCTTTCTGCACATTTTTTCCCCCAAATAATTCTCCCTCTCTCTCATTTTATTAAGCTATTTCTTATTTGTTCTTCAGGAATCAGTTCTCACAAGTGCCTCCCTCATCCTCCCTCCCAGTCTGGGGTCAAGTGCCCCTCTCACGTACTCACAATCATAAGCATGTCTCCCTGTTAGGGAAACTGTCTGTTTACTTGGTCTCCCCACCAGACTCTAAGATCCTTGAGATTATGGACTACATCTTCTTCAGGGTCAGTGCCCCCCATATTAAACATGGTTCCTGACACAGCTAAGCATTTACAAATGCTTGCTAAAGGAACACAGGAATGACAGCAGCATCCCACACTGATGCTTTCTTGGGAGATAACGCACTTCTAGATAAGAATGACTTTACACTTTTAAATCAAAGGCGCATGTCTATTTGAGTGGATTTCCTGAATTTAAAATAAACCACATCAAATCTTTCTCCCAAACTTTGAATAGAATTATCGTATTTTTATACTGTAATTTGCAGAAATCAGGTTACTTAAATGGTAAACATACCCTTACCTTTTCTTTCTCTCCATCACTTCTAGTAACAACAGCTGTTTCTGGTCTCTGAGGTAAGTGACCAGAATACACAAAACAATTTACAATGTTATTACTAAGTATCCTTAAATCTTTCGGTTGGTATGTGTATAAGGAAATTATCTCTTTACCAGTTTTGCTGCTTTCTTAATTTCTATTCATCTCCTTTTTTCTAAAATCAATGTTGATAGAAGTTAGCAGGAACTGATATGATTTTTCTTGGGAAAAAAAATCCTTAAAATAAAATTAATCTCCTTTAAGTGAAGGAAAACTGATAATATTTCACAAAAGAAATCACTCATTAGCTTCCATTTACTCAAGATTATGACAGAGAATACCATTCTGGTTTTCAATAAAGTTATAGCTACAATGTTACTTTGGCCACTTTCTACCAATTTCAGTTGACTCTGGTAAACTCTTTCCGAACACACAAATAGCCTGCAGACATACACAAAAGATTTTCTTCAAATGCAGTAGGTAAGCTGCATGCAAAGCATTTACTCTATTTTTATATAGATTCCCAGTGATGCTCAAAGAAAAAACATTCGGGATAAGTTCTGGTAAGTTTTTATTCCGGTTTAGAGAAAACTTTAAAGTAAATAACGTTCCTGTCATATATTAGGTTTTACAGGAAATCTTTGATCTTCATTTTCAACCAGTTTTCATAAATAATGATGACATAAAAAGAAATAAAAGTGAAAATCTAAACTTAAGATTATTCTTAGTATTGAAAACAATATTAACTTTTAAATATCATATATGGTCTACCTTAAATCTACAAGGTTTGTGTACATGAATAAAGTGTCCAATTTAACATAAAATTTGCTAATTCTCTCAGGCTTTAGTTTGAAAAATAAACCCAATCCCCTCCCCAAAATAATAAATTCTCAGAATGCAAATTCTAAGTACACAAAGATGAACATCTGGGTATTTATTATGATAACTGCCTTTAAAAAAAAAAAAATACAAACAAGCTGCTATTTTATAACACACACCCCAAATTCAGCATGCAAACAAAATCTACCACAGAATTTTTTGAAACACCAAAGACCTACTTTCCACAAATACAGTTGAATTCAGAGGATTTCCATTCTAACAAACTGCCTTGATTTAACCTCAAGAAGCTGTCAATCAGTTGCTGTTCTTGTTCCAATCCACAGAGGTACCAATCAAAATGACCCATCTTCCATTGCAGTGCCTCTGTTTTCCCCTCACAAAGAAAGGTCATCCCAATTTCTCTGTAATGATCCCTCCTCTATACCATAAAAGGAAAGCACTGTATCATAAACAAGAAAGGGGCAAAATACTCTTCAAGTCAACTCCTCTCAATTTCACCCAAGTTCATTTATAGGGATGTCAAACTTAACCTTCTCCTTCATAGTAGATATAACCCCTCCTTTCCATCCAACTCCTCACCCTGGAGAAATCCAGCTGTTGGTCTTTTCTTTAGTCTTAAAAATCAACTGCTGAGGCATGTTTAATAAGGTACTGAATTATTGGTTTCTTGTACTCATTTAAATTAATCCCAGAGAGTTGAGAGCCATCGTACAGAAACCATTTGTCGTTTCCCTTTAATAAATTAAAACAGTATGACGGATCTTTTTTTAACCCATCAGTAACAGAATCTGGTTTATTAAAATACTGGATGAAATTTTCACCTGAACATTCTAAAAATGTTCCAAGGAACAGATGTGCACTAGAGAAAACTAGGCTGCTATCCAACAAGAACCAAAAGTGCTCTCCTTTTTAGGAGCTTGCCACTTGCTGTTAGAATTTAGTTATTAATAGGAACAGAATAATAAACATTCCAACCAATAAGAAGGTAACACATGAGAAATAAAATGATGATCATGGCTGAGGTAAAAACATCTGTGGTTGATATGGTTTGTTGTATTAATGCCTCATTTTCATTTTCACTGTAAAACATTAGATCCCTAGTTGATCTGGCATGTGTAGCAAAATGCCCAATGTTTTACTGAAAACATTATCAATTGCCTCCAAATGGCCAATATCATATATAGTTCTTAGGCAAATGAGCCCAAACCCTAAACCCTGTAACTGTGACCTGCTTTAAGCTGGAAGAACCCTGGAGGATCATTAGAGCCTCACCTGACTTTAAAGAGGAAACTGTGTTATCAATACAGTAAACCTTCAACATGCTAAGCTTACTTGGACTTTGAGGGGGAAAGTATTTTCTTTTTTTTTTGGGGGGGGGAGTGGGGGAGAAAGCCAGAAATGTTAGTGTCAAATGGTAAGTAAACATGTGAAAGATCTGTTTTAATCAAGAAAGAGATCAATATTCTTAAAGGCAGAACTACTTGTAAATAAATTAATGTGAGATGTAGGTCCTGGTGAGAGAGCAAGTTAGAGAGTAAAAAGCTTCCCAGAAAAGGCTTCAAAGAACAGAGCTTTTCTATCCAATTTACTCACTGTAAAACAAAAGATGTATAAAAAGTATTCCTGGGATTTGGGCTAACTCTCTACTCAACATTATCTTTCGCAACATAACCGAAAACAACTCCATATTTTCATTAAGATTTTTCTTATTAATATTAATAAGGAATAACTTAAGATATGTCCTTAAACAATGATTTTCCTTAAAAATCTAAGCTACACATCAGAGAGTGAAGCAATTCTTATAAGATGCTAAGAAATCATAATTTTGCCTATGCTCCTACACACAGTAAGTATTATCTAATCTAAAGAAGAAAGTCACTTGAAGCGAAGAAGATGGGAGATATGAGTTCTGGTTTTCGCATGTACTTTTTTTTTAATTGGTTGTTCAATTAATTTTTTTTTAATGTTTTCATTTTATTGGAGTATAGTTGACTTACAATGTTGTGTTAGTTTCAGGTATACAGCAAAGTGATTCAGTTATACATTTAATCAAGTATATACCACAAACATTTTATTGCCAAAATTTGTGTGTGTGTATGCACGCATATGTGTGTATATAATGGTTAAATTTCAACATCATTTCTCCAAACCTATAACCCAAGATGAAAATTAAAATTTTAAATTAGTAATTATTTAATATACTTCACCGAACTTTTCAGTGACACTAAATCTATCTGCAATACCAAGTTAAATATTATTGGAAATAAGTTTAAATTTTGAATATTGGCTTTAAAGAAAATTCCCTAAGTGCTCTACAATATTTTTAGATGTTATAACGATTTTAAAATATCAGCTATAAAGTTAATGAATAATTTCTTGATTAAGAGAAATACTTAATAAGTATCTCAGATACCACTGTACCAGGCATTTTATAAAACTTATTAAATTCTCCCAAGAACTCTAGGTATTACTATCCTCATTCTGTAGAACAGGAACAGAGGCTAGAAGAGTTTTAGTAACACAATCAAAATTACACAATTAGCAAGTAACAGTTCTGGGATTAGATCCCTAGTTTATCTGGTTCCAAAACTCTTGTGGTCTTTGTACTTTTTGCCACCTTGTTGCTTAGAAAGGTCTAAAGGAAAAAAAAACATTTTCTAATTAGTTACAAAAATTTATCACCAGGTTTAGATATTAGATGTCACCATCTAGTACATGCGCTAAGCACACTTACTACAGATTCTCAGTACACCACTGATTAACACAAACACTTCAATGCAGAAAAACTTCAGCTTATCTGACATCTATCTTTCCTAGTCACTGGGTTGCCAGAACTGCTCTAAATCTGAACATACTCCCAAAAGAAAAGGGGTTTCATTGACGAGAGAGATCATGAGTACCCAGTAACAATATACCCTGCCAAGCAGAACCAGAGTACCAAAGATTATTCACACCCGATGCACTGCAATTGGTCCTTTCACCCTGCAGAAGGAAAGAAGTGCTCAGATTGGCCAGAATATCTATTCAAAATAAGCACAGAGACCAGAAACAAAGGGAAAGCAGCAGAAAAGAAATACAGGAGAGGGAAACCTGCTTCTACAGTGAGACCAGGGACAGCTGACCAAAAGGGTGGCCAGAGATTAGAAGCAGAGATGGGGCAGGCAATAGAAGCTGAGACCACAGGAACTCAACCATTGACTCTGAGTGAAAAAGTGAGCCAGGACATGGAGTAGAACACAGCTCTGTTCTCAGGGGAGAAGAGAGTGAGATGCTAACGTACGGGGATAACTGAGTCATTCATCCTCTGGTCCAACACTGTCTACATCTAATTGCAACATCATGCAGCTTTTTAAACACACAGAAAACATTCATCAGACTATTCCATTCGGTCCTCACTCGGTGGTTGGCAGCTGTTATCATCATTTGCACTTCCTGACCAATTACAAGACCAAGTTTTAGAGGCTTAGTAGCTCAAGTACTAGTTAATTAAGTGTTATTTCCGAGACTAAAGACCTCTCCTCTTTTATCTTGGCCCAGTGTTCTTTCACAATACTGCTTGTAGTACAGAGTACAGTGTTTTAAAAAGAAAGAAAGAATTATAACTTATTTTAGAATAAGTTCTTTAAAAAGATTTCTACTAAGTAGGAATGGAAAACTTCACATATATATGGTATTCACCTATTCAGAAATCCACCAAAGCGCCCAAAGGCTGAGGTATAGTGTACCAGGTTAAAAAAAAATCAAAGGGGCCCAAGTATTTCTAATACTATGTAGATATACCTTTACCCAATAGCATCACCCAGTGCCTGAATATCATTAATAAATCTTTATCTTTCCTACTCTCAGCTGCCGAATGCCTATACTTTGCCACCTGCCTGACATCTATAATCTTCATTCGGTGTAAGCCAAGTTTCCTTACAAGGGATTGTTCAACAAAAGTACAAACTCATCAAGGCACTGACTATAGACTCAGTTTAGGCATCAGCATCTATTCAAGTCATAAGCCTAAGGCAACCGCCTATCAGTTTATTTGTAAAACTCAGAATCCAACATCTGTCTCCACAGTAACTACAAAGAAGATGATACTGTAAATACAAGTTGGTGACAAGATATTTCAATAGAGATCATCTCCTAGATTTTAGCAGGCTCTCTACCTTTTCAAAATGTACACAATATCTTAAACTCTTAAGATCAATTTAAAGATGTCATGATTGAACAAATATAAAACAAAACAGAGAGATTAAATAAAATGGCTAAACTCATACGCTTTTGAGATATAAAAGATTATCCTAAATCTTTTTTAATACAGGAATTTAGGCAGTCTTTTCCGAATATCTGTAAAACACACTGAACTAATGTGTACATTACATGAACCAGCCGTATCTATCACACCTGGGAATGACAGAAATGCAGACTCTCAGACCCACTCCAGGCAGAATCTGCATTTTAACAAGCCCGGGTGATGGGCAGGCAGATTGAAGTTTGGGAAGCGCTGATCTAGAAATATATATACATATACATAGATGGAAAGAGATCCAACAAGAGGCCCAGCTCAAAAATGTCCTTTTAGGAGAGGTACCAAAGTATCCATCTGGTTCAAAGAAACTGAGAATTTGAACTGCATTTTAAAAGATTTTCTAAAAGGTAATCATCCATATCAAAGGATGAAGGTAGGGTGTGGAGGTGGGGGGTTATGAGAGAGGACCAGGTCTAAAGCCCCCTGGCCTACCACAGGCATCCTCAGTATCGTATCAGGCCTGAATTTAAAAGAAGCTACTAAATACTCTCTCACAGAAATGGTTTACTTTATGTTAATGACATACAAGAGGTTTTAAAACAGTGAAATTTCATTTTCTGTTCAACATGGAACGAAAGCCAAAAACACCACTGTTTCTAAAAGAAAAAATACAAAGACGCTTAAAAATATAAAGGTGGAGGAAACCAAAAGAGATCATTTCAATAGGATATTTTAAATAGAAGACTAGATATCTGTGGCAAACTACAGTTGGTAATTTCAGGCTGGACACTGGTGTCTTTATAATAGATTTTTGTTCAAATCTCAAATTCATTTTCTTTGGTTAAGTCAGTACATATCCCTATAAGAGTGGGTTAAATTGTAAAACCTTATTTCTTTAATATAAATTCAGTGACACAACTCAGCTCCATTTTTTTTCTTTCAATAGAATAACAAGAATAACCTTCCTATTTTAAATAAGGTTTACCAAATGAATTCAGGTATACTAGTTTTTCACATCAGTTAGAAGTAATTGCCTCCCACTAAAGGGCCTATTTCTGCAAATAAAAATGTCTTTTTGCCTGATTAAACTTCTTCATCATCGGAGAACTTTTCTTCTGCAAACTTGTAGTTGGAAAATTTGCCATTAGAAGCTTGCTTTGTCAAAATGAGCTCTTTTCAATTTCTTTGGGATAGCAGTCCTGTAGTTAATTATTTGGAGGAGGAGAGAAACATCCTATTCTAAAAGTACACCTGACAAACTATTCGGACCCAAGTATGCTACCTTAAGACATCTTTTACAACCCAAAGCAGCAGGCTCAGTATTTATAATACCTTTAAAAACCTGAAGATAGGAGGGCAGAGGTACACAAAAGATAGTTTATAAAACAAGGAGAATGGTCCCCAGGGGAACAACACAGCTGCCAGCCTTACCCATCTTTTCCCAAATGGCTCTATAATGACAATATACAATTGTTTCCTAGTTAAACCATAATCTTAAGACTATAGTGAACTTGCTTTGTTTTTTTTTTAACTTCATGCTCCTGAGGAATAATCACACATTTATTATAATAAATTCCACAGAAATAAAGAGTAGTCATCAAAGACAAAGGGAAAGACACATTTTATTTGGACACAGCACCTACCACATAGCTGCTATTCCAAGGGCACTGATGTGTGTTTCATTTGACAAATCACATAATTTAGTCAGTCTCCTTGACAATAACTATATGCCGTGCCACGCTTCAGACCCTGCCTCACCCTGATATCACAAAATGCCCCAGCAAAGAAATCAAGAAACAAAAGCTTACACCAATTTATCATAAGCAAACAGCATCTCCTCTGCCACGTACTAAGGTACTTTTAAAACAGATACAGTAGCACTGCCCTCAAGCAACGCGGTATGTTTATAGCCTTGGAATAAGTAAATGTATATATAATTTCACTTATTTCCATGATAAAATGGAATCTAAAGGTGGAGTTAGGGTTTTGAATTCTAATCTCTTTTCCAAATTAATTTTTTAGACATCAGCAAGTCAAAATCTCTCTCCATCTCATCTTTAAAACAATCATTTCTAGTTACTCAAACTAACTGTATCTTATGAAGTGCCCTTAAATAAAATAAATTACTTTAAAAACACAACAGAAACTTTTAATGTAGAATCTTGAAAACAAATCATTTCAGTGTTCCCGCCTTCTTCAAATTTCTCCTGAATAGATAGGCTTACTCAATTCTTTCCTACTTACCTGTAAAGAAAAAAGCTCACGGTTGAACCCAAAATTGTAATTCCCAAAAGTTTCTAAAAGACTGAAACAAACATCTATAACTTTTATTCTAAGAAACCTTGAGTACCAGAGAAACTGACAAATGTAACTGAAAAACTAAACGGTCAGAGTGGAGGAGAAGAGATCAATAGAAATTTGATAGTGCTGCATCTTGTTGGAATTAACTGCCTAGAAAATACAACCAAAATAATCTCTAGGCAAAAGTCTTCAATCTCTATGACCAGTCAAGGCAAATCTAGTTAACTCAAAGAGTTCAGCCACTGCAGACCTCCAAGGAAAACAACTGACCTGAACAATTAGGAAGGAGCCATTTGGGAAAGGTATTCTAAAGCTTCCACAGATATGAATAAAGTGCCAATGAGCACCAGATCAAGAAGAAGTCCAGTTCAAACCATCGACCATGGCTCCTCAGCAGAGATGCTCTGGGAAAGAAGCCAACAGAATCCCAATAAAAGTTTAAAAATACGAGTATCAATCAAAATTAATATGAGTCAATGCAAGTGAAATTCTGCTAAAGGACAAGCTATCAGCATTTTTTATGTCTATCACCAGATTCCCAGATTCAAACACTATGTAGTACCTGGTAAAGTACAGGTAGAAAAGGACGGACAGGGATGCTTACTGACGATGGGGAACAGCTGCTGTTTGTATTATGCACCATATATAAGGGAAGCCCATGTCTAGTGGTGTTCATAATTAGTGAATTAATGAATGTAGTCCTTTATTCCTCAAAAACACATACAAATCAAATCTTCAAAGAAACCATCTAGCGTTGTGCATAATTACACCTGTAATGATTCAAAACATTATGCCTTTTTCATCCCGTGAAAAATAGGATGTAGCTCCTGGTGATAGGCCTCTCCACTTTTTTCAACTAGGCTCTTAATGAGGACAGCTATTCATAGAGGGAAGGTCCTTACGTTCAGCAACCCACTTGTCCTTTCCATCAAGGCTGCCACACTTGTCACTTTTGTGAAGCCATTAAAGGAAGGACCCAAAGCTCATGTAAGACTTAGCTTCCAAGAGAGGACCAAAAAATTTAAGAGATGAATGTTAGTGTTGAAAGCATGTTGGGTGAGAATAATGAAGTTATAAGAAAGTAGGTCTGTCAGCCACAGATTTATTGGAGTGCCTTAAGGGTAAACTTTGTCCTTTCCTAATGTTATGAAGGTGCCTGTTTTAGAGAAAACGTACCCTTCGCCTATGATAAACAGCTGCACCATCAAGGGCATTTTAAACAAGTGCTTTTAGCGCGCTGAACAGCAACAAAGAGATTAGGAAGACAAACTGCTCTTAACTCATGTTGGAATCCAAAAGGTTGTAGCTATTTCAGAATTATAGCAGCAGGGAATTCAGTGTTACTGTAGGGACACGTTAGCTCTGAAAAACTAAGTGCAGATGATGAGATGATGTAAACTAATAATGTGCAATAAATGCAGTCCCTCCCCCAAATATAGTGTATTTATAAATGAGAAAAACTAAGAGACAGATGGCTGGCAAGCAATTTCCCCTATGGCATTTGCACATGTCCGTTCAGTGCTTCTATCTGGGTCATTTGCTAGGATAAACCCCATGTGACAAGCTCGATGGAGGTAAGGCAAAGTGGTCCATACCTGCTTCACCGAATTTTAATTTTAATTTACTGTTAAGAGATGTACTTATTCAAACAGCAGAATGAACCTTTTCCACATAGATCTGATTAAACAATCAAAACTTAGCTAGAAAATAAAATGTCACATAAAATATTTCATAATATTTCATAAACTATGAACTGTACCCACTGGCCTTTTTTTTAGTACATTATCAACTGGGAAGGAAATGAGAGTACAATAACACTCTTGTACACATTAGCTTCTTCCAATAAAGACCTGAATAGACAACCTTTGATGCAAAGCAAACTTCTCCCTTATTTACTTTAATTTTATAGTAATTCTTTCTAAACATGGTTTTACTAAATACCAGATATGCCTTCTGTGGTTGAACATACTAGAATTTTAAGATAACAAACCCAGATTGGTCCAAGGCAAATTTATTAGAGAAAACTTTTCAGAGAGACGTTAGAGGGACTGATCATTTCACAAGCTATTCTTATACCAGGTCAAAAACCAAACAGATAATAACACTAAAAGACCAAGTAGAAAGTATAGTTGAATATCTTCAGGGAAAAAAAAAAAAAGTTTTTTCTAAAAAGCTTGTCAATATACCTTAAATCCTCTATTCCTTCATTTTAAATACTGTTAACCAAACTCTTTATAACATTAAGGAAAAAAAACCTTAACAAATGCTTCTATAAAACTGAGATTTACATTTACACCTGAATGAATAACTAAATTAGGGATGTGCTACTGAAAGTTTGGAGTAGGTTTGATTTCAAGAGTAGAAATTCCTGCTGTGGAGTTGCTTCTCCGAGTTTCACAAAATTACTGCACACCAATAACTAAGGAACCTAAAGGTAATGCTAATGATCATGGGTGAGTTTAAAAGTTGCAGAATGGGCAATAAGGAAAAAAATTTTCAAAGCAGCCACAAACGCATTTCCCACTTTCAAAAACTCAAATTGTCTTTTTTTTAAAAAACTAATGCATTATTTTACTCACATGAGACTAAAAAGATGTATTCGGTGCATTATGTTCTTACTTATCTATCACAAAGGGCATGCCGTCAATTAGATGATATGTGCCAAATGAAATCACACTACGAAACAGCAGTTATATTTTACTTTTGTTGCTTTGAAGTAAACTGACTCTTCTTTTAGTGCTATCTTTATGCAAAATATAGCAGGACTTCTAAAGAGGATGCAGGGGAAGTGATGCAATGTTATCCTCGACAAATATGTAAGAGAGCAGAGAATTCGGGGTCAGCAAGTTTTTCCCACTGACCTAACATCAAATTTCTCCAGAAAGGGAGACAGTCCACGAAGTCACACGCAGCATGACTTCAACTTTGGCAAAGACTGCATGTTTATAATTCCAATTTTACTCTAACCACAATTTAAGATTCAATACAGTCTTTACTAGATTGAAGGCAAGGGGAGAGGGGAAGAAGCTGAAACTGTATATGCTTTTTCATCAGATACGATGAATTCTACTCTTCTACTGTTTGTTTCATCACATCAGAGCCATAGTCTTACATTTAGCACAGAAACACTTGTAAAATATTCAATTTTACCATAGGGAAATTGATTTTGCTAGAAGAAGGTTTCAGATTACCACTTAATCTCAACCAAGCTACATCAAACACTGAATATAATTACATATATAGTTTATAAAGTAAACCTGAGCACTACATTTAAAAGAAATGATAACTTGGAGAAGTACCACAGCAGTAATGTTTAAGCTGAAGCAATAGAAAGCCCTCCTACAGTAAATGGCAGATTCTTCAGCTAAAATGCAGAGTCTTGCTTTAGTTAAGCAAGTCGAGCGTAAGAGCCACCTCCCTTCCTTGAGCTGCTCCTCCACTCCCAGCACTGCCCTCTCCTTGAAGAACCATATTTCACAAAAGTTCCTAGGGTGGGGGGAGGGGGGTGAAGGGGAGTAGGCGGTATTTCGGCAGAAGCCACAGATGTAGTTTAAACAAAGTTTTACACTTGAGTCTTTGTAGTATGAAATGGAGTGGTGGAAATAAACACATTATCATCATCCTACAGTTTACACTTGACTCCCCAGCTATTTTCCCTGCTTCTCACACAAGCGAGTTAGAGCAGTGAGACAGAAGAAACCTTGGCACTGAATCACCTGAACATGCTATGCAGACACCAAATATGTGCCATGCTTCTACTAATACATATTTCATAATTTCTAGGATTCATAAAAACCAAGTGTGACACTTGTAAGATTTCATACTCTCAAGAGTATGTGATTGCATATGCAGTTCTGCTACCAAGAAAATTAGAGTAAAATACACTTTTCAAATTGTAACTAACTGTAATGTATATTTACAGGTCTTCAACATCATAATGGTATATATTGTCTATATGCCATACATTGGGCATGCTATCAATTAGATGATACGGGCAAATCATCACATTAAATTCATCTATGCAGCTAGGTATAACTCAGGAATTTTGACGCTCCATTCAATCTATAGCAGGTAAAGAACTTATAACAATTGCCAACTATCAAAGCACAACTAACTTATCATCACACTCACACCATTCTGCCGAGTTACAACACTAACACTTCTGACTGATGATTAAAGAACACAAAAGAAGCATTAAGTCTACAGAGAAATGTACATGCAAATGTAGTTTAGTTCCAGCCTTAATCTTTATTAGGATAGTTTGTTCTGACATGTACTTTTTAAAGAACTGGACAGCAATAAAGAATAGCCACACCATGCTATTTGCTTGACTTATCACAGTGTTCTACAATAGTTACAGTATTACAGTAAGTTACTTTTTTATATAAGCCCTAAATTATTGGTTTAAATGCTTACTCTTCAAACTGTCCCCAACAGTGCCAGTAACTGCCCAGATTCTTCCCTGAGCTCGCTTTAGTGAAAAGTCACCCAACTTTGGAAGCAAGAGCTTTTCCTGCCAATATTCTAGAAATAGCAGGTGCAGAGTAACACAAAATTGGAGGGTACAGAAGCAGCTGACCTCACTCTTACACACAGACGCATTTACTTCTCGAAGCACGTAGCAAAACTGCTGAAATGTGTACACTGCTTAAAAGTTGAGGAAAAGTTTATGTGTAACAGTGGCTTCCTATCAACTAGTCTCTGATAGACACTACATAAAATGAATTAAGAAGGGTTTGCTGGATGTTCTTGTACCTATTATCAGGGTATTTCATAACAGACATGTGGGTGTGAACCAAGATTCGCTGACTGAAGGCATACATCCATGAACATGCTTTTAGCTGTAGAGTGGGCACACGAGAGGATACAGAATATGGCTAAGCACCACCGGGAGAAAATTTTGCCTTCCTCTCCCCTCACTATCAACCACTTTGCTTAAGTTCACTCACTGCCTCGCCCTGACCCTGAGGATCCATTCACTTTCCATAACCCAGAGAGGCTGCTGAAAAGCTGTCAAAGTAAATCTGTGCTCACTTTTTGGATGGTTTAATTTCAATGGAGCATGAAAACACCCCAGGACGGTTAATAAGTTTAGCCAGGCGTGCTGTTCTCCCTAATATATTTTAATTATGCATCTGTTTTAATTGTAATCAGATTAAGTCACCGGAAAGGCATAAATTGGAATTTTCCCTAATGGCTATTAGAGCTTTTCATCAGTTTCTAAACACTAACAACGTCTAAAAAATAGATAGAGACACGAGCACAACTGTGACATTTCCCAGAAATCGATGCAGTTTCTTTGACAACACAGTTCAGGTCTCATTAGCCACCCAAACTAACCCAAACGCAGAAGACAACTTCAGTCTCTAGGGGCGTCTTCTTCCCCAATTAGCACAAAAGAATCGCTAACGTCTAATGTAAAACTCCCAAACAGAAACGAAAACCCAGGCTTTTATAAAGTGCTACTCCATCGATCGGTGAGGGAGGCGGGGGAGCGTAAGAGATGACCAGGAGCATTATCCTGGCTCAAAGTAAAGTACACCATACGTCAAAAGGGAAAGTTGAAACAGAGTGCGATTTCTCCACTATTTTGGCAACTGTCAAACGTATGTTTTAACCTCGGGAAATAAGTGTCCCATCAATAAAAGGAAACATTACAGGGAAGATCTATTAGGGGACGGGGAGCAGCTTCCTTCCAGACCAGACGTAAAATCGCTCAATGTGCTTTTGTTGCACCATGGAATACCTAAGATTATTTTTTAATACGTTCATTAAAGAGTTTCCCAAATTGCTGTGATTTCCGCTAAGAAACTTAAGCGTCTGCCAACAGCCTAGAAGCAAGGGAGAGGAACCTGCTGCAGACTAGGAACCCAAACTCCCTCAGCCCGTCCAGTGCGCCCGCGTCCCCGGCGTTTGCTTTAGGTGTTGATGTTTACGCGTCTCCTAAACCTTCAGGTGCTGGACCAGTCCCCCCCAAGACGCACTTCGAACCTTAAAGCAGGAAGCTTCAGAGCTATCGCGGAGTCCCCAAGCAGCCCGCCACCCCTTCCTCTCACCCCCTTACCTGTCATCGTAGCAGAAATCCGCACTCAGGGTGTTGAGATACAAAGCGAGCCCCAGAGCGCTGCTCACCAACTCTGCAATCATCTCTCCACCGCCTTCCCTCCGGCTCGGCTACCAGCGCGAGGGCAACAGCGGCAACAAAAAACAGAAGCATCAATCCCCACCTTCCGCCGCTTTCTCCTCCCAGCTTCACTTTTCCCTCGCTTCCCCACCCTCCCTTCCTCCCTCGGGTCCTTCCAATCCACCGTTCTCCTCCTCCTCCTCGCGCCCGTCTCCGCAGCTCCTGCGTCCTCCCCGGGTGCGGGCTCACACCGCGCTCCCCATGCCCTGAGCCGACGAGCGGCGAGCGGCGTTCGGGCTCCGCGCCCCCCGGCGGATGCACAGGGCTAGTCCTTCGCGCGGCTCGCGCCCCCACCCTAACCCATGGCAGTGCAGGGCGCCCTAGGTGAGGAGTGGGACTCGGAGGAGGTGGAGGAGTGCGGGGTGGGGACAGAGGGACCGGACCGAGCCGGGCTCTGAGACCAGCTGGAGGAAGAGAGAGAGAGAAAGGCGGGTGGGAGGGACAAGGCGAACCGCCTCCCCTCGCCGCCTCCCGGTCGCACCGCTCCGGTGCCGCTCGGGCACTCTCCGGCCGCCACAGCGGCTGCAGCTCATTCACTCTTTATTAGCTCCCCTCCCGGCCCCAGCCCCTTCTCCAATGAAGTGAGAAGCGGTGGCTGGAGACTCCAGAAGCTCCCGCGTGGGGTTCTCGGAGCTGCCCCCCGCGCCTGCGTGGCCAACCCTCCACCGGGTTTGCCCAGCCCCTTTCCCCACCCAGATCCGCCCCTAAGGTTCCGCCCACGCTACCCCCTGGGCTGAAGGCTCACTCCCACTCTCTCCCCCGGCCGGAGGCTCCTCCTCCCCACCTCCCGCCCTCCTCTTGTTTCTTTCACCTTCGATTTCACTCTGGAAAGCCCAGGGAACCCAGGGGCGACGGCTGGAAGACAGCCCAAAGAGGTAGCTGGAGTGCGCCCTGGGCGGGGCAGCTAGAGGAGGAACGAGACCGAGGAGGACGCAGTCGCTCGCCCCGCTGTTGCCTGGCGGCGCCTAGCACCGACTGGCTCTCAACCCCAGCGCTGCGTGTGCCAAGCGCTGCCAGGCGTAGGTCCGGTCAGCTGGAGAGACTTCTGGGGACCGGGAGAGGAAGAACAGGTTTGGCGAGTGCTGCAGACTTGGTTGCCACAAACACACACGCGACCTGTCACACACCCTCACTGTGCGTGAGCCGAAACGGTGCGGGGGGCGGGGGGGGCGTTGGAGAGCTTGACGGGTATATTAGGAGGGAGAGATTTCAGCTCCGAGCCGACCGTTGTCCCGAATGTCAATGGAGAGACGTGTGGGGAGGGAAATATTCCCGCGGTCAGATTAAAAAAAAGGACCCCCGAAGAGGGAAGAAAGACTAGCGCACACACATCCATACCCCGCAGCTGCGGGAGCTTTTCGTGATTTCAAGGGAGCTGTCAGGCTGACCCCAAGAACACGGAGAAGAGACGCCTGTACAACCGAGTACAGCGCTATCCTTACACCTAGGAAAGCGGGAAGCTAATGCCCTTTCCTTTCCGCCCGGATGCAGGACTGGATGGAAGACGTCCAACATGATGAAATATGGTGTAGAAGAATGGTCTGTGTAGAACGAGCTCTGGTTCCTAAAGTTGCAAGACCAAAGAGGACCGTGGGCTGCCTGCCACATCTCCTCCCGGCTTGGCCCCTTTCTGGCTGGACGAGTGGCTCCCGGGACCGCGATGAACACTACTGCAGCGCCCCCTGCTGCATGGCAGCCACAATGCATGGAAAACAGACCTGTAGAGGGCTGACTCCCTCCCTCCCCCCCATACCTCGGCCATAGCTCCAAAGGCAGCACCTAACCAGCAAGCTCTCCAAAACGGCGGCAAGAAATTGAGCCCCCCGGATGTCTGGCAGTGGCCTGAAAAGCAAACACTGTGGTTTGGGTGTCTGCAAAACAAAGCAACATCTTTTCCTGATTTCACAAGGAAACCTATGTATTCACTGGTGAAATGATGAATATTTATTATACCTATTATGCCATGCACGAAGGGCCCATTTTTGTGCCCTGGGAAAGACATAAGTAAACGCACATAAGAGGGAACTGTATCTTTAAAGGCAGGGACTGATCTTTTACCTTTTTTTTTTAACCGCATAACCTCTGCTCACTGTCAAAAAGTTTTTAAGATCATATCAATTGGCCCATCAAGGTTCTCTGTGTCCCTCCACTGCACTTACATGTTGATACTGGATCCTAGGACACTGGAAGAAGGGCACCCTCCTCTAGAATCAGATGCTTGAGTTTGCGCCCCCACTCTGCTGCTTACCATCTGGGTGACCTTTGGCCAGTCACCTAACCTCTTTGTGCCTCAGTTTTCTCACCTATAAAACAGTGACGATAATAATACCTATCTATGGGCACTATTATTATGAAGATGAAAGTAGTTAACATGTGTAAAGCACCTAGAAGCGTCCTAAATGCAATAGAAGTGGTAGCTGTTATTTATTACTACTACTACTACTATTATTATTATTCTCTCCAACTCCCTCTTATCCTTTAGGTTGTCAACTAACACCTAGGTGTTTACCTCCTAAACATACTCCCATCACATCCACACTGCTCCAGTCCTAATCCAAGCTACCCATGTTCCCTACACAGACAAATGCAGAAGCTTTCTAAGTGCTCTCCTTACTTCTACTCCTGCAATTCTCACCCCTCGCCAGTCATAACTTCAGGTATTAGACAGAGGATTCTTTTGAAACCCTATGATCTCCCTGCTAAAAGAAAATGTTCAATGATTTCCTGTTATACATAAAATAAAACTCGAATCCTTACCACAGCTAGCCAGCCCTTCGTCTGGCCCAATGACTCTCGCCCGTCTCACTGTGCTCCTGTGTTCCAGCCACAGAGACGTCCTGCTCCTCCGGAATCTACACTTTTCTTCCCCCCTAACGTGGAATGCCTTCTAGCCAGACCTTCTCCAGCTCCTTCTCAGCATTCAAGTCTTAGTTCAAAGGTCATCCCAGGAAGGCTTTCCCAGCCCACACTTTAGGAAGTAGCCTCTCCCCCAGCAATCTCTATCCCATCAGTCTGCATTATTTTCTTCATAGTACACATTAGTATCTGGAATCACCACCAGAATTGTGGCTCCAAGAGGCCAGGGACCTTATCAGTCTTGTTTTCCATGTAATGCCCAGCACCTATAAACATCTGGACAGGTAGAAGGAAAAAAAGTTCACAGTTAATGTACAAGTAAATGTGCTCAGCAGAAACTGTAGAACCACTGAAAATCCACGAATTTTCATCATGAGAGAATAGGGTAAACGGATTAACTGTCAATGTTAAAGATAGTAAAGTATTAACAAAGGAGCGAGGGAGGAAGTAGGTTAAAACTTCTTAAGAACGCATTGACTCTTCAGGAAAGTGGGAGCGGTGGGAAGTCACAGGCGGCTCCCTTCAGTAATTAAGAGGAAGGACCCAGAGGCAAGAAAGCTTGAGAGAGATGTGGGTTCAGCCTGCTGCAAGCTTGTAAGCATTTTCCGGAGCTGTCTTCTTTCTCAAGGAGCCAACAGATTTCAAGAAATATTTTCTACACTGCTCCCTCACCTCCTCCTTTTCTGCTCCCCCCACCCCCCAACTCCTCTGAACTAGAAGCACAGGAGACTGAGAAATGCCGCAAAGTGGCACGTCTTGCCATCCCTGATGACTGGAAGGCTGAAAATCCAGCTGTATTTGAGAAATCCAGTTGCTTTCAACAAATTTTCCTACTATAATTTAACGTGGGTCTCAATATTCTTCCAGGGCATTAAGCCTTGGTCTCTTTCACACTGCTCTCCAAGGGCTGAGAAGCAGCCAATGCCTGCCTTTTTGACCTTCCTTGAACAACTTTGGGGGGGGGGAATCAGATTAAAGATGTAAGGATGTCATCACTCTCCTGGCAGATCATTTCAAACCTGAGGACATTGCTATTTAATTTATTAAGGTATACTTACCCATTGTGAGATTGCTGCCTGGGTTTTGAAAATATATATATATATTTTTTTTTAATTAAAAAAAAATATATATATATACACACACACACGCATATATATTCTATTTAAAGCTACTGTTTCTCTCCACAGATGAAGGAAATTAGGCTGACTGAGTTGAGTTTTCTACCTTAGACGCCAGACTGTCCAAAAAAGTGCTAAGCCTTTATTTTCCCCAAGTAGGTTCCACACATCTGCTACCTCACCACTTCCTCAGTGAATTATTTTTTATAGTTGCCCCGACCTACCCTGCATTTGTTCTGCATTTCCAGCCCTTTGTTGTACAGTTCATACCTTTGCAGTGCCAGTTCCTTGGGGTAAAGATTTCCTTATTTGCCTAAGACATTTTTAGTTTATTGTGCAATACTATCTTCCCTTTGGGTGTTGCATAAATATTAACTAAAAATCCACATCTGGTCTTGGTTGTCATTTCTATTTGTCCTAATATAATTTCTCTTTGAACAATTCATTTGTAAAGTGTGCCAAGGGTGAAATGTGGTACATAAATTCTCCTGCTGCCTAGAATGCCTTTTAAAGTGCCCACAGATTTGGTTATTTATGAACAGAAGATTTGCACCTCTTCCTTGCTCTCTCAATTCTAAAAATGTACCAGGCCAAAGTAATTACAATCTCCCATATGTTTTGTGAAAAGGTATCCAAGAATCTCCTGCTAAAATCTTAACAGATTGACTAGGAAACAGAACAGCACTAGCCCAGCAGGTGAAACTGCCTGTTTAGGGAGGTCAGAACAGAGCTCTCTGCTGGGGGACTTGTAAGCTCTGGGCTTTACTCAGGAAATAACCCTGCAGGAGAAAAACAGCAGAGCGTGGATGAAATGTGGGTCAGGGAGCTGAAAGAGGCACCAGGGCTGCTTGGTTAACTAATGACAGTAAATGCATCGGCTACACATGTTACCTTTCGATGTTTCCCAGCATACCTTAAAATGCTACCCTGTAGACATTACAAATGTAATATCGCTTTATCCCAAAACTTGCGATCCATAACGATTATAATTAGGACGATGCAACCATGGAAAGAGATCCTGTCGCCTCTGCCACAAACCCAGGGCTGTTAAGAAACAGCTGCTACAAAAATAAAGATCACTTTAAGAATCTCCCAGTCTCCCAGCTTCCAATTCACAGGGTGTCCAGGTGGAGGAGGAGAGGAGGCGGAAGAAGAGTGTAGAAATAACATGTTGATAACCAGATATGGATAATTGCAGAGATGATGAGACTAATGATAGAATTCAGAAACTCAATCAAGAAAAGCAAGGACAGCCTCCTTCATAGAATCTCTCTGAATGCATTCACATGCACTGGTATAAACAGTGATCAAAAATATTCTAACGGCTTGAAAATGGCACAGAATTTGGGTAACAGAGTTTTGATAAGTCTCAGATTCTGTAAACTAAAAGATAAATCAAAGAGTAGGTAGAAGACTAGTTTTGAGGTGGACCTTAGGTAACTTAACCAGTTATTCATGAACATTGCCTCAATGCTTAGCCCAACATGGACTCTTCAGAGCCAGCATCGTCCAGTAGAACTTTCTGCAAAAGTGATTTTATACCTGTGCTCCCCAGTGTGGTAGCCATCAGCTACATGCGGCTACTGAGCACGTAAAGTACGGCTACTGTGACTGAGGAACTGAATTTTAAATTTTGTTTAATTTTAATTAATTTAAATGTAAATAGCGACATTGGCTAGTGGCTACTACATTGGACAACACAATGAGTTCACTTAAAAGCCAGTTGCCTACTCCTCCCAGTGGTCAAAGCTTTAGCCTGGAACTTCTTGTTCTGTTCTCCTCCACACCCACATGTGACGTGCTTTTATGAAATAGCTACCAGCTATTTCATAAAATACACTCTTTAGGTATTAGGCATTTTTTGGAGCACAATGTATGTTCATGATCTCATTTAATCCTCTCAATAGCCCTGGGAGATAGGCACCTTTACCACCATATTTTACAGATAAGGAAATGGAGGCTCAGAGAGGTTGATAAATTGTCTGTAGTCTTACAGTCTCTAAGTGATGGACCTGACATTTGAATATATGTCTTTTTTTTTTTAATATTAGAGTTAATATAATCTCTCTCTTTTTTTTTTTTAAATATTTATTTATTTATTTTTGGCTGTGTTGGGTCTTCGTTTCTGTGCGAGGGCTTTCTCTAGTTGCGGCAAGCGGGGACCACTCTTCATTGCAGTGCGCGGGCCTCTCAGTATCGCGGCCTCTCTTGTTGCGTAGCACAGGCTCCAGACGCGCAGGCTCAGTAGTTGTGGCTCACGGGCCCAGTCGCTCCGCGGCATGTGGGATCTTCCCAGACCAGGGCTCGAACCCATGTCCCCTGCACTGGCAGGCAGATTCTCAACCACTGCGCCACCAGGGAAGCCCTGAATATATGTCTTTTAACTCCAAAGTCTATGCTTCAACTGTTACTCAGTGTCGTCTCCCATTCAAAAGGCCACATCGCCATTAGGATCTATTTCAGGAAAGGGAATTCCTGGCTAGAACCAAGGTGCTTTGATTAAATTCATATTCTTCCTGCTCTACTGTCCCTCAGAAGATTCAGGATAAAATACCGTGGAAGTCTTTCTTTGTCTACACTTTTGCCTGATTTTCCCCAAATCTGATATAGATACCTGCAAACACTACACTCTAACCTGTGATAGAAACCCTCCCCCATAAAATATACACACACACAATACATTTTTAAGAATAAATGTATTCATAGCATGCATAGACTTTTTCCTAACATAATCCACACCATCTATGAGAAAAATAATTGGGATAAGCATAACCCAAACTCCGACACAATAATGAAAGTATTAATGTAAATTAAAATTTGGAAAACCAAGTAAAGCATTTATAAAAGTGACTTAATATTATTATTTTAAAAACACCACTACAAATTTGCACATCATAAAGCATGTTTAATCCACTTATTATTCCTATTAAATGATTAGAAAGTCTATTTGCAGTTTGGCCTATACATCTAAAAATAAATGACTGAAAATCAATGCATTTAAAACTTCTGCAATAGATTTAATTAATTTGCCCATTTGAATGAATAAATAGCTTAACATTTATAATACTTTATTTAATAATCACAAGTAGATTCCATACATATGTGTTAGCATACTGTATTTGTTTTTCTCTTTCTGATTTACTTCACTCTGTATGACAGACTCTAACTCCATCCACCTCACTACAAATAACTCAATTTCGTTTCTTTTTATGGCTGAGTAATATTCCATTGTATATATGTGCAAAAAAAAAAAAAAAAAAGGTCATGAAGAACCTAGTGGCAAGACGGGAATAAAGACACAGACCTACTAGAGAATGGACTTGAGGATATGGGGAGGGGGAAGGGTAAGATGTGACAAAGTGAGAGAGTGGCATGGACATATATACACTACCAAACGTAAAATCGATAGCTAGTGGGAAGCAACCGCATAGCACAGGGAGATCAGCTCTGTGCTTTGTGACCATCTAGAGGGTGGGATAGGGAGGGTGGGAGGGAGGGAGATGCAAGAGGGAAGATATATGGGAACATATGTATATGTATAACTGAGTCACTTTGTTATAAAGCAGAAACTAACACACCATTATAAAACAATTATATTCCAATAAAGACGTTAAAAAAAAAAGATTATGGGATTATAAAATAATAATAATAATTACAAGTAAATAATATATTTATGGCCTTACATATAGCCTTCCACCATCCTGTATTTTTCTTTCCAAATGTTCTTTATCTCTTTCATCTTTCTTTTTGTCCTTTTCATTCTATTCTTTCATTTTTGCATATTTTGCTCCAAAGAAAGAATTTAAATCTCAGTGCACAAAACAACAGTCACCCTCCCACATGTGAAGATCTTGCCCTGAGATATATAAACTAATAAGAAAACAGGTTGTCTGCAATGGTAGATTCGAAGTTAAGACATTTATTTTCTTGGTAGTCAGTTCCAGAGAGGCAGTCCTTGCATTGAAATGAACAAATGATGACAACACTGAATGAATCATTTCCAAGCTGAGCACCAATGGGAACCTGGGTCAGGAGCTTCTCATTCCTCTCTATACCTCCTGCCTGAAGTTAATCACATGCCAGTGCTAGGCTGGAAGGTTATGATCCACTACCTCTGATAATATTGGCCAAGTGTCTCCCCCGATTTATACTGCAAACGTGTGACACAGGCAATTACTGATCTGCTTTCTGTCAGGAGAGATGGATTTTCGTTTTCTAGAATTTTACATAAATGGAAATAACACTATGTACTTTTTCAGGGGTGAGGGTTGCTATCTTCCACTAAGCGTAATTATTTTGAAATTCTTCCATGTTTTGTGCATATTAGTAGTTCATTTCTTTTCATCTCTTTCTCTGAGTAATATTCTATTTGTATAGCTATACCATAATTTGTTTATCCATAGATCTGTTGATGAACATTTGAATTGTTTCCAGCTTTTGGCTACTACAAACAAAGCTGCACCGAACATTTATGAGAAGCCTTTGTTTGGACATATACTTTCATATCTCTTGGATAAATACCTAGGAGTGGGATGGCTGAGTCTTTTGATTGGTAGTGTTTAATATTTTAAGAAACTGCCAGACTTTTTCCAAGATAGTTATAACATTTTACATTCCCACAAGCAGCTTAAGAGAGTTCCATTTATTCCACATCCTTGACAACACTTGATGGGATCAGTCTTTTTAATTTTAGACATCCAACTAAGTGTGTAGTAGTATCTCATTAAAGTTTTAATTTGTATTTCCCTAATACTAATGATGTTGAGCATCTTTTCATATGCTTATTTTCAACCCATACATCTTTGGTGATATGTCTGTTCAAGTCATTTCCTCTTCTTCCCCTCCTCCACCTCCTCTTCTTCTTCATTGTTGTTAGCTGCTTGAGCAACACAAATTTATTAGCTCACAGTTTTCTGGTCAGAAGTCCAGCATGACTCAACTGTGTTCTCAGTTTAAGGTCTCATTTGATGGGAATTAAGTGGTTTAGACAGCTGAGCTCTCATCTGGAGGCACTGGAGAAGAACCCACTTCCAAACTCATTCAGTTGTTGGAAGAATTCAGTTCTTTGCAGTTGTAGGACTGAGGTCCCCATTTCTTTGCCTCTTAGCTTTTATTTTTATTTATTTATTTATTTTTTGGCCTCACCGCGTGTCATGTGGGATCTTAGTTCCCTGACCAGGGTTCGAACCCATGACCCCTGCAGTGGAAGCAGGGAGTCCCAACCACTGGACTGCCAGGGAATTCCCTGCCTCTTAGCTTTTAGAGACTGTCCCCTTCCTTCTCACGAGAACAGCAGTGGTGCTTGGGGTCCTTTATATCCTTCAAATCTCTCTGCTTTTTTTTTTTTTTTTCCCCATTAAAACAATTACATTGTTTTCTTCTTATTGGATTTTGAGAGTTCTTTATTCAAAATATAAGTTCTTTGTAAGGTAAGTAATTTGCAAACATTTTCCCTCAGCCTGTGGCTTGTCTTTTCATTTTCTTAACAGTGTCTTTCAAAGAGCAGAAATTCTTAATTTTGATTAAGTTGAATTTATCTTTTCTTTTCTTTTTTTAGATCCTGTTTTTGGTGTTGGATCCAAAAAATGTTTGCCTATTTCAAGGTCACAAAGATTTTCTCCTGTTTTCCTCTAGAAGTATTGTAATTTGTGGTTTTAGAATTAGATCAATGATCCATTTTGACTTAGTTTTTATATATGGGGTGAGGTATGGCTCAAAGTTTGTTGGTTTGTTGGTGGTGGTTTTTTGGGTTTTTTTGTTTTGGGGTTTTGTTTTTGGTTTGGTCCTTGGATATCCAATTGTTCCAGCACAGTTTGTTAAAAATTCTGTTTTCCTCACTGAATTGCCTTTGTATCTTTGTTAACTGACATATATGTAGGTCTCTTTCTGAACATATAATCTGTCCATCAATCCTTCTGTCTATTTTTATTCCAATATCAAACAGTCTTGAGTACTGAAGCTTTATATAAGTCTTGAAATTGGGTAGTGTAGTTCTTACAACTGTTCTTTTTCAAAGTTGTTCCTTACCTCTATTTAATTACGAAATTTTTAATTGTATTTCCCTTTGTTATTATGAACGCTTATAATTTGGATCTTGTTTTCTTTCGCTTCTTCTTGATTTATTTATTAATTATATTTATATGTTAATACGTGATTATGTATATGTGGGCATTTAGGTATGTAAATGTATCTGTTTCCTGAGTGAGTTTCTTTGAATGAGAAGTAGAGTGAATATTTATGGTCTATGATACCAGTTAGTAAAATGGGCAGCGCATGATTAAGATATGCAGGTATCGGGCTTCCCTGGTGGCGCAGTGGTTGAGAATCTGCCTGCCAATGCAGGGGACATGGGTTCAATCCCTGGTCCAGGAAGATCCCACATGCCACAGAGCAACTAAGCCCGTGCGCCACAACTACTGAGCCTGCTCTCTGGAGCCTGCATGCCACAACTACTGAGCCCGCGTGCTGCAGCTACTGAAGCCTGCGTGCCTACAGCCCATGCTCCGCAACAAGAGAAGCCACCGCAATGAGAAGCCTGCGCACTGCAACGAAGAGTAGCCCCCGCTCACCACAACTAGAGAAAGCCCGTGAGCAGCAATGAAGACCCAATGCAGCCAAAAAACAAATAAAATAAATAAATTTATAAAAATAAATAATTTTTTAAAAACTTAAAAAAAAAAAAGATATGCTATCACTCCTTCTAACCAACATCCTTAAAATATTTGTTCAACATGTATTTTTCTCTGTGTTCCAAATGAAAAAATTATTGTGCACTTTGAAAGTGATACAACACTTTAACGTAGCTGGGATTATCACTCATATCTGTACTGTCATTGGATTGCACTAATCACCAGCTTTCACAAGAGATAAGTGATTTAATGGATATAGTTACAAGTTTTTTTTTCCTAGTATTTAAATTCCCTGCCCCCCTCACGCATTCATGCCAACAAAACATTTCCCATTTTTCTGTGGTTCCTGTTCTGTCATCAGTTTTACTTTTGTGAGGTTTCAGAACAAGACAACATCTTTGGAAACATCTTACAGTGTCTAAACTTTAGTTGTAAATCACTGGTTCTCTGCGAACAAACAGCATATATCATGTTTTGTACTCAGTTTTACCCTTTCGGCTGACAGGATCTACAGACCTCAGTCTCAGGGTTATTGCACCAGGCCCCCTACTTACAGAAGCAGGCTACAAAAATACACATTTCGAGACAGGCTGATTCTGACCCAAAGGGATTTTTGAGTTGCAACTCAAGGGATCAATCATCTTTACAGCTTGCCAGTTATGAAAGGAATCAAATATGCATTACATTCCAATTTATTTCAGTTGTGATTTTGTATCCCTAATGGATCAGAGCACTGGGCAACCGCCTGGCTGACCCATCTTTTAACCTGGCTCTGGGTACATGTGACAATTCCGCTGCCCAAGTAACACTACTAAAAGCCAAGCGCTGCGGCTGCCCGCACATATGCTTCTACCTTACTTGAATACGTTGTTTTTCTTTATCCCTCCTCCCCGTCTCCCTTACTGTCTCTCTTACATACTGCCAAATTAAACTGGGTTTCTGATGTAGGGACAGAGAAAAAAAAAAAGTGCTTATATTTGTTGAGCATCTACTGTCCACCGGCACTATGCCAGCTATTTTAAATATACCAGGTAGCTTAATTCTCTGTCTCACCAGATAGGTATTGTTATTGTCTTTTCACAAATGACAAAACCGAGGGTCAAAGATATCAAATAACTTACGCTAGATGATGGCACAAATAGTAGATGACGACCCAGGATTCTATACCATGTCTGTCTTGTTCCAAGAGCCTTTATTTTTTTAAAATTGTATACGATGTCCATTTTATTAACAATATTGAAAACCATCTTCAGAATGAAGTGACTTTTTCAGATTCTCTCTTTCTTTAAGCCCCTTGTAAGATGATGAAGAACATCTTTGGGGAGGACTTCAAAGTGTTTTCTTTGCTCTGCTGAGATTTTTGTGAAATAATGGAATCAAAGGAGATAGACTCATGGGCCATGCAAACACAACCACGTTTAGGTTTTGCACAAATAAAAAATGAAGGCAAGTCCAGATGGCTACTGAATTTGGGGCAGGATATGAAGAATTTGGAATATAAAAGATAGAAACACTAGTGGGAGTGAATTCCTACAGAGAACACCAAGAAGCTAAGATTCATTCTTGAAAATGCTATATCCAATAAGGGGCTAATGTCCAAAAATACAAAGAACTCATACAA